>NC_056743.1:1031646294-1032003794 GCF_019279795.1 Protopterus annectens
CCCCATTTGTTTGTCAACATGTTGAAAATCTTTGGTTCCAGTTTCCACTTGTGTGGGTCCATGAGGTTTCTGCTTAGTCCGTCTGCCAGTGCATTTAGTTTTCCTGGCAGGAATTGAGCTTGTAGATGTACTTAGTAGCTCAAGGCCATGTTCCACAATGCCATGGCTAGTCTGCAGAGGGGGGTAAGAATGGGTACCCCCCTGCTTGTTTATGTTCCACATAACAGTGGTGTTGTCTGTCTTTACCATTAATTGTCCCGGAAGAATGTGGTCCTTGAAGGCTGTCAGAGCATTCTGTACAGCTAACATTTCTTTCTGATTGATATGCAGGTGCATTTGAGTTGGGTTCCATTTGCCCTGAATGCACTTCCCTGCCAGGTGTGCCCCCCATGCATAGTCTGATGAGTCTGTTAGGGTTTGGGCAGCAGGGGATAGAGTGAATGGTAGTCCCTTGTTTTGGTGGCAGGCCTCTGCCCACCAGAGAAACTCTAGGTGTAGGCAAGGTATGATAGGAATCATTGCTTCTAGATCCTGAGAATGTTGACAACATAGGCTTTTTAGACACCATTGTAGTTTCTTCATATGCAGTTTTGCATATGGAATTAGAAGAATGCAGGAGACTATAAACCCTAAGGCCTGCAGTATTGGCCTTGCAGATAGTAGTGTTTTTGTGGCCACTAATTTGAAGTAGGTTGTCAAATGAATTTGTTTCTCTGGCATGAGGAAAGCCATCTGGAAAGTTGTATTCAAGCTTGCTCCCAGTAATATAATTTGTTGACAGGGTACCAGGTGTGATTTCTTTTCGTTTATGGTGTACCATACAAGTTAGCACCTTTTGTACAAACGCCAGATGATTCAAAAATATGTCCTGGCTTTCTGCCTGAATTAGACAATCGCCCAGGTATGGGTATATTTGAATATTTTTTTGCCTGCAAAATGCAATGACTGGAGCTAGGCACTTTGTGAACACCCTGGGCGCAGCAGATAAGCCAAAGGGCAGTGCAGAGAACTGATGGCGTGTGTAGCCTGCTTTGAAGCATAGGAATTTTCTGCAAGATTCCCTGATTGGGATGTGCAGGTATGCTTCCTTTAAATCTAGTGTTGCCAACCAGGTACCTTTGCCTAACATGGGAAGCAACTGGTGAAGAGTCAGCATCTTGAATTTTGGAATCACCAAAAAGGAGTTTAGAGTAGACAAGTCCAGGATAGAACACCATGAATTGTCTTTTCTGGGTACCAGGAATAGTCCCGAGTAGAAACCTTGACCGTTTTCCTCTTCTGGTACCAATTGAATAGCCCCTATGCTTAAGAGAGAGAGTACTTGCTTTGGGCCTCTGCCCACTGATTTGGGGGTAGATCTGGCCAACCGTTTGGGGTTGGTAACGTGTGGAAGTGAATCTGTATCCTTGGGACACTATATTTAAAACCCATTTGTCCAGGGTAATGAGTTCCCAGTGCTTGGAAGTTTTAAAAAGAAGTCATTGAGACAGTTTAACATAGGTGGGAGTTTTATTACTCCCAGATTTGAAGGTGGGGCCCCCCCCCCACTGCTTAGTCCTGTGCATACCCTGGGACTGAAGCCTGGGTGCTCTGCTGGATCTGGGTTTGGGCTGAGAAGGTCTGGAAGAGGCAGGAAAGGACCAATTCTTAGAAGGCCAATGCCTACTAAATCTTGGAGGTTGTACTTGTAAAAACAAATCTAACAGTTTGCATAGATTTAGCTTTTTCCTCCATCTTTTTAAGAACTTCTTCTGCCTTGTTGTCAAACAGGCGGTCCTGATTTAAGGGAGCATCCAGTAATTTAGCTTTAACATGAACTGGCAATGATTGCTCCTTAAGCCAAGCAAGCCTTCTAAGTACAGACGCATAGACAAAAGCCCTGTAAGATGCCTCTAGTGAATTAAAACCACATTGCAAAGTATGTTTTCCAACTTGTTCAGCAGAATGCATTAAATCCTGTAAATCCTTATTTTCAGCACAATCAGGAATAAACATAATTTTCTGTTTAAGCAATCCAATAATATGCTGCTGATACTTTAACATATGAAACTGGCAGTTTAAGGCCCTAATGGCCAAAGTTGCAGAAGTGTATACCTTCTTACCCATCTATTCAGCGCCCTGGAGTCTCTATCAGAGGGGATAGGATTTTTGGCAGTAGTAGCTTTAACACCCTTGGGTCCCTGTGAAATGGTCTCAGGATCTGCAGTAGGATTTTTGAAAAGGAACTTTGAGAGTCAGGAATTCTAATATCTATCAGGTTTTCTGGGAGCAGGATGTAAAGAGTCAGGGGCCAAGCTAGATTCCGAAAAAGCATAATCAACAATGTCTAGTACAGGAGGTATGGCTAAAGGCCTGTGCTGGGGCAAAAGTAAGAAATCCCTAAGCCTCTTTTTAGAATCAGAGAACTTTCCCAACGAAAATGCTCCCTGAGAGTATGCAAAGTTTCACCAAAAGAGATATCCTCTGGGTGAAGCAGAGGGAATAGAGTCCTCAGCATCAGAATCCTCATAGGAAGATAAGGGTAAATCCTGGTCATCAGAGGAAAAAGAAATTTCAGAATCCTGGTCAGAAGTATCATAAGCAAAACTCAGTCCTAGGTCTCTTAGAGGGGGAAGGTTGGCTTCCCCTGATTAAAGTAATAAGGTCTTCAGCCATTCTTACCATTTGTTTTTTAGGCATAAAGGCCTGACCATGTGGTCTTGGGCGTCAGTTTTCTAGGCATGGTTCGAGTTTTAGGCCTTGAAGAAGAAGATGGCGTCGGTTTAATATGCAAGTCAGTAGGCCTGAATACACCCTCAGAAGTTGGTGCCTGCACAGCAGCTCCGGACCCATCCAAGGTAGAGACATCAGCAGGTTTCACAGTTGAAGCATCTCACGGCATACCGGACTCTGAACGGGTCTCAGTAGAGGCCTGCGAATCTGAAGTAGCAGGTATCAGGGACTGTGAAAGCACCTCACTGAGTACTGGTGAACTGGTGACTTGGCTTCAGAGAAGCATCGTCAGCAGCTTTGGACCAAGGCGACCTGTCTCTGTCTTTATCTTTACGTTTTTTCAGAATGTCGGTAGTCGGATGGCTTACCGAAGACAAATCAGGATAATTGAACCGAGCACCAAAATATTTAGAAGCGAAAATATACGGACGACAGATAGTTCATGGTTTAAATAAGGCACAAAACCGACAGCGAGGTACATCGTGATCAGGGCCTAGGCAAGGAATACAGTACGAATGAAAATCTTTATGAGGTATTTGCTTTCCACAAGAAATCCAATTATTTACTTTTACTGACATCGTTTTAGAGCAAGAAAACGTTTCCCAAACGGGGTACTTAGCTTTTAGTTGGAAGACTTTGGCTCTGAAACTCGAAAACGAAAATTTCAGGAGTCGGCCGACCGGCACTTGCGAACAGTTCTGCTTAGGGCACCGCCCGGCAAGAAAGACTGATCGGCTGCATGATTTATACCCCTGACTACCTGACGTCACGGAAGGAGAGAGAGCAACCGACGCAGGACCCAAGACTTTGTTAATCAGGCCGACAGAGGGCTACTGCAAGCAGATAACCCAAATGTGATGACTGCAACAGTGAAACATGAAGAACATCAAGCTGTAACAGCTGTTAACCAAACAACATGAAAGCATAACTGAACCTTCGGTCTGACTTTCTTCACCTCCACAAGCAAAGTACAGTTGTGTACACTTACCATAAATGTAGATGTTTGAGTGTATTCACTGTTGCAGTCATTACATTTGGGTTATCTGCTTGCAGGTAGCCCTCAGTCAACCTGATTAACAAAGTCTTGGGTACTGCTTCGGTTGCTGTCCCTTCTTCCATGGCGTCAGGTCGTCAGGGGTATAAAACCTGCAGCCGATGTCATTACATCAGTTTTTCTTGCCCCATATGTCAGGTGCCCCTCTAATGGGAAGCAATTAAATATGAAAGCACAAAGATATACCTCCAACAAAAAAGCAAATACACCAAAAAGGCTTTTAAGCATAGTAAAGGAAAGTAGAGGTATAGCCAAAAGTAGTTAGGGGGCTGGAGGGAGGGTAACCAGGACTGCAACAGTGAATACACTCAAACATCTACATTTATGGTAAGTGTACACAACTGTACTATGTTCTTCGTGTTTCACTGTTGCAGTCATTACATTTGGGTAGATTCCCAAAGCTATGGTTGGGAGGAGGAATTTAGATAGCATTAGGGCAAGCTATAAGGCCCTGCAAGACTGCAGCGGCAAAGCCAGCTCTGGATTTAGAGAAAATTGGCAAATGATAATGCTTGGTGAAAGTATGTACAGAACCAGGTAGCAGCTTCTAGGATGTCTCTGGTAGGGACACCTCTGAGAAAGGCTGTAGAGGTAGATGCAGCCCTGGTGGAGTGAGGTCTGATCCCCTGGGGGATACATTTTCCATGGTGCTTATAGCAGAAATGAATGCAATGGCTTATCCATTTAGAAATGGTTTGCTCTGAAATAGCCTTCCCCTCTGCCCCTGCAGCAAATGCCACCAGCAGTTGTCAGATTTCCTTTGAGGTATATAGTCCTGTCCAAGTAAAATCAAAGCTGTCTGTGCACATCTAAGGAATGCAGTATCCGTTCCTCTTTATTCTGTGGATTGGGAAAGAAGGTTGGCAAATGAATGGACTGATTAAGAGCCACACTGGATACCACCTTGGGCATGAACGATGGATTGGTTCTGAGAGACACCCTGTCTGCATGAAAGATGATGAAAGGCACCACTGCCATAACGGCCTGTAATTCAGATACCCTTCTAGCTGAAGTGATTGCCAAAAGGAAAGCTGTTTTCCAAGAAAGAAATGTTAAGTCTGTAGTAGCAGCTGGCTCAAAAGGAGAGTGACTTTCTCCAAGACAAAGTTAAGGTCCCAGGCTGGGGTTGGAGCTCTCCTGGGGGGTCTCAAATTTTTGGCCCCTCTGAGGAACTGCTTGAGCAGTGGATGACAGAAGAGGGGCGATTCTGTCTTATAATGAGCTGAAATGGCTAAGGTGTGGATCTTAATGGAGGAAAAAGACAGGCCCTTGTGAAGCATCTCAGTTAAGTATTGTAAAATCTGAGGTAAACTGGGCACTGCTGTGCTCATCTCCTGAGACTGGTTCCAGGCACAGAATCTTTTCCATTTTTCAGCATACGATTTTCTAGTACTAGGCCTCCTTGCCTCTAAAATGATATCCATCACAGGTTTGCTGAGGGATGGTAAAGGAGAGATTAAGTAATTAGTCAGGCTGCAAGGTTCAGTGTTAGAAGCTGAGGGTGCAGAATCTGGTTCTCCTGCCGAGACAGCAGGGAAGGAGTCTGAGGCAGGTGCCATGGAGATAACCATGGCACACTGCACAGGAGGGTGTACCAGTGTTGGCGCGGCCAGTCTGGAGCAATCAAAATCGTCCTTGGTTTGTCCTGTTTGATTTTTAGTAGTACTTTGGAGAGCAGACGCAGAGGGGGGAAGGCATAGACTGATAGGTTTTTCAAGCTGAAGGACAGAGCATCCACTTTCCAGGCTTGTTTGTGGGGAGTCCTTCTGCAAAATTTGTCCAATTGGTAGTTCAGGGGAGAGGCAAACAGGTCTATATCTGGGCTCCCCCATTTGCTTGTCAACATGTTGAAAATCCTTGGTTCCAGTTTCCACTCGTGTAGGTCCATGAGGTTTCTGCTTAGTCCGTCTGCCAGTGTATTTAATTTTCCTGGCAGGAATTGAGCTTTTAGGTGCACTTGGTAGCTCAAGGCTCTGTTCCACAATGCCATGGCTAGTCTGCAGAAGGGGTACGAATGTGTACCCTCCTGCTTCTTTATGTACGACATAACAGTGGTGTTGTCCATCTTTACCATTAGTTGTCCAGGAAGAATGTGGTCCTTGAAGGCTGTCAGAGCATTCTGTACAGCTAACATTTCTTTTTGATTGATATGCAGGTGCATTTGACTTGGGTTCCATTTGCCCTGAATGCACTTCCCTGCCAGGTGACCCAGCCCATGCATAGTCTGATGCGTCTGTTAGGGTTTGGGCGGCAGGGGGTGGTGTGAAAGGAAGTCCCTTGTTTTGGTGGCAGGCCTCTGCCCACCAAAGGAACTCTAGGCGTAGGAAAGGTATGATAGGAATCATTCTTTTCCAGGTCTTGAGAATGTTGACACCATAGGCGTTTTAGATACCACTGTAGTTTCCTCATATGCAGTCTTACATATGGAATTAGAAGAATGCAGGAGGCCATGAAACCCAAGGCTTGCAGTATTTGTCTTGCAGATAGCAGGGTTTTTGTGGCTACTTGGCTTGAAGCAGTTTGTCAAATGAATTTGTTTCTCTGGTGTGAGGTAAGCCATCTGGGAAGTTGTATTCAAGCTTGCTCCCAGGAATATAATTTGTTGACAGGGTACCAGGTGTGATTTCTTTTCATTTATGGTGTACCCCAGACAAGTTAGAACCCTTTGTACAAAGGCCAGATGATTCAAAAGTATGTCCTGGCTTTCTGCTTGAATTAGACAATCGTCCAGGTTTGGGTATATTTGAATATTTCTTTGCCTGCAAAATGCAATAACTGGAGCGAGGCACTTTGTGAATACCCTGGGCGCAGTAGATAAGCCAAAGGGCAGTGCAGAGAACTGAAGTGTAGGTATCTTCTGCAAGATTCCCTAATTGGGATGTGCAGGTATGCTTCTTTTAAATCTAGTGTTGCCAACCAGGCATCTCTGCCTAGCATAGGAAGTAATTGGTGAGTTAGCATCTTGAATTTTGGAATCTCCAAATAGGTGTTTAGAGTAGACAGGTCCAGGATAGGATGCCATGAATTGTCTTTTCTAGGTACCAGGAAAAGTCTCTAGTAGAAACCTTGTTCCTTTTCCTCTTCTGGTTCCAGTTGAACAGCCCCCATGCTTAAGAGAGAAAGTACTTGTTTTTGGGACTCTGCCCACTGATTTGGGGGTAGGTCCAGCCACCCGCTTGGTGTTGGGAACGTGTGGAAATGAAATCTGTATCCCTGGGACACTATATTTAAAACTCATTTGTCCTGGTTAATGAGTTCCCAGTTCTTTGCATGAAGAGCAATCTTTCCCCCAAAGGGGCAGTCAGTTGATAAGTGCTTGGAAATTTTATAAGGAAGTCATTGAGACATTTTACCATAGGGGGAGTCTTATTATTCCCAGATTTGGAAGTGGAGGCTTCCCACTGCTTAGTTCTGTGTCTCCCCTGGGACTGAAACCTGGAGTTTTTGCTGTGTCTGGGTTTGGCTTGAGAAGACCTGGAAGGGGCTGGAAAGGATCAATTCTTAGAGGGCCAGTGCCTACTAAATCTAGGAGGCTGAACTTGTAAAAAATCTTTAACAGTTTGCATAGATTTAGCTTTATCTTCCATCTTTTTAAGAACTTCCTCAGCCTTGTTGCCAAACAGGTGGTCCTGATTTAAAGGAGCATCCAACAATTTAGCTTTAACATGATCAAGCAAAGATTGCTCCTTGAGCCAAGCAAGCCTTCTGTGCACAGACTCAGTAACAGCAGCCCTGCAAGAGGCCTCTAATGAATCAAAACCACATTGCAAAGTAAGTTTTCCAACTTGTTCAGCAGAATGCATTAAATCCTGTAATTCTTTATTTTCCACAGAGTCACGAATCAACATAATTTTCTATTTAAGCATTCCAATAACATGTTGCTGATACTTTAACATATGAAACTGGCAGTTTAAAGCCCTAACGGCCAAGGTTGCAGAAGTGTAAACCTTCTTACCCCATCTATCCAGCACCCCGGAGACTCTATCAGAAGGGGAAGGATTTTTAGCAGTAGAAGCCTTAATGCCCTTAGGCACCTGTGAAATAGTCTCTGGATCTGCAATAGGATTTTTAAAAAGGAACTTGTGGGAAGCAGGGACCCTGTAGTATCGGTCAGGTTTTCTGGGAGCAGGAGGCAGGGAATCAGGAGCCAAACTAGATTCCGAAAAAGCATCATCAACAATGTCTAGTACAGGAGGAATAGCTAAAGGCCTATGCTGAGGTAGGAGAAGGAAATCCCCAAGCCTCTTTTTTGAATCAGAAAAATCCTGGCTTTTCCAGTGGAAATGCTCCCTTAGAGTATGTAAGGTTTCCCCAAAAGAAAAATCCTCAGGAGGGGAAGCAGAGAGAATGGAGTCCTCTGCATCAGAATATTCATAAGTAGGTAAGGGCAAATAGATCATCAGAAGAATCAGAAAAAGCAGAATCCTGATCAGAAAATTCATAATCAACTTCAGTCCTAGGCCTCTTAGAAGGGGGGGGGGTTGGCTACCCCTGATTAGAGTTATTAGATCTTCAGCCCTTCTTATCATTTGTTTTTTAGGCATAAAGGCCTGAGCATGTGGCCTGGGTGTCGGTTTTTTAGGCATAGATCGAGATTTAGGCCTATGTAAAGAAGGAGGCATCACTTTAATATGCAAGTCCGTAGGCCTGAATACGGAGTGCCTGCACAGCGGCTTTGGATCCATCTAAGGTACAGACATCTGCGGGTTCCATAATTGAAGCATCTCGCGGAATACTGGACTCCGAATGGGTCTCAGTAGAGGCCTGCGAATCAGAAGTAGTGGGTATCAGGGGCTGCGAAAGCGCCTCACTGAGTACCGGCGAACTGGCTTAGGAGAAGCATAGTCGGCAGTTTTGGACCTCGGCAGCCTGTCTCTGTCTTTATCTTTGCATTTTTTTCGGAATCCCGGTAGTCGGATGGCTAACCGACATTTCTGGATAATTAAGCTGAGAACCGAAATATTTAGAGGCGAAAATATACAGACGATGGATAGTGTGCTGATTAAATAAAGCACAAAACCGACAGCAAGGTACGTCATTGGTCAGGGTCCAAATGAAAATCTTTATGAGGTATTTGCTTTCCACAGGTAATGCAATTATTAACTTTTACTGACATTGGTAAGGAGCAAGAAAAAGTTTCCCCAACGGGGTACTTAGCTTTAGTTGAAGACTTCGGTTCTGAAACTCGAAAATGAAAATTTCAGGAGTCGGCCGACCGGCACTTGCGAACTGCTTCTGCTTCGGGCACCGCACGGTAAGAAAGGCTGATGTAATGGCGTCGGCTGCATGTTTTATACCCCTGACGACCTGACGTCATAGAAGAAGGGACAGCAACCAACGCAGGACCCAAGATTTTGTTAATCAGGCCGACTGAGGGCTACCTGCAAGCAAATAACCCAAATGTAATGACTGCAACAATGAAACACGAAGAATATTAAGTTTCACACTACTAGCCACACTGAGTTGTTCACCAGCTCTCAGTTTAACAAATGTGTCTGCAGACACATTACACTTTGAACCAGTGTCTACTTTCAGCTTGATGGATTTACCATTGATCTGGACAGTGCAAATACTTCGTTCTTTGCCAACACATTCAACCTTTTCACCAATTACTGATACGCTATCTGCATGGAAAGTAGAATTGCAGCTCTCTGTATGATCAATTTGTTTTTTTTTTTTTTTGAGTGACCCTTCTTCATAACTGTGTGAGGTTTATTTGCTTTGCACAACTTTTGAAAATGGCTCCATTTTTTTGCACTTGTGGCATTGCTGATCAAATGTCAACCATTTCTCTCTTTTAGACTCACGATTGGCACCACAAGTGCAACAGTTAACTATAAAGCTAGATTTGGATTTTGCTGATTCACGCTTATACTTCACTGAGCATGCTCTGTTTTTAGAACTTGCTGGAAAACTATGCGGTTTCCCTGGAGGACCCGCAGGGGCTGTGGCTGCCATGTGCATAGGCCTACATGTCTGCCATGTGTTGCATGCTGTCTACATTTGCTCTGAAGCCCACCGAAACCATGCTCTTTTCACTTGCAAGCATACTTGTGTGCCTTTCTGTAACTTCATGGATTTAACAAATCTCAATAGTTTTGTTTAGCGTTAAATCACTATCATGAAGTAAAATCTTTCTCACAGCAGCACTATTAATGCCACATACAAGCCTGTCCTTTATCATAGGTTCATACTAGGCTATCTGCCCTAGGGCATTTATAAGCCTAGCCAGTGTGTGTTTGGCTTTCGCCACCCATTTTAAATTAATTTTGCTATGCCCTTTTTCGAGGTTAGTATACTGTGCCTCTAACAGTGACACAGAAGTGATACCTGGGGTAAACCTACAATGTCCTTCAGGACATACATTGTCATCTTAAGGATTTTCCTGTCTCTTACAATAATTTGACTACTGAAGAATTAAGCAGTTTGGATGAGTTGATTAACAACAAAAACCTTGTTATTATTCAAGCTGATAAAGGTGGAGTGGTGGTGATACTAGATAAAACTGCCTATGATAGTGAGGCTATGAGACAATTGGGTGATGAACAATATTACAGGCAGATGCTTGTGGATCCCTCTCCCCACTTTAAGTGCCAAATTGATGGATTTTTGACTGAGGCAGTGGAGGAGGGTATCATTACCAAAGATGTTAAAGAACAGTTAATGGTTGGGTCACCTAAAAAACAGTATTTATATCTGTTACCCAAGATCCACAAACATGCCACAAATCCACCAGGGCGACCGATTGTCTCGGGACATGGGTCCCTTACTGAACCACTATCTGAATATTTGACTCGATATTTAAAACCGTTATTGAGTCAAATCAGAGCTAGGATTCAAGACACCACCCAATTTTTGGATATTATCAATAATTCCCAACTTCAATCACATTGGTTACTATGTACTTTGGACATTACCTCTCTTTACACTAACATTCCACACTGGGCGGGTTTACAAGCGTTGGATTATTGGTTGGCTAGATCAGGTTTATATCAACCTGGATTTAACACATTTCTTGTATGCCTAACAGAATATGTGTTGTCAAGCAATGTTTTCTATTTTCATAATTTTTGCTATTGGCAAACGCAGGGTACTGCTATGGGTGCATCTTTTGCACCCATATATGCAGACCTGTTTATGGCATATATTGAAGAGATTGTTATTTATGATGACAAACACAATATTTATATGTGTGAGATGGACATTTGGCGTCGGTATCTGGATGACTGTTGGTTGGTGTGGAAAGCTGATGAACAGTATCTTATGGAATTTCTTGAATATCTGAATAATAACATATGGGGGATTGAATTCAAATTGACCTATAATAAATCGAGGATAGTATTTCTTGATGTAGAAATTAGTAGGAATCAGGACAACACCCTATCCTCCAGGATGTTCAGAAAATTTCCTGAATTTAATTCATTATTACATGCTACCAGCTTCCACCCACAACATGTCATCCAGAACATACCCAAATCTCAGTTTCTTAGAGCCAGGAGAATCTGTTCTAGCCAACAATCTTTCCTTGATGCCCAGGATGACTTGACTTGTAGATTTATTAGGAGGGGATATCGTCCAGGTTCGGTACATTTAGCTAAAAGATCTGTGTCTAGTCTAAATAGGGAAGATTTATTAATATACAAAGATAAGAGTAACCGTCATCAGTCACAACCTTTACGTTTGGTGACCACATATGGACGGAATACACAGGGCTTTAAAAATATTATACAGAGACATTGGAACATTCTTAAAGCTGATCTAAAACTTAATTCTCTGTTGCCAGACCAGTGTTCCTTCTCATTTAGAAGGGGACAGACCATTGGTTCAAAATTGAGTCACTACAAGAGAGTAGGTTTTGATTTTTCTGAACTAACTCAGAGGTCTATCTCAGGGAAACCCATTGTTGGATGTATTCCCTGTGGGCATTGCTCATTTTGTATTCGTGTTTCACGTACTAATGAATTTACTAGTAAAAACACCTCACAAGTTTTTGACATTAAGTTTTGGGCTAACTGTAACACTGAGTGGGTCATCTATTTGGTGACCTGCAATTGTTCTGCTTTCTATGTTGGAAAGACTTCTCGGGCTTTCCGTCTGAGAATTTGTGAGCACTTAAGTGACATCAAAAATAAACGTATTAGTAATGCTTTGTATAAACATTGTTTGAAACATGCATCTGCTTTATTCAAATTTGTTGTTATTGATTGCATTAGGGGGAAATGTAAAGACAAACAGTTTTGGCAGGAATTACTCAGCTCCAAGGAGAAAAAATGGATCATCAAACTTGGAGCTTTGTTTTCACCTGGCCTTAATGACCAATTGTGAATTCTGTGTTTGGATTGGCCCTACAGTTGGACCAATCCCTATATATGTGTATGTATTGTGATACTCTGTTTTTTCATTGTATATTTCACTGAAGAAGGCTCTGAGGAGCCGAAACCGGTTTGATGATTGTTGCTTTTTTGTCAAAAAGTTTTTTCTGCTATTGGTATTTACAATAGTAGTATTTCAGGGGGGTTTTCTCTCCTATGACAATAAATGGTTTTTGGACTTGGTTACTACCAACACTTGCTGGCATTTTTGTTTGTTGCTAGTTATCCTTGTTTGGCCGTGCAAGGGTTCCACGGGCACCTGCCTTTTTTGGATGTTGTAAACCTACGATCTCCCATCCACTCATCAAGATTCCTCTTGAAGAGAGTCAATGAGGGACTCTGCCTAACCTGGACTGGGATTTTATTCCAGAGTGAAGGGAGCCTCTGGGTTATGAATCTGTCCCTCCAGCATGTCCTATTTATTTCAGTGCTGAGGTTCAAGTCTCTCGAGCGCGTAGCTCGATGGGATTTGGATTTTCTGAGGTGCAGCATGTCCATTAATTCCGGGTTGGACATGGCTTTATACGTCAGGCACAGATCGCCTCTGAGTAGGCAGTATGCCACTGAGTAGAGCTGGAGTTTCTTTAACCAGGCAGCATATGGCATCTGTTTGAGCCCTTTGATCCTCTTGGTGAGGTACTTTTGGGGTCTTTCCAGTTGCTGCAGGTGTCTGGTAAGGTACATCCCAAAAGGGGCATTGTACTCAATTATGGGCCTGATGAGGGATGAGTAAAGAGGCACGATGACCTCCCCTGATCTAGATGTGAATCCCTTCATGATTAGGTGGGCTATATAAAATGTTTTTCTAACCACTTTGGCCACGTGGTTGTCAAATGAGAGATTGCTATCAACTTGGGTCCCCAGGTCCCTAATTACTTCTTCTGTACTTAATGGATTACCACCTATGTGGTAATTTGTGGGCACTTTGTTTTGCCAAAGGGGATGACTATACACTTTTTGGCGTTTAGCTTGAGGCCATGGCTCTGGCACCAGTTGTCTGTTTCTATGAGGCCCTTTTGGAGGATGCTTGTGTCGGCTGGAGAGTCGATTATGGCGCCCAGTTTGCAGTCATCTGCGAACTTGGTCAGCCACAGTCCTTCCGTGTTGGCCTGTACCTCCGAGAAATATATACCGAACAAGAGAGGTCCCAGGACTGAGACTTGTGGGACGCCACTTGTAACTGGTTTGGAGTCTGACATGGCTCCAGCAATTCTAACCATGTAGGTCCTGCCCTTGAGCCAGTTTGCAACCCATCTAGTGACATAGGGGTTTATATTTAAGCTGGTGAGCTTATCTATAATGCCCGAGTGGGGTATTGTATCGAAGGCTTTTGCGAGGTCCATGTACGCTGTGTGGACCACCTTCCCCTCGTCAATGGCCTTGGTGACTGTTTCAAAGAAATCAACCAGGTTTAAGAGGCAGGATCTGCCCTTAAAGCCGAACTGGGTAAGATCCAGTGTCTGCAGGTCCCCAATATCTTTATTTATGAGGTCCATGATGATCCTTTCCATAGCTTTGCAGACCAAGCTAGTCAGGCTTATGGGGCGATAGTTTCCAGGATCTGTTGAGGCACCACCTTTGTGGAGAGGGACCACTGTTGCTGTACGCCACTCTTTGGTTACGTATCCTGTAGTAAGGCTGAGATTGAACAGTAGTTTTATGTTTGGGTTTAGCTCTTCTTGGAGTTCATGTAGGACACAGCCCGGGACACCGTCTGGTCCCATTGATGCTGTGTTTTTGGCTTTGGAGAGGGCGGCTCTTACCTGAGCATCTGAGATGTCACGGGGGCAGCACTCTGCTGGGATAGATATTTGCCCTTTTGGTGGGTGGGGGGGGGGGGGGGAGTTTGCGCTGAACCTGTCAGCTAGGATGTTGGCAATGTCTGTGGGTTCGGTGTATTTTTTGTCATTTTGGACTAATTCTGAGCATATCTGGGAATTCCCACCCAGGTTCCTAACATAACTAAAGAAAGCCTTGTGATTATCCTTAGTGTCCTGTGCAATGTTTCTCTCGAAGCTGACCTTAGACGATTTTATGAATGCCCGTAGTTTTTTGCTAACACTGATCAGAGATGCCTTCCCTTTTTGGGATTTTGCTCTATCATGTAGTAGCTTCCTCCTTCTATTGTATAGTTTGTTTATGGCTGGGGTCCACCAGACAGGACGTCTGCCTTTGGAGGATTGGGTCTTGGTTTTATTTGGAATTGCATGATCCATGCATTCCTGAAGGTGTTCATAGAATGCGTTTATAAAGGATTCTGCGGTCTGGGCCGTATTTTCCACAGGCCCGGGGGCTTTGAAGGATTCCACCTCAGTCTTGAGGAGTGTGAAATTTGCTTTAGAGAAGTTTTTCACTGTGGTTTTCAGGGCAGGGGGTGGAGTCGGAATGTGAATATCCAGTGAGATTAGTTTATGGTCTGATCTTACCAATGAGGGATACACTTCTGGTCTGGAGCATAGAGTCCCCATGTTGGTGATGATCAGGGTCCAGTATGTTTTCCCCTCTTGTGGGAGTGGTAATAAGTTGTTCCATAGCACTTGAGTTTATAAATTCTAGGAACCTTTGGGCTAGGGTGCTGGAGCTAGAGTAATACTCCCAGTCTATGTTTGGGTAGTTGAAGTCGCCCAATATAATGGTGTTTGGAGAGATCTTCATATTTTCCAGTGTTCTCAGGAAGACCGAGTGGGGTTCCTGGGTTTGGGAGGGTGGTCTGTAGCAGGCTATAAACTGGAAGGCAGTTTTACCCACTGTTAGTTGCACATGGATAGTTTCTGATACTTTGTGCTGTGCCACCAACCTGGAGGTGTGGGTATCTTTGACGAATATTGATACTCCACCTCCTTTTGTGGTTCGGTCCAAGTTTTGGGGCAGAAAAGCATGGTAGGAGGTATAACCTGGCAGTGCTGGGGTGCTCTCGGGAGCCTTGAACCAGGTTTCTGTTACTGCACAGATATCGATGTTCTCCATGCTAAGGAGAGTTTCGAGTGCGTGCATCTTGAGGTTTAGACTTCTGGTGTTGAGTAGCATTACTCTTTCTTATCCCTTGTGATACCTATGGAGGTGGGTTTGTCTTTTGAGCCTTGCCTAAAAAAGGCACTATGGGGGTAGCAAGAGCCTTTGCCAATATCCAAAAGCCCAGGGGTGACAGGTGCAAGCCGTCCCTAGCGAAGCATCGTGGCTTGTCGAGTATGTCATCCCAGGCGGACAGGTATTGGATCCCCTTTGAATGACACCAATACTTAAGCCAATTGTTGAAATTGATCATCTTGTCTTCATATTGTGGCATCATTCTTGGTGAGGGTAAGATGCTACTCAAGGTCAGGGTCATACCAGCCTGGGCTACATGCTCAAAGAGCTCCTCTATGTCTCTTTTCATGTAGTCCAGGGAGGTACATCTCAGGTCATTCACACCAGCATGGACAATGACTGAGTCATATTTGTACTTGCCTTGGAGTGACCTGAGTGCTTGTGTTACGTGGCGGATCCTAGCCCAGACAGGCAGCTCACCGTGACCTTCTCCTTGTTCAGCCTGGTGAGCGGGACGTCAGTGTGCCTGACGATAGAGTCACCTATTACAAGTGTATCAGGTGTGTTGTTTAGCCTTAAGGGCTGTGTCTGTTCGGCACACTGACTTTGTGAGCTATGTGTTGCACGTGTTTTGTTTTGGGGTAGCGGTTGCTCATCTTTTAAGTCACCAGACACATTTTAGCTTTGCTCCTCAGGTCAGTAGTATCAGTTGCAAAAGTTTCCCTTGGTTTCTGATCTCTTGTGTAAAACAAATGCCTCTCTAATGTAATGCGTTTCTGGGGGTTGCACATTTTTCTGAATCTTTGCTTCAAACACTCAGGGTCTTCCCTTGATTCAGCCTGTACAACAACATGGCAGTTTTCACCTTCTCCCTCATATACTGCTGGGGCATACACAAAGAAACACTCTCTTTCAATGGCCTCTGATCAAGCTAGGTTTAACAAAATGAATGCCCTGGTGTGTGCATCTTTGTCAGAATAAGCTGCTTGTATAAAAATATTGCACTCTTGCTCAAATATTCTCCAATTATCTGCAATATTTTGATCAAACACAAGTGGTGAGGGCTTTCGAAATCCATCTGCCATTATTAACACATACCAGTGAAGGGTTTTGCAAGTTTGCATGATTAACTATGCCCAATAGCACAACAAGCCTCTGAATAACTGAAATTTGCGAAAGTAGTCTCTTGGTCATTGCAATACTCTTGAAATTACTGTACTGCAAGAAATCACCTCTTATCAGTGTAAGAAACATTTTAAAATAACTGCACTGTGTGACTGAACTGGGCAGAAGAAGCTCAGAGTAAGAAATATGTTGAAGTAACTGCACTGTGTGAATGAACAGCACACTGAAACTTCTCCAAAGTGGTGGTACATTGCTAGATAATTCTTTACAGTACAAGAAACACTCTGTAATGACGACACTTTGCGAAAAGACACATCCAGCACAATAATCTTTTCAAAATGGCTGTACTTTATGAAATAGATGCACTTTGCACACAAACTCTTCGGAATACATGCACAGTAATAACCACACACTGTAAGCAGTTTTATACACTTTGTGATACTTTGAATAACTCTAGTTATGCCCTGAATACAATACAAAGTAGTACTTATACCAAAACACAGCACTTTGCCAAAAAACATGCAGTCACTTTGATTTATTTATGCTTAATGTGCCCTTTTTATATTTGTTTTGTCGTTTAATCTCTTCTATGCCCATTATACTTTTCTTGTGCTTGTTTTACTCTAAACATGCCCATTTACTTTAAACACACTTGTTTTGCCTTAAACATGCCCATTTTGCAATTCTAAACCTCTTATGTGCTTTTCCGATGCTCATTTTATCAAATCTCTTAATTTTAAACGGTTTGTTTTAATCAACAAACCTTTTGTGCCTCTCGCTTGTTTAATAATATGGTTTCTGCCCTTGCAATACTCTGTTTTATCTTTTTTATAAAATAAATAGTTTGTGCAAGTTTTCATTACCTTTGGTTCTTTAATGACACTTTTTCATGCTCGCCCCCCCGTAGTTTACCCTCACTATTCACTCTGCACCTCATAGCTCTGAATATCAGTCTCTGGAATCCTGGTTCTGACACCATGTCGCTTGTCTAGTCAGGATGTAATAGACTAGCCTTTGTGGATTCTGTTCAAGCAGCTTTATTCTGTACAAACACATCAGGACTGAGGCTTAATAACTTTAACTTAGGTAAATTTGTATAAAAACTAGCTATTATACTCATAAATGCTCACTCTCTGGCTGCACGCTTAAAATGGCACTGAAGCTAGCACATGCTCGCTATCTATATGCACATTCAGTCCTTGAAACGCTTCTTAAAGATACAGCACACATGCTCTGTTCTACAGTAATTAAAAAAAAAGTTACCCAATTTAACCAAAAAAGAATTAACTGTGTTAGAACTATAAAGATGCACAGGGCTTGGAAAGGACCAGCATCTGATGGTTACTGGGTAGTATGCTGTTAGTCAAGGTGAATATCATGATTAGAGAACCTGATAATTGCATCTTCGGTCATTAGATCATCTCTTTTTTAATGTGGTCAGCCAAGAATTCTGGCCTTCCTTCCTACTGCTGTAGCTAAAATCTGTAATACATCGCACAGTTATTACATACCTTCGACAGGACTTTGTAGTGTTTTTGTATAAAACGAAAAATTGATGCATATAGAAATCACAAAGTAACTTTACCATCATGCTATGCTGCTCACAACATGAAACTCAGTACATAGTTAAGTGCGATTAAAGAGGACAGGCCTGTGAAATATACAGTGCAAGTGCTAGTGAGTCTAAGAGTGCTCATGAAGCTGGCACTACAGCAGAAAGTATTAAGTTTCTAAAAATAACCATCTTTTATTCTTTATTTTCATAGCCTATAGGAGTTTTTTTGAAATAAAGAAAGCTAAACAGGCACTGTAGTTAAACATTTTAAATATGTTTGATACATTCAAGTAATTTAGTAATGTCTTGACAGGTTAACTGTGTAGTTAACCACAGGCGGCCATCTGTTTAAAAAAGGGCAATAAGTTGCTCATCTTGCATTAAAGATAATAGTATCATAGGAAATGACTAGGCTTTTGGCCCTGAGGCCCTTACAAGCCTAGCCAAAAATTTGGCCCATGTTCCAAGAAGTCAGCACCCTATGCCACTGTCCAGCAGGGACATAGGTAAATCCCAGGGGTGTATTTTTACTTCCCCATCCCGTTATCCAGGTTGCACTTAAAAAGGTTTAATAAGGTACTCTGCTTTACGTGGAGAGGGAGTCTATTCCACAAAAGGGGGAGTCTCTGTGACACATCTATCCCACCAAGTCCTAGATCAGGTTGAGCTTTCGCACGCAGGTTACTCGAGTGGAGTTTGATTGTGGATATGCAGCAGTCCCATCAGGGCGGGGTCTCAGATTGCTTTGTATGCCAGACAGAGGTCACCTCTGAGGAGTCTGTACGAGACTGAGTAGAGGGACAGAGCTTTTAGCCTGTATGTGTCGGGTAGATGTTTGAAGCCCTGGATTCTCCGGGTGAGGAATCTCTGTGGTCTCTCCAGCTGCTGCATGTGCTTTGTCGGGTACATGCCAAAAGGGGCATTGTATTCAATAGTCGGTCTTATAAGGGAAGAATACAGGGTTGCTATGACCACCTTGCCCCTGGATTTGATACCCTTACTAATGAAGTGGGCCATGTAGAAAGCTTTACATACAACAGAAGCGATATGGTGGCCAAAAGTCAGTTTGCTATCAACCTAGGTTCCCAAGTCCCTCACGACCGATTGCGTGCTTAGTGCCTTATTATCAATGTGATAATTTGTGGGGACATCATTCTCCCCAAAAGGGATGAGGATGCATTTTTTTTAGCATTCAGTTTGAGGCCATGTTTCTGGCACCAGTCATTTGTTTGGGTGAGACCCTCTTGGAGGATGTCCACACCACTAGAGGAATTAATGACAACACCCAGCTTGCCATCTAGGTCAGTCATAGCCCACTAGATTTGGCCTGCACATCTGAGAAGTATATCTCAAACAGTAGAGGCCTCAAGACCGATCCCTGGGGGTACACAGTTTGTTACTGATCTACTACTTGAGGTAGCTTCCCCTATTTTGACTAGGTGGGTTCCATCAGTGAGCCAGTTTGCCACCCATCTGGTAACGTATGGATTGATGCCTAGTTGAGAGAGTTTATCTATTATACCTGAGTGGGGAATAGCATCAAAGGCCTTGGCCAGGTCAAGGTAGGCAGTGAGTACCATCTTCCCCTCATCTATATCCTTGGTGACTATTTCAAAGAACTCAACCAAATTTAACAGGCATGACCTCCCCTTGACAAAACCAAACTGTGTGGGATCAAGTATCTGGAGGTTGCCAATGTCCTTGTTAATGAGGTCCATGATAATCCGCTCCATGGCTAGCAGATCTTTTAAGAAAAAAGCTTACAAATGCTGCTGATTAAACCAACAAGACTACAGGCAATATCAATAGTCAATCAAAACTTCCAATTTAACAATTTTACTCCTGGTATGGAAAATAATACAGCAACCAGTGCTTTTTGAATTACTACCTTAGGCTGTCGTTTTGTGTCCTGTAAGATTGTCATAGGTTCTGGATCAGGAACAGAATGGCCAACTATGGTAGGACCAAAAACCTTGGAAAGATTGCTTGAATCCATCCTGCATTCTGGACTTTGAGCTACCCTGAAGAATGAAAAACAGAAAGATGAGCAAACATTAAGAATACTTCACTGAATCTTCAAGTATGCAACAGATAATATAGTTCAACTTAACATTAAATCTTGGAAAAAGCTACAGATCACTGCCACTGTCAATGTGCACTTTTGTAGTGCATGTACTATAAAGGTAGTTCTTTGAAGACAGATCATTGTAGTAGTAATCTGGTTTTCTCACCAGTGAAGCTGTGCTGGTCTGGTGAGATGTTCTTGAGCCGCCTTCTTCCCAGAGAAGGCTAAAGTACAGTTGTGTACACTTATAAATGTAGATGTTCGAATGTATTCACTGTTGCAGTCATTACATTTGGGTTATCTGCTTGCAGGTAGCCCTCAGCCGGTCTGAATATCAGAGTCTTGGATTCCTGCGTTGGATGCTGTCTCTTCTTCCATGACATCAGGTCGTCAGGGCTATAAAACATACAGCCGACGCCATTACATCAGTTTTTCTTGCCCGAGATGTCAGGTGCCCCCATAATGGAAAGCAATTACATGTTATGTTACACCTCCAACAAAAAGCAAATACACCAGAAAGCTGAAATACACTAAACAAAAAGGAAAGGTAGAGCCAAGAGAAGTCAGGGGGTTGGAGGGAGGGTAACCAGGACTGCAACAGTGAATACACTCAAACATCTACATTTATGGTAAGTGTACACAACTGTACTATGTTCTTCGTGTTTCACTGTTGCAGTCATTACATTTGGGTAGATTCCCAAAGCTAAGGAAGGGAGGAGGAAGTTAGAGAGCATTAGGACCAGCTATTAAGCCCTGCAATACTGCAGTGGCAAAACCAGCTCTGGATTTAGAAAAAATAGGCATGTGGTAATGCTTGGTGAAGGCATGAAAAGAGCTCCGGGTAGTAGCTTCTAAGATGTCCCTGTTAGGGACCCCTCTGAGAAAGGCTGTTGAGGTAGCTGCAGCCCTGGTGGAATGTGATCTTATCCCCCGTGGGGTAGGTTTTCCATGGTGCTTACAGCAGAAATGAATGCAATGGGCTATCCATTTAGAAATGGTTTGCTTTGAAATGGCCTTCCCCTCTGCCCCTGCAGCAAAGCCAACTAGCAGCTGTTCAGATTTTATGAGAGGCTTAGCCCTGTCCGATTAAAATCTAAGTTGTCTGTGCACGTTCAAAGAGTGCAAAATTCATTCTCCTTTGTTTTGTGTATTAGGGAAAAAGGTAGGCAAATGAATGGACTGATTTAGGGCCACACTAGACACCACCTTGGGCATAAAGGAAGGATTAGTCCTGAGGGAAACCCTGTCTGCATGGAAGATAATGAAGGGCTCCACTGCCATGAGGGCCTGTAATTCAGACACTCTTTTCGCTGAAGCGATGGCTAGAAGGAAGTCTGTTTTCCAAGAAAGGAATTTCAACTCTGCAGTTGCAGCTGGTTCAGATGGAAGGAGAGTGAGCTTTTCCAATACAAAGTTAAGGTCTCAGGCTGGAGTAGGGGCTCGCCGGGGGGATCTCAAATTTTTAGCCCCTCTGAGGAACTGCTTTAACAGAGGGTGAGAGAAGAGGGGTGGGGTTCAGTATTATAATGTGCTGAAATTGCAGAGGCATGAATTTTAATTGACGAGGCGGATAGGCCCTTGTGGAGCATTTCTGTTAAGTACTGAAGAATATGAGGTAAACTGGGCACTGTAGTGCTCATACCCTGTGTCTGGCTCCACTGGGTCTAGGTGCACTTGGTAGCTCAAGGATGTGTTCCACAAAGCCAGTGCATCCACTTTTCGGCATAGGATATTCTAGTACTAGATCTCCTTGCTTCCAGAATGACCTCTAGCAACTGCTTACTAAGGGATGCTATTGGAGAGCTCAAGGAATTAGCCAGGCTGCAAGGGTTCAGGGTTTGAAGCTGAGGGTGCAGAATCTGGCCCGCCTGCTGGGACAGCAGGGAAGGTGTCTGAGGTAGGTGCCATGGATCCAGCAGTATCATGCTGCGCAAGAGGGGGTACCAGTGCTGGCGATGCCAGTTTGGTGCAATAAAAATTGTCCTTGGTTTGTCCTGTTTGATCTTCAGCAGAACCTTCGAGAGGAGAGGCAGAGGGGGAAAGGCATAAACAGAGAGGCTTTCCCAGGTAAAGGACAGGGCATCCACTTTCCAAGCTTGACTGTGGAGAGTCCTTGTGCAGAATTTGTCCAATTAGTAGTTCTGGGGGGGGAGGCAAACAGGTCTATCTCTTGAGTCTCCCATTTGTTCCTCAACAGGTTGAATATTTTTGGTTCCAGTTTCCGTTCGTGTGGGTCCATGAGATTTCTGCTTAGGTAGTCTGCCAGTGAATTTAGCTTGCCTGGCAGGAATTGAGCTTGTAAGTGTACTTTTTAGCACAAGGATGTGTTCCACAGAGCCGTGGCTATTCTGCAGAGAGGGTACGAGTGGGTTCCTCCCTGCTTGTTTATGTACCACATAACTGTGGTGTTGTCTGTCTTTACCAATAATTGTCCTGAAAGGATGTGGTCCTTGAAGGCTATCAGGGAATTCTGTACAGCTAACATTTCTTTTTGGTTGATATGCAGGTGCATCGGACTCTGGTTCTATTTGCCCTGAAAGCACTGCCCTGCTAGCACTGCCCTGCTAAATGAACTCCCCATGCATAGTCTGATGCGTCTGTAGTCAGGGTTTGGGTGGCAGGGGGTAGATTGAAAGGGAGCCCCCTTGTTGAGGTGGTAGGCCTCTGCCCACCAAAGGAACTCTGTCTTTATACAAGGAATGATAGGAATTATTGATTCCAGGTCCTGAGAATGTTGTCACCATAGGCTTTTTAGATACCATTGTAGTTTCCTCATATGCAGTCTTGCATATGGAATTAGTAGAATGCAAGAGGCCATGAAACCCAGGACTTGCAGAATTTTCCTTGCAGATAGCTGGGTCTTTATGGCCAGTAGTTTGAAGTAGGCTGTCAAATAAACTTGTTTCTCTGGCGTGAGGTAAGCCATCTGGGAAGTTGTATTCAAGCTTGCTCCCAGGAATACAATTTGTTGGCAGGGTACTAGATGAGATTTATTTTGGTTTATGGTATACCCCAGTGAGATTAGAAGTGTCTTTACAAATGCCAGATGTTTTAGTAGCATGATCTGGCTTTCTGCCTGAATCAGGCAATCGTCCAGGTATTGGTGTATTTGAATATTTCTCTGCCTGCAAAATGCAATGGCTGGAGCTAGACACTTTGTGAATACCCTCCCTGGGCGCAGTAGATAAGCCAAAGGGCAGAGAACGGATAGTGCATGAAGCCTATGAAGCGTAGGTATTTCCTGCAAGATTCCCTTATTGGAATGTGCGGGTAAGCTTCCTTTATGTCTAAGGTTGCCAACCAGGCATCTTTGCCTAGCACAGGAAGCAGCTGTTGAAGTGTTAGCATTTTGAATTTTGGGATTACCAAAAAGGTGTTTAGAATAGAGAGGTCCAGGATAGGACGCCAGGAGCTGTCTTTTCTGGGTAGCAGGAAAAGTCTTGAGTAAAAACCTTGTCCCCTTTCATCTGCTGGGACAGGTTGAATAGCCCTGATACTTGGAAGAGGGAGAACCTGCTGTTGAGCCTCTGTCCACTGATTTGGGGGTAGGTCTGGCCAACCGTTTGGGGTTGGTAAGGTGTGGAAGTGGAATCTGTATCCATGGAAAACTACATTTAAAACCCATTTGTCCTGGGTAATGAGTTCCCAGTTTTTTTGCATGCAGGACGAGCTTTCCTCCTAAGGGAGCAGACAGTTGAGCAGGGCTTGGAAGGGTTAAGGTTAAGTCATTGTGACATTTTTCCATAGGGGGGGGGGGGTGTCTTACTACTTCCAGCTTTGGAAGTGGGAGCCCCCCACTGCTTAGGCCTGTGTGTGGTCTGAGACTGTAACCTAGGTGGCTTGCTGTTCCTGGGTTTGGACTGAGAAGGCCTGGAAGAGACTGGAAAGGACCAATTCTTAGAAGGCCAATGCCTACTAAATCTGGGAGGCTGTACTTGCAGGAAATCTTTAACAGTTTGCATAGATTTAGCTTTTTCCTCCATCTTTTTAAGGACTTCTGCTTTGTTGCCAGACAGTCTTGGTTTAAGGGAGCATCCAGTAATTTAGCATTAACATGATCTGGCAAGTTTTGCTCCTTAAGCCAAGCATGCCTTCTAAGTACAGACCCAGTGACAGAAGCCCTGCAAGATGCTTCTAAAGAGTCAAAACCACATTGCAAAGTATGTTTACCATCTTGTTCAGCAGAATGCATTAAATCCTGTAATTCTTTATGTTCAGCACAGTCAGGAATCAACATCATTTTCTGTTTAAGTAGTCCCATAATATGCTGCTGATACTTTCACATATGAAACTGGCAATTTAAGGCCCTAATGGCCAAAGTAGTAGAAGTGTACACCTTCTTATCCCATCTGTCCAAGGCCCTGGAATCTCTATCAGAGGGAGTAGGTTTTTTGGTCCATGGGAAATGGTCTCTGGATCCGCAGTAGGATTCTTGAAGAGGAACTTGTGAGAGTCAGGTACTCTGTAATATCAGTCAGGTTTTCTTTGAGCTGGAGGTAAAATGTCTGGGGCCAGGCTAGATTCCAAGAAGGCATCATCTACAATGTCCAGAAAAGGAGGGATAGCTAAAGGCCTGTGTTGAGGGAGGAGTAAGAATTCCCTAAGCCTCTTTTTGGAGTCAGAGTAATCCTGGCATTCCCAGCGGAAATGCTCCCTAAGAGTGTGCAAGGTTTCACCAAAAGAAAAATCTTCTGGAGGGGAAGCAGAGGGAATGGAATCCTCTGCATCAGAATACTCATAGGTAGATAAGGGCAAATTCTAGTAATCAGAAGAAACAGAAATTTCAGAATCCTGATCAGAAGAATCAGAAGGAAAATCAATTCTAGGTCTCTTAGAGGGGGAAGGCTGGCTTCCCCTAATTAAAGTAATAAGGTCTTCAGCCATTCTAAGCACCTGTTTTTTAGGCATATGGGCCTGACCATGCGGGTTGGACGTCGGATTTCTAGGAGAGGGCAGAGTTTTAGGCTTTGAAGAAGAAGATGGCGTTGGTTTAAAATGCAAATCTGTAGGCCTGAATACACCCTCAGAAGCTGGTGCCTGCACAGCGGCTCCAAACCCATCCAAGGTAGAGACATCCGCAGGTTCCATAGTCGAAGAAGCATCTTGCAGCATACCGGACTCCGAATGGGTCTCAGTAGAGGCCTGCGAATCTGAAGTAGCGGTTATCAGGGGCTGCGAAAGCACCTCACTTAGTACCGGCATACTGGCGACTAGCTTAACTGAAACGTCGTCAGCAGTTTTAGACCTATGCAGTCTGTCTTTATCCTTACGTTTTTTCATAATATAGACAGACGACGAATAGTTCAGGGATTGAATAAGACAAAACTGACAGCGAGAGATGTCGTGGTCTGGGCCTAAGCAAGGAATGCAGTACGAATGAAAATCTTTATGAGGCATTTGCTTTCCACAGATAAGACAATTGTTAACTTTTACTGACATCGGTTAAGAGCAAAAAAAAAGGATCCCCAATGGGGTACTTAGCTTTTTTCGAAGACTTCGGTTCTAAAACTCGAAAACGAAAATTTCAGGAGTCGGATGACTGGCACTTGAGAACTCCTCCTGTTTCAGGCACTGTGCGGCAAGAAAGACTGATGTAATGGCGTCGGCTGCATGTTTTATACCCATGACGACCTGACGTCATGGAAGAAGAGACAGCATCCGCCGCAGGAATCCAGGACTCTGGTATTCAGGCCGGCTGGGGACTACCTGCAGGCAGATAACCCAAATGTAATGACTGCAACAGTGAAACACTAAGAACATCATTGGGTTACTTTAAGTGCAAGTAGTAGTAGCATGAGAATCCCATAGATAGAGCAATACAGAGTATCCTCTGCAGCATTTTATTTCAGAAATGTTATTGTTGTGGAAGAGAAATATCACTATAAAGCAAAACACAGTAAATATAACACCTTGAAATAAGAACTGTTCCCCAACAAAGTTGGGAGAACTGAGAGCCCCAGTAGGAATGCCAGTTCAAGGAAAAAAATGGTAGTCGGTACATCCAGAAGAGAAATGGACCAGCGGGCAGAGGGAGTAAGTGAATACTGCAACAGTGAAGAGAAAGATATTATCAGATTTTACACAACTGTACTATGTCCTTCCATATCACTGTTGCAGTATTAACAGTAGAAAGAATGCAAAGGCTCGTGAAGAAAATTGGGAGGAGGAAGGACCAGCAGAGCCCTTTAGGAAGATATGAAGAATGGCTCTAGTAAAACTAGCTCTAGCTCTGGAGATTCCATCCAAATTGCAATGCTTGGTAAATGTATGCACAGAAGTCCAGGCAGCTGCCCCATAGAGTAAGTATTAAAACCCTTGAAAAAAGCACCAGAAGCAGCCACAGCCCTAGCAGAATGAGCCTTAACAGGAAAAGGAAGGCTCTTACCATGAAGACAACAACAAAAGGAAATAACATTTGAGATCCAAGAAAAAAAAAAAAGAGTTTGCTTGGATACACCTACTCCTAGGAACCTAAGATTAAAACAAAAAAAACAAAACAAAAAAAAAAACAAAGTTGATCAGATTTCATTGCGGACAGGGGAAAAAAGCGGACAAATGAACAGACTGATTAAGAGACAACTCATTAGCCACCTTAGGCATAAAAGAAGGATTAGTACACAAGGACACCCGCTCCTTATGAAACACCAAAAAAAGGAGGGCAAGCCATAAGGACCTGAAGCTCAGACACCTGTCTGGCAGAAGTAAGGACCAACAAAAGTAGTCTTTCAAGAGCAATGTTGCAAGGAAGCTGAAGCAGCAGGCTTAAAAGGATCCTTAGTCAATTTTTCCAAAAAAAATTAAGATCCCAGGGAGAAGGAACATGCTTTCTGGGAGGCCTAATATGAAAGATACCTTTAAGAAATTGTTTAGATTCAAATCTAGAATCCAAAGGAGGAAAAAAAGGCAGACAAGCAGAGATAGCTGATAAGAAGGCCTTAACAGAAGAACAGGCCAAACCAGCAATGAGCAAATCACACAGACAGGAGAGAACCAAAGGAACATCCACATAAAGTGGATCCAGATTACTAGAAAGACACAAAACAGAAAATGTCTTCCATTGGGATAAATAGGATTTCCTAGTAGTGGGTTTCCTGGCCTCCTCTAGGACCCTAAGCACGTCCTCAGAAAAAAGGTGTCTACATGGAATCAAAATCCCATCACCCACAGTGTCAGCTGAAGAGTGGACAGGTGGTGATGGATGACGGCTCCCTTGTCTTGTGTAAGTAGTGAGGTAACTTGTGATGATTGCCCTTGGATAAATGCAGAAGAGGGAACCAACGCTGTCTCAGCCAAAGGGAGTCACCAACAAGATTTAAGTATCCTGTTGAATTTTGAACAGGACTTTTGGAATGAGGGGAAGGGGAGAGAATGCATAAAAAGTAAGAAGCTGAGATCCCTTAAAAGATCCTCCAAAGCTAGCTACGAAAACAAAACCGCCATTAAATCCAAGGACAACCACAAAGCATTATATAGCTATGTCAAGAATCTAGATGGCAATACCCAGATCTGCTCTGAGTTGCAGCACAAAGGTACGAAAATGACAAAACCACTCATTAGACCCATTATAGAGTAGAACGCCCCATTTGGAATGTACCTCACAAGACATCTGCAGCAGCTGGAAAGGCCACAGAAGTACCTCACAAAGAGGATTACTGGCCTCAAACAAATGCCCTACACGGATCGCCTCAAAAAACTCCAGCTTTACTCCGTAGCATATCGCCTACTCCGAGGTGATCTCTGCTTAACATATAAAGCTATGTCAAACCCAGAGCTGTTGGACATGCTACACCGAAAGAAATCCCAATCCCTGCAAGCTACACGCTCTAGGGACCTAAACCTTGTCACCACAATAAACAGGACACGCTGGAGGGATAGATTCCTGTCCCAGAGACTTCCTATACTCTGGAACAAGCTACCCATCTAAGAAAAATCTTGATGAGTGGATGGGAAATAGGAAATACACCCCGAGGATCACTTCTGTGTCTCTGCTGGACAGTGGCACAGGAAAATAACTTTCTTGGGTGGAGTAAGCTATGGTACCTTTCTGGCTAGGCTTGCGTAGGCCCTTGGGCCGATAGCCTAGTACCTACCTATGAACCTATAAAAAAATAAGAAGTTATGTACTCACCATAACGTTCCATCTGAGTAGGTGGCTTCATTTGTCTGCAACCTGTGGGTCTTGGATCCGATATCGGATCCGAGCCGGCAACTTGTTTCATAGCCAATGGATCCGAGCTCCTAGCTCCTCCCCTTACCCATAATCCCCTGCCAACCCTCCATGACCTCAGATCAAGTTTGCCCCTCTATAGATACCCAAAAGAGGTATTCCAATAAACAACCTACATAGATCCATACTGAAGGCCAGGGGGAAGGAGGGGGGGGGGGGGTGGTTGCAGACAAATGAAGCCACCTACTCAGATGGAACGTTATGGTGAGTACATAACTTCTTAATCTGAAGTAGGGACTTCATTTGTCAGCAACCTGTGGGACAGAGTCCCCAGCTACCTGAATCTTGGGCGGCCATCATGGAAGGATATTGCGGAGCCAAAGGATGCTCTCCCTCTAGAAATTACGTCCAGTTTGTAGTGGTTAATAAAGGTATGAGATGAGGCCCAAGTGGCTGACGAACAAATATCATGCAACGGAACTGTAGATTTGAAGGCAGCAGAAGTAGAGATGGAACGAGTGGAATGTGCGCAAACTCCTCCAGGTGCGGGTCTCCCAGAAGCTTGGTACGCTAAAAGAATGCATTGGGAAATCCAGCGTGACAAGGTGATTTTTGAGACTGCTTTCCCCAAATTGAATTTGGCAAAGGAAATGAACAGCTGGGTCAGATTGCCTGTGATCAGCAGTCCTATGGGTATAAAAACGTAGCTGCCTATGAACATCTAATGAGTGCAGCTTGTACTCTCCTTTATTCTGATATTTAGGAAAGAAGGCCGGTAGATTTATGGATTGATTTATATTGGTTTCTGATGCTATTTTGGGAAGGAAGGAGGGATTGGTCCTGAGGTACACTCTGTCCGGATGAAAAATCAAGTAAGGAGGCTTCACAGAAAGGGCTTGAAGTTCCGAAACTCTTTTCGCTGAAGTAATGGCTACAAGGAATGCTGTTTTCCAGGACAAGTATTTGAGATCCACTGAAGCGGCAGGCTCAAATGGGGGAGCAGTTAGGGCTTGAAGAACTAGTGAAAGATCCCAAGGGGGTACGGCTTCTTTGATAGGGGGTCTGAGCAGAAAAGTACCCTTGAGAAAGGTTTTACATAATTTAGCCGACATCAAGGGCCCCTGTGTCATGTCCCACATGGTAATGGGAGATGGCCGCTAATTGTACTTTGACGGCTGAGCAACTAGCGCCTTCCTGAAAGGGTCCGGTTAGGAAGTCTAGTATGGATGGAAGAGGGGCAGTAAAGGGATCTAGATTATGATGCTCCGCCCAGACGGAAAAACGTTTCCATTTACTGCGGTACACTTTCCTGGTGAAAGATTTATGCGCTGCCACGAGGATGGCTTTTAACTGGTGAAGAGATACCGGGAGTCCTAACTAGGAGTGGAACTGGAGCAACCAAGCTGTCCGCTTCAGACTGTCCAGATTTGGGGTCGACAAGCCCGACGGATGGGAGATTAGAACTGGACTGGGATCCAGAATCCAGGGGGGATTCACTAGGTGAGACCACAGGTAAGGGAACCAAGTTTGCCGAGGCCAGAATGGGGCAATGAGGATCATCCTGCTCCCCAACCGCGAGGCTTTCTGTAAGAGCTGTAGCATCAGGGGTAGAGGAGGACAGGCATAAAGTAGACCAGGCGGCCAAGCATGCACCAGAGCGTCTCTTGGAGTTTCCCCTGGAGGGGGAATCAGAGCGAAGAAATTGCAGCATTTGGTGTTTGAGGGAGAGGCAAAGAGATTGCAGCAGGGTTGCCCCCATAGTGCGAATATCTGCTTCGCTACTAGTGCGTTGAGACACCACTCGTAAGGGGAAAGAATGGTGCTGCTGAGTTTGTCCGCTAGGATGTTGGCCCGCCCCGGAATGTGCATTGCAATCAGAAAGCGGTTGGTGGAAATCGCCCATTCCCACACTCTCATGGCTTCGCGGCATAGAGGGTAGGACCTGGCTCCCCCCCGTTTGTTGATGTACCAGACAACAGACATGTTGTCCGACTGAATTGCAATAGTTCCTACGGGGAGGAGATTCTGAAGTGCTTGCAACGCATACAGCACTGCTCTCATTTCCAGAACGTTGATATGCAGGGAGGTCTCTGTATCGTTCCACGTGCCTTGGACTGTCCTGCCTGAATAATGCCCCCCCCACCCGAGGCAGGAGGCGTCCGTGGTCACCGTGGCGAGAGGGGGAGGAGTGCAGAAAGGTCGGCCCGTATGGAGATCCGGAGCATGAAGCCAGCATAACAGGGCCCTCCTGCAAGCCTTGCTGATAGCGATGGGGTGATGGAGAGGAAAAGACTGAAAGGACCATTGCACTAGAAGGGTCCACTGCAGTACCCTCATGTTTAGGCGGGCGCATGGAAGGAGCGTTATCACTGCCACCATAGAGCCCAGCGCCCTCAGGACCAATTCCGCCGGTGGGGCTTCTGACTGGAGGATGGCCCGCACATGAAGTTGTAAATTCCGTAGTCGTTCCGAAGTCAGGAAGGCTCGTAGATCTCTGGTGTCTATTCTGGCTCCTATAAATTCTATGACTTGTGTCGGAGCAAGGGAAGATTTGTCCGCATTGATCGTGATGCCTAATTGGGGGGCTAGGCGGAGAAAGTAATCTCTGGCTGAGCAAAGTAGATGCCTTGTTGGGGCGGTCAGGAGCCAGTCGTCCAGGTATGGGAAGACCTGCATTCCCTGGAGTCTCAGGTGGGCCGCTATCACTGCTAACACCTTGGTGAACACACCCTGGGGGCTGTGGTGAGGCCAAAGGGAAGGACCCTGAACTGGTAGTGACTGGCTCCCAGCCGGAAGCGGAGAAACCTCCTGGATCGTCTGTCCATTAGAATGTGGTAGTACGCATCCTTGAGGTCTATAGAGCACATCCAATCGTTCTCCCGTAGGAGGGGGAGAATAGATTGAAGAGTGACCATTCGGAATTTTTCCTTGGTTACAGACAGGTTCAAACGGGAAAGGTCTAGAATTGGTCTCAAGTCCCCAGTCTTTTTTGCCACCAGAAAGAACCTGGAGTAGAACCCTAATCCGAGCTGGTCTTGGGGGACGGGCTGGATGGCTCTTTTTCCTAGCAGCTGCTGGATTTCTGCGGCTGCAGCCTCCCTCTGATAGAGTGGTACATCGGGGAGGTTCCTGATTTTGGGGACATGAAGCATTGGAATTTTGTACCATCTGGATATAATTCGAAGCACCCAGCGGTCTGACGTGATGGACTCCCATGCCGCTAGGTGCTCCGAGAAGCGCCCCCCGACTGCCTCCAGAGTGGAGCAACCGGGCACCCATTCAGGGCTGCTGCGTGGGCTGGTCAGAGAAGGATTCTCTGGACCCAAAGTTCCTCGGAGCCCCTCTGCCCCTGGGGCGGCGTCCTCCCTGTCCTCCTCTGCCACGGAAGGACTGGTTGTCCGGAGCGGGTTGGGAATGTTGCGATTTCCGGAACCACATCTTCTTCTGACCCTTTTGGTTCTTCGAAAAGGACCGCTGGGGAGCACAGAAGCGGACTCCGATGGCAGACTTCTTCCCGTCCTTCTCGCTCTGGACTAGCGTCTCGCGAACCGTTTTGCCCAACAGGGCAGAACCATCGAAAGGGGCGTTCGCAAAGGACGCTTTAAAGGGCTCCGCAAAGTCACAATGCCGGAGCCAGGCCTGACGTCTCATGACTAGGCCCGCTCCGCTAGCTCTAGCGGCTCCCTCGGTGGCGTGGGACAATAGCCGCATAGAGGTATTAGAAATGGATCTCAGAGTGGCCATTCGGGTGGAGTACAACTGTTTGTCCTCCGCCGACATGGACTCAGGGGGGAGGCAGCGTATTCTTTGATAAGATCCCGCTGCATCCTGATGACGTGTGCCATATAGTTCAGGGACCTTACCGAAAAGGTCGCTGAACTAAAAGCTCGCTTCCCTAAGCGATCCATCGAGCGGGACTCCTTGCTCGGTGGATGGACCGAGGGGCTCTCCTGAGCTAGTTCCCTCTTCATGGCTGGGACCGGTCTGCGGGGGGGGGGGGGGCTCAGTATCCTGTCCGGGCATTTAGGGACTGGCTCCACGGTGTCCGGGTCCTTCCACGCCCTGGTGGTAATAAGGTCCCACCAGGGGGTCGGCCGGAGGGACACCTAAGAGGTAGACGGGCCTGCTTCGAATGCCTCCAGAAACACGGACTCGTCGGAGGAAGCCTTGGGGGCAGACCACCCACCTCTGATCCTAAGCATTTCCATGATGTCTCCAAAGGAGACATCCTCAGGGGGTGATCTTGGGGAGCCTTCCCCTTCATCCAAGTCAGTGTCCTCAGTTAAGGAATCAGGGGAGTTCACGTGCCTCCTCTTACACTTGCGAGGCACTTCCTAGGGGGGGCTGTCCGAGGAGGCCTCGCCAGCAACATTCTGTTCCAATGGAACAACCTGGGACATCGAAGCAGGCTGTCTCTGTGGCTGGGTGATGGAAGGCTGGCCCAGCAGAGAGGGAGTGCAGGGTGGAGCAGAGACAAGGACCGGGAGTCCGGATGCTCTCGACAGAGCCCTCTCCACTACATCGAAGGCAGAGGGGGAACCGCTCTCCCTGGGCTCCGAGAGCAGACTCCCACTCGGATCCAATGAAGGGATTGGAGCCGGCGCTGAGACCGTCGGATCCGAAGGACCAGTGTTCTCCGACCTGGACGGAGCCGAAGGCACACTGAATCCCTCGGATCTGAAGCTCGGATCCGACAGACTCGAGGGCAGGGTCGGATCCGAAGTACCAAGTACTGTCGGCGCCGACCCACCCCCGGCTCCGAACGCTCCGAACCCGGAAAGCGGGTCAGAGAAGGAGCAACTGGAGAAAAAAGGGTGTCGAGCTCCCCCCCCTGAAGGGGGGGGGGGGGAGGCAAGAGCACTGCCATCTGCAGCTGGGCCTGGATGAACCTTCGCATCATCCGGTCCAAGTCTGCATCTGACATACTGTAAGTTGATCTCGATGAGGCCACCGAGGCAGGCCTGGAATGCCGCCTCGATGGAGATCGGGCCTCCTTGGGTCCTGGGGAGAAACAAGGAGATCGGAGCAGAGGAGGAGGAGACCTAGAAGTTGTGGAGGGAAAAGCCCGCTTAGCCGGCGGGGCCGAAGCGGAGGCCTCGGCCCGCCGCTTGTGGTGCTTCTCCCTTCGTTTCTCCCTCCTGGCCTCCCTGTCCTCCAGCGCTTTAGCGGGAGTTTGAGTCCCGGACGAAGGAAGGGGGGCAGGAGTGGCTATCACCACAGGCTGTGGTAGTGCCACGAGAGGAGCGGGGGCCGGAGCCGAGTCCGGGGGGCAAAAGTCTCGCCAGGACAAGCTTCGACCTCCGCTCTTTCAGTGCCCTGGGGTTGAACGCTGCACAAATGATACAGCCCGAGGAGAGGTGTTCAACCCCAAGGCACCGAACGCACCGAGTGTGGCCATCAGCCGGGGAGAGCTTATGGCCACACTCGGTACATTTTGAAAAAATGGCTTTTGGGGCCTCTGCCATACTGGAGGGAAGAAAGTACTACACAAGCACACAGGCCCCAAAACACTAACACACAAACACTCACTAACGACCAGCGAGGGGAGGGAAAAAACTATGTAAAAGGTACAAATAATAAAGGGAACTTAACACTTACACACTGTTTTAAGTCTAAAGACAGGAAAAAAAAGGAAGAAAATACACTTATCTTGACAAATCGCTAAGAGCTCTGAAAAATCCAGCTAGTCACAAGCGCGGCAAACTAGATCTGAGGTCATGGAGGGTTGGCAGGGGATTATGGGTAAGGGGAGGAGCTAGGAGCTCAGATCCATTGGCTATGAAACAAGTTGCCGGCTCGGATCCGATATCGGATCCAAGATCCACAGGTTGCTGACAAATGAAGTCCCTACTTCAGATCATCCCCTTCCAAGAAGAAGATAGGGCCGTTCACCTTTCAAACCAGAGGACCTGGGCATCTGGCACAAAAAAGTGGAGTATGTCTGTTCAGAGGGGAGGCAAATAGATCTATTTGAGGAGTACCCCATGGGTGGATAATGTCCAGAAACACATCCCTGTGAAGTATCCACTCACGGGATTCAGTTAAGGACCTGGTCAGAGTGTCTGCCACAATATTCCGACCAGAGGGAATGTAAACTGCCTGAAGAGTCACTTCATACTGAAAAGCTAAATCTCACACCAGAAGTGCCAACTGGCAAAGAAGATAATATATTGTTCCCCCTCTGTTTTTTGACATACACAACTGTGGTGTTGTCTGTAAATACAGCGAGATGTCCTGGTAAGAAAAAAAAAAAAAAAAAAAAAAAAAAAAGAGGATGAAAATCCTGAAGTGCCAGCAGAAGAGCTCATCTCTTTTGACAACTGATGTGCTCTTTCTGTTGAAGAGGTGACCACACCCGCTGTACCTTTAGGGAACCAAAACTGCCCCCCATCCCATATCTTGAGGCATCTGTGAACAGCTCCCGAGAGGGAAGGGGGGGGTGAAAGGGGAGTCCTGGGTTCGAGACAACTGCTGAATCCACCACTGAAGTTCCTTCCCAAGACAAGGAAGAAGAGAAACTACAAGTCTAGGGGATGTGCATGTTGAAGCCAAACTGACTTCAGAAATCACTGAAAGTTTCTCATGTGGAGTCTGGCCAGAGGCAGTATAGGGATGGTGGATGCCATGAATTAGAGAGCTCTCAAAACCTTCTTGGCTGTGATGCAAGCCAGAGGAAGAAAATTTTGAAAGAAGGAAATGGGTGTCAAGGCCTTGAGACAGAGATGCCAGCATAAGCACTGTCTGAATCCTGCACTCCAGAAAAACATGGCCCTGAGAAAGATTCAGAAGAGACTTTTTGAAGTTTATTGTGAATCCCCGGCTTTGCAGAAGGGAAATGGTAAAATGAAGATTTTGTAAAAAGATCTCTGGAGAGGATGTCTGAAAAAGGAGGCCGTCCAAGTAAGGAAATACTTGAATGCCCTCTATCTGCAAAAAGCAATCACAGGAAAGTACAGTTGTGTACACTTACCATAAATGTAGATGTTCGTACTATGTTCTTCGTGTTTCACTGTTGCAGTCATTACACATTTGGGTAGATTCCCAAAGCTAAGGATGGGAGGAGGAGTTTAGATAGCATTAGGACCAGCTATAAGGCCGTCCAAAACTGCAGTGGCAAAGCCAGCTCTGGATTTAGAGAAAATTGGCAAATGGTAATGCTTGGTGAAAATATGTAACTCCAGGTAGCAGCTTCTAGGATGTCCCTGGTAGGTACGCCTCTGAGAAAGGCTGTAGAGGTAGATGCAGCCCTGGTTGAATGGGATCTGATCCCCTGTGGGATAGGTTTTCCATGGTGCTTATAGCAGAAGTGAATGCAATGGCCTATCCATTTGGAGATAGTTCACTTTGAACCTTCCCCTCTGTCCCTGCAGCAAATGCCATCAGCAGTTGTTCAGATTACCTTTGAGGTTTAGACCTGTCCAAGTAGAATCTAAGCTGTCTGTGCACATCTAAGGAGTGCAGTATCCGTTTTCCTTGGTTCTGTGGATTAGGAAAGAAGATAGGCAAATGAATGGACTGATTGAAGGCCACACTGGATACCACCTTTCGCATGAAAGAGGGATTGGTCCTGAGGGACACCCTGTCCGCATTAAAGATGATGAAAGGCTCCACTGCCAAAAGGGCCTGTAATTCAGATACCCTTCTTGCTGAAGTGATGGCTAAAAGGGAAGCTGTTTTCCAAGAAAGGAATTTTAAATCTGTAGTAGCAGCTGGCTCGAAAGGAGGAAGTGTGAGTTTCTCCAATACAAAGTTAAGGTCCCAGGCTGGAGTTGGAGCTCTCCTGAGTGGTCCTGAACTTTTGACCCCTCTGAAGAACTGTTTGGGCAATGGAAGAGAGAAGAGGGGAGGTTCTGTTATAATGAGATGAAATGGCTGAAACGTGAATTTTTATTGAGGAAAAAGACAGGCCCCTGTGAAGCATCTCAGTTAAGTATTGTAAAATCTGAGGTAAATTGGGCACTGCATCCCTTGAGATTGGTTCTAGGCACAGAATCCTTTCCATTTTTCAGCATAAGATTTTCTAGTACTAGGCCTCCTTGCCTCTAAAATGACATCCATCACTGGATTACTGAGGGATGGTAAAGGAGAGCTTAGGTAATTAGCCAGGCTGCTAGGTTCCGTGTTTGAAGCTGAGGGTGCAGAATCTGGTTCTCCTGCTGAGACAGCAGGTTAGGAGTCTGAGGCAGGTGCCATGGGGCCAACAATGACACACTGCGCAGGAGGGGTACCAGTGCTGGTGTGGCCAGTCTGGTGCCATCAAAATCATCCTTGGTTTGTCTTGTTTGATCTTTAGTAGTACTTTGGAGAGCAGAGGGAAAAGAGGAAAGGCATAAATTGATTGGTTTTTCCAGCTGAAGGACAGAGCATCCACCTTCCAAGCTTGTCTGTGGGGCGTCCTTGCACAAAATTTTTCCAATTGATAATTCTGGTGGGAGGCAAACAGGTCTATATCTGGGCTCCCCCATTTGCTTGTCAACATGTTGAAAATCCTTGGTTCCAGTTTCCACTCGTGTGGGTCCACGAGGGTTCTGCTTAGTCCATCTGCGAGTGTATTTAGTTTTCCTGGCAGGAACTGAGCTTGTAGATGTACTTGGTAGCTCAAGGCTGTGTTCCACAATGCCATGGTTAGTCTGCAGAGGGGGTAAGAATGTGTACCCCCCCCCCCCGCTTGTTTATGTAGTACATAACAGTGGTGTTGTCAGTCTTTACCATTAATTGTCCTGGAAGAATGTGGTCCTTGAAGGCTGTCAGTGCATTCTGTACAGCTAACATTTCTTTATGATTGATGTCAAGGTGCATGTGAATTGGGTTCCATTTGCCCTGAATGCACTTCCCTGCCAGGTGCGCTCCCCATGCATAGCCTGATGCATCTGTTAGGGTTTGTGTGGCAAGGGGTAGTGTAGATGGTAGTCCCTTGTTTTGGTGGCAGGCCTCTGCCCACCAAAAAAACTATAGGCGTAGACAAGGAATGATAGGAATCATTGCTTCTAGATCCTGAGAATGTTGACACCATAGGCTTTTTAGATACCATTGTAGTTTCCTCAAATGCAGTCTTGCATATGGAATTAGAAGAATGCAGGAGGCCATGAATCCCAAGGCTTGTAGTATTTGCCTTGCAGATATAGCAGGGTTTTTGTGACCACTTGTTTGAAGTAGGTTGTCAAGTGAATTCATTTCTCTGGCGTGAAGAAAGCCATCTGGGAAGTTGTATTCAAGCTTGCTCCCAGGAATATAATTTGTTGACAGGGTACCAGGTGTGATTTCTTTTTGTTTATGGTGTACCCCAGACAAGTTAGCACCCTCTGTACAAAAGTAGGATGATTCAAAAGTACGTCCTGGTTTTCTGCCTGAATTACACAATTGTCCAGGTATTGGTATATCTGAATATTTCTTTACCTGCAAAATGTAATGACTGGAGCTAGGCACTTTGTGAATACCCTCGGCGCAGTAGATAAGCCAAACGGCAGTGCAGAGAACTAATAGTGCGTGTAGCCTGCCATGAACTGTAGGCATCTTCTTCAAGACTGCCTGATTGGGATTGTGCAAGTATGCTTTCTTTAAAATTAGTGTTGCAAACCAGGCATCTTTGCTTAGCATAGGAAGCAACTGGTGAAGAATCAGCATCTTGAATTTTGGAATCCCCAAAAAGGTGTTTAAAGTAGGCAGGCCCAGGATAGGACATCATGAATTGTCTTTTCTGGGTACCAGGAAAAAGCTAGAGTAGAAACCTTGTCCCATTTTCTCTTCTGGTACCAACTGAACAGCCCCTATGCTTGAGAGAGTACTTGCTTCTGGGCCTCTGCCACTTGCTTTAGAGGTAGATCTGGCCAACCGCTTGGAGTTGGTGATGTGTGGAAATGAAATCTGCATCCTTGTGACACTAAATTTAAAACCCATTTGTCCTGGGTAATGAGTCCCCAGTTCTTTGCATGAAGTGCAATCTTTCCCCTCAAAGGGGCAGTCAGTTGAGAAGTGCATGGAAATTTTAAAAAGAAGTAATTGAGACAGTTTAACATAGGGGAGAGTTTTATTACTCCCAAATATGGAAGTGGAGGCCCCCCACTGCTTAGTCCTGTGCGTACCCTGGGAATAAAGCCTGGGTGTTCTACTGGATCTGGGTTTGGACTGAGAAGGTCCGGAAGAGGCAGGAAAGGACCAATTCGTAGAAGGCCAATGCCTACTAAATCTTGGAGGTTGTGCTTGTAAAAAGCCTTTAACAGTTTGCATAAATTTAACTTTTTCCTCCATCTTTCTAAGAACTTCTTCTGCCTTGTTGCCAAACAGGTGGCCCTGATTTAAGGGAGCATCCAGTAATTTTGCTTTAACATGATCTGGCAAGGACTGCTCCTTAAGCCAAGCATGCCTTCTAAGTACAGACCCAGTTACTGCAGCCCTGCAAGATGCCTCTAGTGAATCAAAACCACATTGCAATGTAGGTTTACCAACTTGTTCAGCAGAATGCATAAAAATCTTATAAATCCTTATTTTCAGCACAATCAGGAATCAACATAATTTTCTGTTTAAGACACCAATAATATGCAGCTGATACTTTAACATATGAAACTGGCAATTCAAGGCCCTAATGGCCAGAGTTGCAGAAGTGTATACCTTCTTACCCCATCTATTCAGTGCCCTGGAGTCCCTATCAGAGGGGGTAGGATTTTTGGCAGTAGTAGCTTTAATGCCCCTGGGTCCCTGTGAAATGGTTTCAGGATCCGCAGTAGGATTTTTGAAAAGGAACTTGTGAGAGTCAGGAACCCTGTAATATCTATCAGGTTTTCTGGAAGCAGGAGGTAAAGAGTCAGAGGCCATGCTAGATTCTGAAAAGGCATCATCAACAATGTCCAGTACAGGAGGTATAGCTAAAGGCCTGTGCTGGGGCAGGAGTAAGAAATCCCTAAGCCTCTTTTTAGAATCAGAGAAATCCTGACTTTCCCAATGAAAAAGCTCCCTGAGAGTATGCAAGGTTTCATCAAAAGAAAAATCCTCTGGGGGGGAAGCAGAAGGAATAGAGTCCTCAGCATCAGAATCCTCATAGGTAGATAAGGGTAAATCCTGGTCATCAGAGGAAACAGAAATTTCAGAATCCTTATCAGAAGTATCATAACCAAACTCAGTCCCAGGTCTCTTAGAGGGGGAAGGTTGGCTTTCCCTGATTAAAGTAACAAAGTCTTCAGTCATTCTTATCATTTGTTCTTTAGGCATAGAGGCCTGACCATGCGGTCTGGGCATCAGTTTTCTAGGCATGGTTCGAGTTTTAGGTCTTGAAGAAGAAGACGGCGCCGGTTTAATATGCAAGTCAGTAGGCCGGAATACACCCTCAGAAGCCGGTGCCTGCACAGCGACTCCGGACCCATCCAAGGCAGAGACATCCACAGGTTCCACAGTTGAAGCATCTTGCGGCATACTGGACTCCAAATGGGTCTCAGTAGAGGCCTGCGAATCTGAAGTAGCGGGTATCAGGGGCTGCGAAAGCACCTCACTGAGTACCGGCGAACTGGACGGCCTGTCTCTGTCTCTATCTTTGCATTTCTTCAGAATGTCGGTAGTTGGATGGCTTACCGAAGACATATCAGGATAATTGAACCGAGCACCAAAAAATTTAGAAGCGCAAATAAACCAACGACGGATAGTTTGTGGTTTAAATAAGGCACGAAACTGACAGTGAGGTACGTCGTGGTCATGGCCTAGGCAGGGAATACAGTACAAATGAAAATCTTTATGAGGTATTTGCTTTCCACAAAAAATGCAATTATTTACTTTTACTGACATCAATTTAGAGCAAGAAAAAGTTTCCCCAACGGGGTACTTAGCTTTTAGTTGAAGACTTTGGTTCTGAAACTCAAAAACGAAAATTGCAGGAGTCGGCCGGACGACACTTGCGAACTGCGTCTGCTTCGGGCACCGCACGGCAAGAAAGACTGATGTAATGATGTCGGCGGCTGCATGTTTTATACCCCCTAACGACCTGACGTCACGGAAGAAGAGACAGCAACCGACACAGGACCCTAAGACTTTGTTAATCAGGCCAACTGAGGGCTACCTGCAAGCAGATAACCCAAATGTAATAACTGCAACAGTGAAACACGAAGAACATCTAGGTATTTGGTGACTACCCTCCCTTGGGGCTGGGAGAGAGGCCAAAGGGCAAAGTAGAGTACTGAAAATGCCAGGAAGCAGAGAAATGTAAAAACTTCCTGAAAAGAGGACAAATAGGGATATGGATGTAAGCACCCTTGAGATTTAGAAAATTGAGAAAAGCCTGAGGAAGCAGCAAAGGGATAATGTTCGAAAGGAAGGAACCTTCAGAAAAGTATTTTGGTGAGAAAGATCCAGAATGGTGTCTCCAAGTGCCCTCTTTCCTGGGGACCAAAAACATTCTGGAATAAAATCCCCTCCATCTCTCAGCAGCTGGAACCTCTTGAAGAGTTCCCAGAGTCAAAAGATCCTGAAGTACCTCTGGAAAAAAGCCCAACTGTTCTTGACGTGGCGGAGGAATGCACACTAGGGATGGGGGGGGGGGGGGATTTCCAAACCAAACCATGAAATACCCTTGGGCAAATGATGGCATGAACCCAATAATCTTGGGTGATGCTTTCCCAGACAGGAAGACAGAGGGAGAGAAAGATGGAGAAAGAAGAATGTGGCTGGGAAGAATTGGGTAGTCAGACAGCACCTGGTTTATCAGGAAATGAAAGCTTCTGAGCAGGAAGGGTCTGCGTAGACTTAGCTGGGGGAATCCTTTCTTGCTTTTAGGAGGAGGGAGAGACTGCCTTCTGACAAAAGCTAGTTTACTAGGGTAGTTTCTCTGGAATTTAGGCACTGGTGAAACAAAAATATGTTTTGGATCCTGTAAATACTTGCCTTTCTCCTACAGGGACTTGATCAGCTGCAGCAACACCAAACATTTGTTGTCCAGAGCAGCATCCATCAACTTAGCTTTAATATCATCAAGCAGAGGTTGAAGCCATAGCCATGAATATCTCCTCAAAACAGAGCCAGAAGCAGCACACCTAGAGGAAGTATCTGCTGCATCATGACTTCATTTAATGGAATGGTGAGCTACCTGGGAAGAAGCCCCTAGCAGAGACAAGGCAGAAGTCTTGCCCTCAGATCAGGAAGGTCAGAAATAACCTGACAAGCCTGAGAAAGGAGAGCCAAAATATATCTAGTCATGCAAGTCTGAATCAACAGCCCGAAAGACTAGGGTGGTGGAAGTATAAGCCTTTCTGTGCAGCCTTTCCACAGTCCTGCTGTCCTTATCACAAAGGAGGAAGAAGCTTTGTCCAAGGCAGTGATTTAGGCGGCTTGTTGGAAGCCACAGAGACCACTGAAGGGTCAGCAGATGGACACTTGTACAGGAATTTGCAGTCATCAGGTACTTTATAAAACCAGTCTGGTTTTCTAGGAGCTGAGGGCCGAGAGTCTGGGACCTGAGAAGCATCCAGTAAAGCAGCCAAAAGGTACAGTTGTGTACACTTACCATAAACGTAGATGTTCGAGTGTATTTACTGTTGCAGTCATCACACTTGGGTTACCTGTCTGCAGGTAGCCCTCAGTCGGCCCGAATACCAGAGTCTTAGGATTTCGGCATCAGATGCTGTCGCTTCTTCCATGACGTTAGGTCGTCATGGGTAAAAAAACAGGCAGCCGACGCCATTACATCAGTTTTTCTTGCCTCAAATGTCAGGAGCCCCCAAAGAGGAAGCTAGTATATGGTGGGGGACCCCACCAGTAAAAAGTAAATACCAATGCCATTAGGAATGACCATAGAGAGGAGAAGTAGAAAGATAGAGAAAGCCAGGGGGCTGGAGGGAGGGAAACCAGGACTGCAACAGTGAATACACTCTAACATCTACATTTATGGTAAGTGTACACAACTGTACTATGGTCTTCGGGTTTTACTGTTGCAGTCATCACACTTGGGTTGATTCCCAGAGCTGCGGAAGGGTGGAGGCAGTCAATAAGTGTTAGGGCTGGCTAGTAGGCCTTGCAAGACGGCTGTAGCAAATCCAGCTCTGGATTTAGAAAAAAATTGGTAAGTGGTAATGCTTGGGGAAGGTGTGTACAGAACTCCAGGTTGCAGCTTCCAGAATGTCCCTAATAGGGACTCCTCTGAGAAATGCTGTAGAGGTGGAAGTAGTCCTAGTGGAATGTGGCCTGATCCCCTGTAGGGTAGGTTTTCCATGATGCTTGTAGCAGAAATGGATGCAGTGTGCTATCCATTTGGAGATAGTTTGCTTTGAAATGGCCTTACCCTCTGCCCCTGTAGCAAAGCTGACTAGCAGCTGGTCAGATTTTCTGAAAGATTTAGTCCTGACAAGGTAGAACCTGAGCTGTCTGTGCACGTCCAAGGAGTGCAGGATCCTTTCCCCTTTATTCTGAGGGTTAGGGAAGAAGGTTGGCAAATGGATGGATTGGTTTAGATTCACACTGGACACCACCTTAGACATAAAGGATGGGTTAGTCCTGAGGGAAACCCTGTCAGCATGGAAAATAATGGATTCCACAGCCATTAGTGCCTGTAACTCAGACACTCTTCTTGCTGAAGTTATGGTTAAAAGCAAGGCTGTTTTCCAAGAGAGGAATTTTAACTCTGCTGAAGCTGCAGGTTCAAAAGGAGGAAGTGTAAGCTCTTCCAGTACAAAGTTAAGGTCCCAGGCAGGGGTGGGTGCTCTCCTAGGGGGGCCTTAAGTTGTTAGCCTCTCTCAGGAACTGTTTGATGAGAGGCTGAGATAATAGAGGTGGCTCAGTATTATAATGAGCTGAGATGGCAAAGGCATGAATCTTAATGGAGGAAAAGGATATGCCTCTGAAGTAGCTCTGCTAGGCAATCCATGAATAAAGGTAAGGGGGGGCACTGCTGTGTACTTCCCTTGAGACTGATTCCAAGAACAACATATTTTCCACTTTTCAGCATAAGATTTCCTAATATTAGGCCTTCTGGTTTCAAGAATGACGCCCCACACCTGTTTGCTGAGGGTTGCTGGTGGTGTATTCAAGGGATATAACAGGCTGAAAGGTTTAAGGATTGCAATTGTGAATGCAAAGTCTGTCCCTCCTGCTGAGACAGCAGGGTAGGAGAATGGTGAAGGTGCCATGATGGCAATGTCAGACTGCGCAAGAGTGGGTACCAGTGCTGGAGTGGCCTGTCCTGTTTTATCTGGAGAAATACTTTTGACAGGAGGGGCAGAGTGGGAAAGGCATACATTAAGAGGTTTTCCCATTGAAAGGATAGGGCATCCACCTTCCAGGCCCTGCTCTGAGGGTTTCTGGAGCAGAATTTGCTCAACTGGTGATTCTCGGGGGAGGCAAACAGGATCATCTCCGGTGTCCCCCACCTCTGGATCAGAAGGTTGAAGGTGTTGGGCTCTAATTTCCACTCGTGTGTGTCTAGGAGATTTCTGCTTAAGTGGTCTGCCAGTGAATTTTGTTTGCCTGGCAGGAAATGAGCTTGTAGATGCACTTGGTAGCTCACGGCTGTGTTCCACAGGGCCATGGCTAAACAGCAGAGAGGGTAAGAATGGGTTCCCCCCCCCCTGCTTGTTTATGTACCACATAACTGTGGTGTCTGTTTTTATAAGCAGTTGTCCTGGAAGGATTAGGTATTTGAAGGCTGTCAGAGCATTCTGTACAGCTCGCATCTCTCTTTGATTGATGCGTAGGAGAATCTGGGCTAGGCTGCCATGTGTGCCCCCCTCCATGCATAGTCTGATCAGTCTGTTGTCAGGGTTTGGGCAGCGAGGGGTTGAGTGAAAAGCAGTCCCTTGTTGGGGTTGCATGCTTCTGCCCACCAAAGGAACTCTGCCCTTAGACAAGGTATGATTGGAATGACGGTTTCCAGGTCCTGAGAATGTTGGCACTGAAGACTTTTTAAGTACCACTGAAGTTTCCTCATATGTAGTCTTGCATATGGAACTAGCAGAATACATGAGGCCATGAACCCTAGGGCTTGCAGTATTTTTTTTTCTTGATAGCGCGGTTCTGGTGGCCATTTGTTTGAAGTAGTTTGTCAGACAGACCTGTTTTTCTGAAGTGAGAAATGCCATCTGGGAAGTTGTGTCGAAGCTTGCTCCCAGGAATACAATCTTTTGACTGGGCACCAGTTGTGATTTCTTTTCGTTGATGGTGTACCCCAATGAAGTGAGAAGGCTTTTTACAAATGCCAGGTGCTGAAGTAGCAATTGACTGTCCGCCTGAATCAGGCAGTCATCCAAGTATAGGAAAATTTGGATATTTCTCTGCCTGCAGTATGCAATGGCTGGAGCCAGGCACTTTGTGAATACTCTGAGCGCAGTAGATCAGCCAAAGGGAAGTGCAGAGAACTGATAGTGCATACAGCCTGCCCTGAAGCGTAGATATTTTCTGCATGACTCCCTTATGGGGATGTGTAGATGATCTTCTTTTAAGTCTAGAGTGACTAACCAGGCATCCTTAGCTAGCATAGGGACAAGCTGTTGCAGGGTAAGGATCTTGAAATTTGAGATCACCAGAAAGGTGTTGAGAGTTAATAGATCCAGGATTGGGGGCCAAGAGCTCTCTTTTTCTGGGCACCAGGAAAAGTCTGGAGTAGAAACCCTGCCCCCTTTGTTCTACTGGAACAGGTTGGATAGCTCTGATATTGAGCAGGGAAAGTACTTGCTTTTGAGCGTCTGCCCACTGGTTTAGAGTAATGTCTGGAAACCCGCTTGGGGTTGGCAGTGTATGGAAGTAGAATCTTTACCCCTGGGATACAACGTCTAGGACCCATCTGTCCTGAGTAATAGACATCCAGTTTTTTGCATGAAGGGCAAGTTTTCCTCCTAGGGGCACAATTAATTGGGCAGGGATGGCAAGGATAATTGAAAAGTCATTGTGAACTTTTTCCATAAGGGGGGATGGCTTACCACTTCCTGTTTTTGAGGTGGGGGCACTCCATTGTTTAGATCTCTGCATACCTTGAGACTGTAGTTTGGGTGGCCTGTTTCTCCTGGGTTTTGTCTGAGAAGGCCTGGAAGGGGCTGGAAAGGATCTGTTTTTTGCAGGCCAATGCCTACTGAATCTAGGTGGTTGTACTTGTAAGAATTATTTAACAGTTTGCATATATTTAGCTTTTTCCTTCCATCTTTTTAAGAACCTCTTCTGCTTTGGTGCCAAATAAACAGTCCTTATTTAAAGGAGCATCTAGTAATTTGGTTTGCAGAATGAATTAGCTCTTGTAAATCTATTTTCTGCACAATCTGGAAGTTACACCATTTTTTGTTTAATTAGTTCCATAATATGCTGCTGGTACGTCAACATGTGAAATTGGCAATTCAGTGCCCTGATGGCAAGCGTTGCAGAGGTGTATACCTTCTTACCCCAACTAAAGCTCTGGAATCCCTGTCTAAAGGGGTAGGATTTTTGGCTGTAGTAGCCTTAATACCTTTAGGTCCCTGGGAAATGGTCTCTGGATCCGCAGTAGGATTTTTGAAGAGAAATTTGAGGGAATCAGGTACTCTGTAGTACCGGTCAGGTTTCCTAGGGGTGGGAGTAAAGTATCTGGAGTAAGACTGGATTCCATAAAGACATCTACAACATCCAGGACAGGGGGTATAGCTAGAGGCCTGTGCTGAGGCAACTCTAAAAATTCTCTGACTCTCTTTTTGGATGGAGGGTAGTCCTGGCACTCGCAGCGGAAATGCTCCCTTAAAGTATGCAAGGTTTCACCAAAAGAAAAATCCTCTGGAGGGGAGGCAGAGGGAATGGATTCCTCTACATCAGAATCCTCAAAGGTTGATAAGGGCATGTCCTGATAATCAGAAGGGTCAGAGTCATTGGACTCCTGGTCTGTAGAATCAGAATGAAATTCATTTCTTTGTCTCTTAGCAGGGGAAGGCTGGCTTCCCCTAATTAGGGTAATAAGGTCTTCAGCCGTTCTAAGCATTTGTTTTTGTGGCATGGTAGCTTGACCATGCGCTTTCGTTGTGGTTTTCTAGGTGTAGTGTGTACGCTGGGCCTCAGAAATACGGTAGTTTTAGCTAAAACAAAGTCTGTTTAATTTGAACATCGGTAGGTCAGAATACACCCTCAGAATCCGGTGCCTGCACAGTGGCTCCGGACCCATTCAAGATTGAGACATCCTCAGGTTCCATAGTCTAAGAAGCATCTCGTGGCATACCGGACTCCGAATGGCTCTCAGCAGAGGCCTGCGAATCTGTAGAAGCGGGCATCAGCAGCTGCAAAGGCACCTCACTGAGTACCGGCGGAATGGTGACTTAGCTTAACAGAAGCGGCATTGGCAGTTTTGGACCTATGCAGTCTGCGTCTGTCTTTATCGAAGTTTTTTCAGAAGATTGGTAGTCGGATGGCTTATTGAAGCCATTTCGGAATACGGAGAATGAGAGCGAAAGAATTTAGCGACAAAGATAACGAATGGTTCGGGCATTAAGGCACAAAAAGTGCAGTTTTGTACCTACCATAAATGTAGATGTTCGAGTGTATACACTGCTGCAGTCATTACACTTCGGTTATCCTGCTGTCAGGCAGTTCCCCAGTCGGCCTGAGTTCCAAAGTCTTGGTCTGGCGTCGGTTGCTGTCGCCTCCTCCCTGACGTCAGTGCGACAGGGGTATACAAGATGCAGCAGACGCCATTTTCTTCAGGTTTTCTTGCCCCAGATGTCAGGTGCCCCCAAATAGGTAGGCAATTCAAATTGCTAATAAAACATACATAAGAAAAGCAAACAACAACTTTCAGCTACCAGCAAATACTCCCCATAGGTAGTAAAGGGTAGAAGACATAGGTACGTACCAGCAAGTAAGAGGGGAAGGAGGGAGGGTAACCTGGACTGCAGCAGTGTATACACTCTAACATCTACATTTATGGTAGGTACAAAACTGTACTATGTTCATCGTGTTACACTGCTGCAGTTATTACACTTGGGTAGAATCCCAAAGCTGAGGCAGGGTGGCTGGTTCTATAAGGCCTTGCAGCACTGCAGTGGCGAAGCCAGCTCTGGATTTAGAGTATAGAGGCAGATGGTAATGCTTGGTGAAGGTATGTACAGAAGTCCAAGTTGCTGCTTCCAAAATATCCTTGGTAGGTACTCCTCTGAGGAAGACAGTTGAAGTGGCTGTTGCCCTGGTGGAGTGAGATCTAATGCTGCTAGGTACAGGTTTCCCATGGTGTGTACAGCAGAAACGTATACAATGTCCTATCCATTTTGAAATAATCTGTTTTGAAATGGCTTTTCCCTGTGCTCCTGCAGCATATGCTACCAATAATTGCTCAGATTTTCTGAAAGTTTTGGTTTTGTCCAAGTAGAAGCGTAACTGCCTGTGAATGTCCAAAGAATGCAGTAGTCTCTCCCCTTTATTCTGTGGTTTTGGATAAAAAGTTGGCAAGTGAATAGTTTGGTTTAGAGCCACACTGGATACCACCTTTGGCATAAACGTAGGGTTAGTTCTTAAAGAAACCCTGTCCTGGTGGAAAATGAAAAAAAGTTCCACTGCCATTAGTGCCTGTAATTCTGAAACTCTTCGTGCTGATGTTATTGCCAGGAGCAGAGCAGTTTTCCAAGAGATATATTTTAATTCTGCTGTGTTAGCTGGCTCAAAAGGAGGTAAAGTTAATTTTTCCAAAACAAAGTTGAGGTCCCAAGTTGAAGTAGGTGCTCTACAGGGCGGTCTTATGTTTTTAGCCCCTCTGAGGTACTGTCTTAGCAAAGGATTAGAGAAAATTGGTAGATCCGTGTTGTAATGAGCAGAGATGGCAGAGGCATGGATCTTAATGGATGAGAAGGAGAGGCCTTTGTCCAGCATCTCAGTTAAATATTGTCGTATCTGAGTAATGGTTAGGACAAGAGGGTCAAGGCTGTGAGCTTGGTTCCAGGCACAGAATCTCTTCCATTTATCCGAATAGGCTTTCCTGGTACTAGGCCTTCTGGCCTCCAGAATGACATCCATAACAGCTTTGGAGAGAGGCATTGCTTGCTTGATAAGGAATCTTCCATGCAGCTAGGTTTAAGGTCTTTAGCTGGCTGTGTAGTATCTGATTGTTGTGCTGAGTCAGCAGATGTGGGATTTGAGGCAAAATCCAGGGTGGTCCTTGTGCTAAGTTCTTTAAGATTGGGTACCAGTGCTGGCGTGGCCAGTCTGGTGCAATCAGGATCATCTTTGGCTCTTCTTGCCTGGCTTTTATGAGCACCTTTGGCAGGAGATGTAGTGGTGGGAAAGCATATACTTGTAGGTTTTTCCAGCTGAATGAGAGGGCATCCACTTTCCATGCTTGTGGATGGTAACTCCTTGTGCAGAATTTCTGTAGCTGGCAGTTCATTGGGGATGCAAACAGATCTTATCATTCTGAATATTTGTGGATTCAATTCCCATTCGTGGGGATCCATGATGTTTCTGCTTAAGGCATCTGCCAGTGTGTTTTTCTCTCCTGGCAGGAATTGTGCTTGCAGATGAACTTGATAGTTTAGAGCTGTGTTCCACAAGGTCATGGCTTGTCTGCAGAGGGGGTAGGAGTGAGTGCCCCCCTTGCTTGTTTATGTACCACATAACTGTGGTGTTGTCCGTCTTTAGTAGTAGTTGTCCTGGATGCAGCAGGTCCTTGAAAGCTATAAGGGCATTTTGTACAGCTAGCATCTTTTTGATTGATGTGAATATGCCTTTGTTCTGCGGGCCACTTGCCCCAAATACATTTGCCTGCCATGTGTGCTCCCCAGGCGTAATCAGATGCATCTGTTGTCAGTGTTTGCCTGGCTATGGGTTGAGTAAAAGGCTGTCCCTTGTTGAGGTGACAAGCTTGAGCCCACCATTGAAACTCCTGTTGAAGGCAAGGAATTAGTGGTATAACTGTTTCCAAACTGACAGTGTTGAGACCATTCATTCTTTAGGTACCATTGTAGTTTCCTCATATGCAGTCTGGCATATGGAATTAGTAGTATGCAAGATGCCATGTAACCCAAGGCCTGTAGAATTTTTCTTGCAGGGAGTTGGGTCTTTGTTGCCATCAACTGAAAGTATTGGGTCAGTTGTCCTTGCTTGTCTGGCGTGAGATAAGCCATCTGGGCTGTTGTGTTCAAACTGGCACCCAGGAATATTATCTCTTGTGAGGGCACTAGTTTTGATTTCTTTTTGTTTACTGTGTACCCCAGGCAACTTAACTTTTTTACAAACGCCAGATGCTTTAGAAGAATGTCCTTGCTCTCTGCTTGAATTAGGCAGTCGTCCAGGTACGGATAAATTTTAATTCCTTTCTGACTGCAAAATGCAATTACTGGTGCCAGGCACTTTGTGAAGACCCTGGGCGCAGTAGATAAGCCAAAGGGCAGTGCAGAGAAATTGATAGTGCATTGAACCAGCTATGAATCTGAGGTATCTTCTGCAGTTTTGTCTGAGGGGGACATGCAGGTATGCCTCCTTGAGGTCCAAGGTCACGAGCCAAGCTTTCTTGCCCAGCATGGGAAGAAGCTGCTGTAGTGTCAACATTTTGAATTTCGGAACATCCAGGTATGTGTTTAGAGAAGAAAGATCCAGAATGGGCCTCCAGGCTTTGACCTTTCTGGGAACCAGAAAGAGTCTTGAGTAAACTCCTTGTCCTTGCTCCTCTGGTGGTACCTTTTGAATAGCTCTCATATCCATGAGTGCTGTAATTTGTTTTTATCCTCTGCCCATTGATTTGGTGGCAGATTTGGCATTCCTTTTAACCTTGGCAGAATGTGAAAGTGGAACCTGTAACCTTGAGATACAATGTTGAGAACCCATTTGTCTTTGGTGATCATATGCCAATTGTGATAGAAAAGTGCCAGTTTTCCTCCCAAGGGGGCTGCCAAGAGAGTTGTTTGGCAGCTATAGTGGGAAGTCATTGGGGCTGCTTTTTATATGGTTGGGGCCTGTCTTCCCCCTTCTTTCTGGCCTGATGCAACCCATTGTCGAGGCCTGTAAGGACCTTTTGGTTGACCTCTACCTCTTGGACGTCTGTATCTGCCCCTTTGAGGTCGGTCTGTAACTGAAAAGGACCAATTCTTAGTTGGCCAATTTCTGCTAAATCTAGGAGGCTGAACCTGTAAGAAATCCTTCACTGTTTGCATAGATTTTGCCTTATCCTCCATTTTCTTTAATACCTCTTCTGCCTTAACTCCAAATAACACACCCTGCTGCAAAGGTGCATCCAATAATTTTGCTTTAATATGATCTGGTAACGTATGTTCTTTTAACCAAGCATGTCTTCTAATGACAGAGCCTGTAACTGCTGCTCTACAGGAGGCCTCTAAAGAATCAAAACCACATTGCAAAGTATGTTTTCCCACTTGTTCAGCTGCATGCAATAAATCCTGCATTTCTTTAAAATTAGGAGGATCTGACTCTGGAAGCATTTTTTATTTCAACTGAGACAGTAAAAATTGCTGCTATTTTAGCATGTGAAACTGGCAATTTAAGACTCTCATTGCTGAAGTTGCAGACGTATATACTTTCTTTCCCCATCTGTCTAAGGCTCTGGAATCTCTGTCAGAGGGAACTGGATTCTTGGCTGATGAGGCCTTAACCCCTTTTGGTCCCTGAAAAATAGTTTCAGGGTCAGCAACAGGGCTTTTATACGGAAATTTGTGAGAGTCAGGGACGCTGTAGTACTTGTCAGGTTTAACTGGGGCTGGAGGTAAGGAATCAGGATTTAAGCTGGATTCAGAATACACATCATCCACAATATCTAACACTGGCGGGATAGCAAGGGGTCTGTGTTGAGGTAATAAAAGGAAGTCTCTGAGCCTTTTCTTGGATTCCGAATAATCCTGGCCTTCCCAATGGAAATGCTCCGTCATGGTATGTAAGGTTTCCCCAAAGGAGTAGCCCTCAGGCGGAGAGGCTGATGGAATTGACTCCTCAGCATCAGAATCCTCATAAGGGGGTAAAGAATATCCTAGGTCTGAGGATGAATCTGAAGAGATGGACACACCTGGTTGGATGAGTCATAGTCTGCATCCTGTCTAGGCCTTTTATCAGGAGGGGGATGGGATCCCCTGATCAGAGTGATTAGGTCTTCGGCCATTTTGAGCATTTGTTTCTTAGGCATGGAAGCCTGTCCTGGAGAATGCTGTATTTGCTTCTTGTCTTTAAAGGAGGCTTAGACTTAGCAGAGGGTTTAATGCTTAACTGAGTAGGTCTGAAAACACCCTCTGAAGCTGCGGGTAAGCTCAGCTACTCCGGATCCCTCTGAAGGTTTAGTTTCGGTAGGCTGAATAACTTGTGCGTCCGAAGGCCCAGCCATCTCCACATGGGAGTCAGAGGCGGCCTGTGGTTCTACAGAAGCGGTAGTCAGGGGCTGCGAAGGCGCCTCGCTGAAAACCGGAGAACCAGCGACTGGCCTAGAAGAGGCTTCATCGCCAGTTTTGGGCCTCTGATGCCTATCCTTGTCTTTGCGCTTTTTACATATTCCGGTCGTCGGAAGTTCCGACGGCATAGTATAATTGAATTTTCTATCAAAATAATGTCGGGCAAAATCAAACAGACGTTTAATAGTGCGCTTGTTAAACCTAGCACAAAACCGACAACCAGTGACGTCGTGGTCTGGGCCTAGGCATGGGATAAAATAAGAATGGAAATCCTTATGATGTATTTGCTTCCCACAAGAAATACAGTTATTAACTTTTACTGACATCGGTCTGAGGCAAGAAAAAGTTTCTAGCGGGTACTTAGCTTTGTAGAAGACTTTGGTTCTGGATTCGGAATGAAAATCTCAGGAGACGGCCGACCGGCACTTGCGAACTGCTTTTGCTTCGGGCAACGCGCGGCAAGAAAGACGGAAGAAAATGGCGTCGGCTGCATCTTATATACCCCTGTCGCACTGATGTCAGGGAGGAGGCGACAGCAACCGACGCCGGACCAAGACTTTGGAACTCAGGCCGACTGGGGAACCGCCTGATGGCAGGATAACCCAAGTGCAATGACTGCAGCAGTGTAACACGATGAACATCCGACAGCGAGGGACGTCATGGTCTGAGCCTAAACAGGTGATGCAGTAAGAATGAAAATCTCTGAGGTATTTACTTTCCACAGGCAAGACAATTGTTAACTTTTTCTGACATCGGTTAGAGCAAGAAAAAAGGATCCTCAACGGGGTACTTGGCTTTAGAAGACTTCAGGATTACAAACTTGAAAAAACGAAAATTTCTGGTAGCGGACGACCGGCACTTGCGAACTGCTTCTGCTTCGGGCTCCTCCTCGGCAAGAAAGACAGATGTAATGGTGTCTGCTGCTTGTTTTATACCCCCTGACGACCTGATGTCATGGAAGAAGCGACAGCATCCGACGCAGAAATCCTAAGACTCTGGTATTCGGGCAGACTGAGGGCTACCTGCAGGCAGATAACCCAAGTGTGATGACTGCAACAGTGAAACACAAAGAATATCAGAACAGCAGAAGGTCCAGGAGAGACTATTTGAACAAGCTCATAATATCTCCTGTGCACTTCAGACACTTGGGAACAATCCCATTTAAAGAACTTCATCATCCTGGCAATGGTATCCCTAAAAGGAATCTCCTCAAAAGGGGATTCAGGACTAGTAGACTCCACGTCCTCAAAACCATACTCCAGAGGGGAAGGAATCAGTGTAGAACAGGGCAAGAATTCCTCATCCAAATTCTCATCTTCTTCAGAAGAATCCTGATCCCTAGATCTCTTGAGAAGGGAAGATGACCAAGGAGGAGCCGGGACAGAGACCCCCTGAGGAGGCTTCAAGGCAATAACAGCATTAAATAAGCCTTGAGTAAAATTCTGCCATTCACTTTTTTTCCTTAGGTGCAGAAGAAACGTGTTTTGTCTTTTGCTTCTATTTTAAGAGGACATACGCCTTATAAAATGTAAAGACTCCAACGTCTACCTACATTCAATCTTAGTTGGGACTTCCTTCTTCACCAGTATCTGAGGAATCCCTCTTGGCCCTTCAGTAATAATCTCCCCCTGAATGCCCAAAATGGACGTCTGCAAGGCCTCAGAGGACATGCTAACAGCCAGATCCATGCTGGCCTCTGAAATAGTCATGGCAGAAGAATCTAACCCAGGAACTGGGCGAACCTCCGGGCTTTTATCAGCCTCAAGAGATGTCTGACGTAAGAGGCACAGCCGAAGAATCCGACCTGATTATCTGGCCTTCTTCTTCAAAGACTGCTGACCCTCAGGCCAGGAAATACCCTCCATAGTGTCTTTCGCCAAGATTTAGATGCTGGTTTTCAAAACAAATAGCAAGGGATAAAAGACGATTACATAAGGTCTTTGGAACAAAAGCCTAACAAACAGTACAGGACGCATGATCGTGAGAAGCACCTAAATAAAAGAAGCACTGCTCATCATGGTCTTTATTAGGAATCTGTCTCCCACACTGGCACTTACCCTTTCTGGATGACATGGAACCCCACAACAATACAAAAGTAAAAAGAGCAACAACTCGGGCGATCAGACAGACTATCAGAGATGGCGTTCGGACTGGCGGCAAAGAAGCCCTGAGGATGGTAAGTCCAGAAATCACCTTTATGCCCATATGTTACACGAGGTGTATACGTATGACATACAGCATACCTTAAAGCAACCTAAAGGCTGTTGTACACTGGCATGATGTTTTGTTGCCCTTGGCAGGGGATCCCCTTCAGTTATGAATACTGCAACAGTGATATGGAAGGACATCAGCTGGATTACAGTGTCTCGCAAACATGTTGAGGGATGGCCAAATAGCTGCTGCAAAGATATCATCCAAGAAGGCATTATGGATAAATGCACAGGAAATGGCTACCACTCTACTGAAAAATCCCATTGGTATGAACTGAAAGGACAGTTCAAGTTTACTGTGACAAAACTGTGCAGATGGACAACCACCTAGAAAGTGCAAGTTTGAACACTTTCTGAGCGAATATAGCTTTGGCAAAGGAAAGTCATTCTTGAGTATTTTTTTTGTTCTGTTAGTGTAGAATCTGAGTGCCCTCTGAAAGTACAGTTGTGTACACTTACCATAAATGTAGATGTTTGAGTTTATTCACTGTTGCAGTCATCACATTTGGGTTATCCGCCTGCAGGTAGACCTCAGTCGGCCTGAATACCGGAGTCTTGGCATTTCTGCGTCGGATGCTGTCGCCTCTTCCATGACGTCAGGGGTATAAGACATGCAGCCGATGCCATTACATCAGTTTTTTCGTGCCCCAGATGTCAGGAGACCCCAAAATAGGAAGCATTTACATGGTATGTAACACCTCCAGCAAAAGGCAAATACCAATGATATAACATATGCCAAACAAACAAGATAGGTAGAAATAAAGAGAAGTCAGGGGGCTGGAGGGAGGGTAACCAGGACTGCAACAGTGAATACACTCGAACATCTACATGTATGGTAAGTGTACAAAACTGTACTATGTTCATGTTTCACTGTTGCAGTCATCACATTTGGGTTGATTCTCAAAGCTGAGGATGGGTGGAGGTAGTTAAGAAGCATTAGGGCTGGCAATCAGACCCTGTAAGACTGCTGTGGCAAATCCAGATCTGGATTTAGAAAAGATAGGAAAGTGGTAATGCTTGGTGAAAGTGTGTACAGAGCTCCGGGAGGTTGCAGCTTCCAGGATGTCCCTGGTAGGGACTCCCCTAAGAAAAGCTGTAGAGGTTGCTGTTAGCTCTAGTGGAATGTGTTCTGATCCCCTGTGGGGTAGGCTTGCCCATGGTGTTTGTAGCAGAAATGGATGCAGTGTGCTATCCATTTAGAAATGGTTTGCTTTGAAATGGCCTTGCCTTCTGCCCCTGCAGCAAAGCTAACTAGCAGCTGGTCAGATTTTCTGAGAGGCTTAGTCCTGTCCAGATAGAACCTAAGCTGCCTGTGCACGTCCAGGGAGTGCAGGATCCTTTCCTCTTTATTTTGAGGATTAGGGAAAAAAGTTGGCAAATGAATGGACTGGTTTAAAGCCACACTAGATACCACCTTGGGCATAAATTAAGGGTTGGTCCTGAGGGAAACCCTGCCCGCATGAAAGATAATGAAGGGCTCCAGGGCCATAAGGGCCTGAAATTCAGACACTCTTTTTGCTGAAGTGATGGCTAGAAGTAGAGATGTTTTCCATGAGAGGAATTTTACATCTGCTGTAGCAGCAGCTTCAAAGGGCGGAAGCATGAGCTTTTCCAATACAAAGTTAAGGTCCCAGGCTGGAGTGGGAGCGCTCCTAGGGGGTCTTTGATTTTTTGTTCCTCTCAGGAACTGTTTGACCAGAGGATGAGAGAAGAGAAATGGCTTAGTGTTATAATGACTTGAGATGGCAGAGGCATGAATCTTAATTGAAGAGAAGGATAGGCCTTTGTGGAGCATTTCTGTTAAGTAATCTAGTATATGAGGTAAGCTGGGCACAGTTGTGTCCATTCTCTGAGATTGGCCCCAGGAACAGAATCCTTTCCACTTTTCCGAATAGGATTTTCTAGTACTAGGCCTCCTTGCCTCCGGAATGACATCCAGCACCTGCTTACTGAGGGTTGTTGATTATGAGATCAGGGGATGAGCCAGGCTGCTAGATTCAGGGTCTGTAGCTGAGGGTGCAAAATCTGGCCCTCCTGCTGGGACAGCAGGGAAGGGGTCTGAGGCAGGTGCCATGGTGGCACTACTGTCATACTGCGCAAAAGAGGGTACCAGTGCTGGTGTGGCCAGTCTGGTGCAATTAGGATTGTCCTTGGCTTGTCCTGTTTGATCTTTGGTATAATCTTCGAGAGGAGGGGGAGAGGGGGAAAGGCATAGATTGAGAGACTTTCCCAGGTAAAGGACAGGGCATCCACTTTCCAAGCTTGGCTGTGGGGAGTTCTGGTGCAGTATTTGCTCAATTGATGGTTCTGAGGGGAAGCAAAGAGGTCCACCTCTGGTGCCCCCCCAGCTGTCCCTCAAAAGCTTGAATATTTTGGGTTACAGTTTCCACTCGTGTGGGTCCATGAGGTTTCTGCTCAAGTCTGCCAGTGAATTTAGTTTGCCTGGCAGGAATTGAGCTTGCAGGTGCATTTGGCTGCTCAAGGCTGTGCTCCACAGAGCCATGGCTAATCTGCAGAGTGGGTAGCAATGGGTTCCCCCATGCTTATGTACCACATAACTGTGGTGTTGTCTGTCTTTACCAATAGTTGTCCTGGAAGAATAAGGTCTTTGAAGGCTGTCAGAGCATTCTGTACAGCTAATATTTCTTTTTGATTGATATGCAGGGTGCATTTTGCTTTGGGCTCCATTTGCCTTGAATGCATTGTCCTGCCATGTAAACCCCCCATGCATAGTCTGATGCGTCTGTTAGGGTTTGGGCAGCAGGGGATTGAGTGAAAGGGCGTCCCTTGTTGTGGTAGCAGGCCTCTGCCCACCAAAGGAACTCTGTCCTTTGGCAAGGAATGATAGGAATCATTGTTTCCAGGTCTTGAGAATGTTGTCACCAGAGACTTTTTAAGTACCACTGAAGTTTCCACATATGCAGTCTTGCATATGGAATTAGTAGAATGCAAGAGGCCATGAACCCTAGGGCTTGCAGTATTTTTCTTGCAGATAACTGGGTTTTGGTGGCCAGTAGATTGAAATAGTTTGTCAAATAAATGTGTTTTTCTGGAGTGAGGAATGCCATCTGGGAAGTTGTGTTCTAGCTTGCTCCCAGGAATACAATCTGTTGGCTGGGTACCAGATGTGATTTCTTTTCGTTGATGGTGTACCCCAGTGAAGTTAGAAGTCTCTTTACAAATATGTCAGGAGCTGTAGTAACAATTCCTGACTGTCCGCCTGAATCAGGCAATCGTCCAAGTATGGGTAAATCTGAATGGTTCTCTGCCTGCAATATGCAATGGCTGGAGCTAGGCATTTTGTGAATACCCTGGGCGCAGTCGATAAGCCAAAGGGAAGTGCAGAGAACTGATAGTGCATACAGCCTGCTCTGAAACGTAGGCATTTCCTGCAAGATTCCCTTATGGGGATGTGCAGATAAGCTTCTTTAAAGTCTAGGGTTGCTAGCCAGGGGTTTTTGGCTAGCATAGGAAGCAGCTGTTGCAGAGTAAGCATTTTGAATTTTGGAACCACCAGAAAGGTGTTGAGAATAGACAGATCCAGGATAGGACGCCAAGAGTTTTCTTTTCTGGGTACCAGAAACAGTATGGAATAAAAGCCTTGTCCCCATTGTTCTGCTGGGACAGGTTGAATAGCCTTGATACTGAGTAGAGAAAGTACTTGCTTTTGGGCCTCTGCCCACTGATTTCGGGGGAGGTCTGGCCATCCGCTTGGGGTTGGGAGTGAGTGGAAGTGGAATCTGTATCCCTGGGAAACCATGTTTAAGACCCATCTGTCCTGGGTAATGTACTTGCAGTTTTTGACATGCAGGGCAAGTTTCCCTCCTAAAAGTGTAAGTACTTGGGCAAGGCTTGGAAGATTTAAGGATAAGTCATTGTGAGATTTTACCACAGGATGGAGGCTTACTGCTCCATGTTTTGGAGGTGGGAGCACTCCATTGCTTAGATCTGTGCACGCCTTGAGACTGTAGTCTTGGTGGTCTGCTGCCCCTGGGTTTGGACTGAGAAGGTCTGGGTGGCACTGGAAAAGACCAGTTTTTAGAAGACCAATGCCTACTGAATCTAGGTGGCTGTACTTGTAAGAAATCTTATTTATCTTTATTCTCCATCCTTTTGAGGACTTCTTCTTTATTGCCAAATAGACGCTCTTGGTTTAATGGTGCATCAAGCAATTTTGCTTTAACATGCTCTGGCAAGTTTTGTTCCTTAATAATAAAAATGAAATGCTGTGTCAGTAAGATTTATTAAATCCAAAGCCAGTAGTAAGCGCTTTTGTCTCTTCTCTTAGAGACTTCTTCAGACTATGGCTTTGCAATAAAAACATACATTTAAATACCCGAATGGCTCATTCACCAATTAACATTTAAAAACACGGTCATAAAACATTTATAGTATAAAACTATACCTAATACCAATCATTTAAAACCATCTAAAACTAACAGTATCAAGGTTTCAGTCCCTTCCTTTTTAAATGCATTATAAATTCCTCCCTATTATTTAATCCTGGAGGGAAGCAAGCATTTAATCTTACTTGCCAACAATATTCCATCCAACCCAATTCTTCCTCATGCAGATATGAAAAACGCTATGAGTAAACATTATGTTGAGAAGAAATGTAAAATAAATTTTAGATGTATAGTTTTGGATACTGTACACCCTAATGTTACCATAGTAAATGTTGAGGAAGTATTTAAATGTATGTTTTTATTGCAAAGCCATAGTCTGAAGAAGTCTCTAAGAAGAAAGCGCTTACTACTGGCTTTGGATCTAATAAATCTTACTGACACAGCATTTCATTTTTATTTTTACTTTCGAGTTATTTGTCTGCTGCTATTCTGTGGAAGTTTTGTTCCTTAAGCCAAGCATGCCTTCTAACAACAGACCCAGTGACAGCAGCCATGCAAGATGCTTCTAAGGCATCAAAACCACATTGCAAAGTATGTTTACCACCTTGATTAGCAGAATGCATTAACTCTTGTAAATCTTTATGTTCTGCACAGTCAGGAATCAACATCATTTTCTGTTTAATTAGTTCCATAATATGTTGCTGATACTTTAACATATGAAACTGGCAGTTTAAAGCCCTGATGGCAAGAGTAGCAGAGGTGTAAACCTTCTTACCCCATCTGTCTAAAGCCCTAGAATCCCTGTCCAAAGGGGTAGGATTTTTGGCCGTAGTAGTCTTAATGCCTTTAGGTCCCTGGGAAATGGTCTCTGGATTCGCAGTAGGATTCTTAAAGAGAAATTTGTAGGCGTCAGGTACTCTATAGTACTGGTCAGGTTTCCTGGGAGCTGCAGGCAAAGTATCAGGGGTAAGGCTGTATTCCAGGAAGACATCTACAATTTCCAGAACAGGAGGTATAGTTAGAGGCCTGTGCCGAGGCAAGTTTAAAAATTCCCTTAGTCTCTTTTTGGACAGAGCATCCTGGCTCTCCCAGCGGAAATGCTCCCTAAGGGTATGCAGGGATTCACCAAAAGAAAAATCTTCTGGTGGAGAAGCAGAGGGAATGGAATTCCTCTGCATCAGAATCCTCATGGGTAGATAAGGGTATGTCCTGGTAATCAGAAGGGTCAGAGTTATCAGACTCCTGATCTGAAGAATCAGAATGAAATTCAGTTCTTGGTCTTTTTGAGGGGGAAGGCTGACTTCCCCTAATTAGAGTAATAAGGTCTTCTGCCATTCTAAGCATTTGTTTTTGTGGCATGTGGGCCCGAGAATGCACTTTGGGCGTCGGTTTCCTAGGCGTAGTGTGAACTCTAGGCCTGAGAAATTCGGTATTTTTGGTTTGAAACAAAGTAGTCAGTTTAATATGAAAATCGGAAGGCCTGAATACACCCTCAGAAGCTGGTGCTTGCACAGCAACTCTGGACCCATCTAAGGTAGAGACATCCACCCATTCCATAGTCGAAGAAGCATCTCGCAGCATACCTACTCTGAATGGGTCTCAATAGAGGCCTGCGAATCTGTAGAAGCGGGTATCAGGGGCTGCGAAAGCACCTCACTGAGTACCTGCAGAATGGCGACTAGCTTAACGGTAGAGTCGTCGGCAGTTTTGGACCTATGCGGTCTGTCTCTGTCTTTATCCTTACTTTTTTTGGAAGATTGGTAGTCGGATAGCTTATCGAAGAAATTTCGGAATACAGAGATTGAGAGTGAAAGAAGTTTGCGACAAAAGTAGCCCGACGACGAATGGTTTGGGCATTGAACAAGGCACAAAACCGACAGCGAGGAACATCGTGCTCTGGGCCTAAACAGGTGACGCAGTAAGAATGAAAATCTCTGTGAGGTATTTGCTTTCCACAGGCAAAACAATTATTATTTTTTTCCGACATCGGTTAGAGCAAGAGAAAAGTATCCCCAATGGGGTACTTATTTTTTTTAGAAGACTTCAGGTCTGAAACTCGAAAAGCGAAAATTTCAGGAGGTGGCCGACCGGCACTTGCGAACTGTTTCTGCTTTGGGCACCACACGGCAAGTAAGACTGATGGAATGGCATCAGCTGCATGTTTTATACCCCTGACATCACCCCTGACGTCCTGACATCATGGAAGAGGCGACAGCATCCGATACAGAAATCCCAAGACTCTGGTATTCAGGCCGACTGAGGGCTACCTGCAGGCGGATAACCCAAATGTGAGGACTGCAACAGTGAAACACAAAGAAAGTTCAGTTGTGTACACTTACCATAAATGTAGATGTTCGAGTGTATTCACTGTTGCAGTCATTACATTTGGGTTATCCTGCTGGCAGGTTGCCCTTAGTCGGCCTGAATTCCAAAGTCTTGGGTCCTGCGTCAGTTACTGTCGCCTCTTCCCTGATGTCAGGTCGTCAGGGGTATAAAAGATGCAGCTGACATCATTTTCTTCAGTTTTTCTTACTCCAGATGTCAGGTACCCCCAAATAGGAAGGCTAAAAATATGTAAATAAAACATACATGCACCAAAATAAACTTTACCTTCATCTATAAGCAAATACACCACCTAGGTTGTATAGATTAGAGAAGTAAAGATAAGTTCCAGCAAAAATAAGGGGGATGGCGGGTGGGTAACCTGGACTGCAACAGTGAATACACTCGAAAATCTACATTTATGGTAAGTGTACACAACTGTACTATGTTCTTCGTGTTTCACTGTTGCAGTCATTACATTTGGGTTGAGTCCCACAGCTATGATTGGGGGGGCTGGAGCTAAACAGCATTAGGAGCGGCTATGAGGCCCTGCAGAACTGCAGTGGCAAAGCCTGCCCTGGATTTAGAGTAAAGAGGCAGATTGTAATGTTTTGTAAAGGTATGTACTGAACTCCAAGTGGCAGCCTCTAAAATGTCTTTGGTTGGTATTCCCCTGAGAAAAGCTGCAGAAGTGGCTGCAGCTCTGGTTGAATGTGGCATAATGCCCTTAGGCACTGGTTTGCCATGCTGTGAGTAGCAGAAACGAATGCAGTGACCTATCCACTTTGAAATAGTCTGCTTGGAGATGGCCTTTCCTTGTGATGCTGCGGCATATGCCACTAGTAATTGTTCTGTCTTTCTGAAAACTTTAGTTTTGTCCAAGTAGAATCTAAGTTGTCTGTGTACGTCCAAAGAATGCAGAATTTTCTCCCCCTTGTTCTGTGGATTTGGATAAAAAGTTGGCAAATGACTAGTTTGGTTAAGGGCTACACTTGATACCACCTTAGGCATAAATGTAGGGTTTGTTCTCAGAGAGACACTGTCTGGATAAAAAATGATAAAGGGTTCCACAGCCATGAGAGGCTGTAGCTCTGAAACTAGTCTTGCAGAAGTTATTGCTAGGAGCAGAGCTGTTTTTCCAGGATAAGAACTTTATAGCCGCAATAGCAGCTGGCTCAAAAGGAGGTAAGGTGAGTTTTTCCAAGACATAGTTGAGGTCCCATACAGGTATTGTCGTTTTCCTTGGAGGCCTTAAGTTTCTGGCTCCTCTGAGGTACTGCCTTAATAAAGGATGAGAAAAGAGTGGTGGCTCTGTATTGTAATGAGCCAAAATGGCAGAGGCATGGATTTTAATTGATGAAAAAGATAGGCCTTTGTCCAGCATCTCAGTTAAGTATTGCAAAATCTGAGGAATATTTGGGAAAGCTGTATCAGTTCCTTGAGCTTGGTTCCAAGAACAAAATCTCTTCCATTTCCCAGCATAGGATTTTCTAGTACTAGGCCTTCTGGCTTCTAAAATGACATCCATCACAGCTTTACTGAGAGGTGTGGTTTGTATGGCTACATTATCCGCCATGCTGCCAGGTTTAGGGTCCTGAGTTGGCTGTGCAGAATCTGATTGTTTTGCTGGGACAGTAGATGAGGTATTTGAGGCAAGGTCCAGGCTGGGCATTGGGACAAGTTCCTTAAGCTCGGATACCAGTACTGGCGTGGCCAGTCTGGGGCAATCAGAAACATTTTGGTTTGTCCTGTCTGACCTTCAGGAGTACCTTAGGGAGGAGAGGCAGTGGAGGAAAGGCATATACTGATAAGTTTGTCCAGTTGAAAGATAAGGCGTCCACTTACCAAGCTGGTCTGTGATAGGTCCTTGTGCAGAATCTTTTTAGTTGATTGTTGTGAGGGGAGGCAAATAGATCTATGTCCGGGCGTCCCCATTTCTTTGTTATCATGCTGAAGACTTGTGGATCCAGGTGCCACTTGTGGGGATCCATGAGGTTTCTGCTTAGTTCGTCTGCCAGAGTATTTTCCTTTCCTGGCAGGAATTGCGCCTGTAGATGGACTTGGCAAGTCAATGCTGTGTCCCATAAAGCCATGGCTTGTCTGCAAAGGGGGTAAGAATGAGTGCCCCCCTGCTTGTTTATGTACTACATGACTGTGGTGTTGTCTATCAGTAGTTGTTCCAGATGAAGTAGGTCCATGAAGGCTGTCAGGGCATTTTGAACAGCTAGCATCTCTTTTTGATTGATATGTAGATGCCCTGAATGCCTCTTCCTGCCATGTCTGCCCCCCAGGCAAAATCTGAAGCATCCGACGTTAGGTTCTGCCTGGCTGGGGGTAGTGAGAATGGCTGTCCCTTGTTTTGGTGACAAGCCTTTGCCCACCATTGAAACTCTTGTTGCGGGTAGGGAATGAGAGTAATCATTGTTTCCAGGCTGTGGCAATGTTGTGTTCAGACACTTTTTAGGTACCATTGAATTTTCCTCATATGCAGTCTTGCATATGTAATTAGTAAAATGCAGGATGCCATGAAGCCCAAAGCCTGCAGAATTTTTCTTGCAGATAACTGGACCTTTGTTGCCATTTCCTTGAAATAGTTAGTCAGTTGCCTTTGTTTGTCTGGAGTGAGATAAGCCATCTGGGCAGTTGTATTTAAGCTTGCACCCAGGAATATTATCACTTGAAAGGGTACGAGTTTTGATTTCTTTTTGTTGACTGTGTACCCTAGGCATGTTAAAAGTCTTTCACAAACGTCAGATACTGAAGTAGAATGTCCATGTTCTCTGCTTGTATGAGGCAGTCGTCTAAGTAAGGATATATTTGTATTCCTCTTTGTCTGCAGTAAGCAATTACTGGTGCCAGGCACTTTGTGAAGACCCTGGGTGCAGTAGATAAGCCAAAGGGCAGTGCAGAGAATTGGTAATGCTTTGAGCCAGCCTTGAATCTGAGGCATCTTCTGCATGACTGTCTGACTGGGACATGCAGGTATGCCTCTTTTAGGTCTAAAGTCACAAGCCAAGCCTTGCTGCCCAGCATGGGCAGAAGCTGCTGCAAGGTCAACATCTTGAACTTTGGTATATCCAGGAAAGTGTTTAGAATAGATAGGTCCAGTATTGGTCTCCATGCTTTGTCCTTTCTGGGTATCAAGAACAGTCTTGAGTAAAATCCTTGTCCCTGCTCTTGCTGTGGCACATGCTGACTAGCCCTCATGTCCATGAGAGCTGCGACTTGTTTTTGAGCCTCTGCCCATTGATTTTTTGGCAGGTCTGGCCAACCGTTTACCCTTGGCAAGGTATGGAAGTGAAACTTGTATCCTTGTGACACTGTCTAGAACCCATTTGTCCTGGGTTATAATGTGCCAATTTTGAGAAAAAAGTGCTAGTTTTCCCCCTAAGGGTGCTGCCAGAAGATAAGTGCTTGGTGCAGGCAGGGGGAAGTCATTGGGACGGTTTCCTGTATAGTTGTGATTGGTCTTCTCCACCTTTGGAGGTAGAAGCACCCAATTGCTTAGACCTGTAGGAACCTTGCTGCTGTGATCTGCCTCTGAGGTCCGTCTGAGACTGGAAAGGACCAATTCTTTGTAGGCCAGTGTCTGCTAAATCTAGGTGGCTGTACCTGTAAGAAATCCTTGAGCATTTGCACAGATTTAGTTTTGTCCTCCATTTTCTTTAACACCTCTTCTGCCTTAACACCAAACAAGGTATCATGTTGTAATGGAGCATCTAATAATTTTGCTTTAACATGATCAGGTAGGTTTTGTTCCTTTAACCAAGCATGCCTCCTAATGACAGAACCCGTAACAGCGGCCCTGCAGGAGGCCTCCAGAGAATCAAAACCACATTGCAAAGTATGCTTTCCAACTTGTTCAGCTGCATGCAATAAATCCTGTGTTTCTTTGTTTTCTACACATTCAGAATTTACCATCATTTTCTGTTTAAGCAGTGTCATGATATATTGCTGACATTTGAGCATATGAAACTGGCACTTTAAGGCCCTTATAGCTAAAGTAGCAGATGTGTAAATCCTTTTTCCCCTGGCAGAGGGGGTAGGGTTTTTTGCAGTGGAAGCCTTGACCCCTTTGGGACCCTGAGAAATAGTTTCTGGGCCTGCAGTAGGATTTTTGAAAATAAATTTATGAGAGTCAGGAACCCTGTAGTATCTGTCCGGCTTAACAGGAGCTGGAGGTAAGGAGTCAGGGGTCAGACTAGACTCTGAAAACACATCATCTACAGTGTCTAACACAGGTGGAATAGCTAGAGGCTTGTGTTGAGGTAGTAAAAGAAAGTCTCTGAGCCTCCTCTTAGATTCTGAAAAATCTTGGCTCTCCCAGTGGAAGTGCTCCCTCATGGTATGCAAGGTTTCCCCAAAAGAGTAGTCCTCAGGAGGAGAAGCTGAAGGAATTGATTCCTCAGCATCAGCATCCTCATGGGGAAGAGAATATTCCTGATCAAAAGAGGAATCAGAAGAAATGGAAACCTGATCTGAAGATTCATAGTCTGTCTCTTGCCTAGACCTCTTATCAGGAGGGGGATGGGAACCCCTGATCAAGGTAATTAAGTCTTCAGCCATTTTGAGCATCTGTTTTTTGGGCATGGAGGCCTGTCCATGTGACTGGTGAACTTGTTTCTTTGAATTTATAGGTGTTTTAGTCTTTGCCTTTGAAGTCGGTTTAATATATAATTGTTTATGTCAGAATACACCCTCAGAAGCCAATGCCTGCTCAGCGGCTCCGGACTCATCTGAGGGAACAATATCTGAGGGTCCAATACCTTGAGTTTCCAGCGGCCTGGCCGACTCCATGTGGGAGTCAGTAGCGGCCTGCGACTCAGTGGGTGTCAGGGGCTGCGAAAGCACCTCACCGAGAACCAGCGACTTGCTTAGGAGAAGCTTCGCCGTCTGTTTTGGACCTCGGTTGTCTGTCTTTTTCTTTGCGTTTTTTGTGAACTCCGGTAGTCGGATGGCTATCCAATGACATTGTATAATTAAATATTCGCCCAAAATAGCTTAATGCAAAATCGTACCGATGCTTAATAGTGCGCAGGTTAAATCTAGCACAAAACCAGACAACTAGAAACGTCGTGGTCTGGGTCTAGGCAAGGAATACAGTAAGAATGAAAGTCCTTATGAGGTATTTGCTTCTCACAAGAAATACAACTATTAACTTTTTCTGACATCGGTCTGGAGCAAGAAAAAAGTTTCCCCAACGGGGTGCTTAGCTTTTAATGAAGACTTCGGATCTCAAACTCGAACACGAAAATCTCAGGAGTCGGCTGACCGGCACTTGCGAACTGCTTCTGCTTTGGGTGCCGCGCGGCAAGAAAGACTGAAGAAAATGGCGTCGGCTGCATCTTTTATATCCCTGACGACCTGACGTCAGGGAAGAGGCGACAGCAACCGACGCAGGACCCAAGACTTTGGAATTCAAGCCGACTGAGGGCAACCTGCCAGCAGCATAACTCAAATGTAATGACTGCAACAGTGAAACACGAAGAACATCATCATCAACACAATGAACAAGGTACACTTTTTGGTTAATATGGTTAAGCAAGATAAATACCCTTGGTTAATACTGGTCTCCATGACCACTAAGTATGAAAGAGGTACCGACTCCAAGTGAAGCAGTCTACATGAATCAAATAAGCTGTTTTTTTAAGTAAAAGAGTATGAAGCTCAGAAATCCTCCTGATACTCATGACTATTACAAAAAGTACAGTTGTGTACACTTACCATAAATGTAGGTGTTCGAGTGTATTCACTGTTGCAGTCATCACACTTGGGTTACCCTGCCAGGGGTAGCCCTCAGTCGGCCCGAATACCAGAGGATTAGTATTTCTGCATCGGTTGCTGTCGCTTCAGGTCTGATGTCAGGTCATCAGTGGCATAAAAACAGGCAGCAGACGCCATTACATCGTTTTTTTCTTGCCCCAAATGCAAGGAACCCCCAGATAGGGAGCTAAGTTATGGTGGAAAACCACCACCAGTAAAACGTAAATACCAATAGCCCTGCAAGGAGTGAGGAAAAGAAAGAGAGAGAGAGACAAGGGGGTTGGAGGGCGGGAAACCAGGACTGCAACAGCGAATACACTCTAACATCTACATTTATGGTAAGTGTACACAACTGTACCTTGTTCTTGTTTCACTGTTGCAGTCATCACACTTGGGATTCCCAAAGCTGAAGAATGGGTGGAGGCAGTCAAGAATTGTTGGGACTGGCTAGTATGCCCTGCAGGACTACGGTTGCAAAGCCCGCCCTGGATTTGGAAAAGATAGGTAGGTGATAATGCTTGGTGAAGGTATGAACAGCAGCTTCCAGAATGTCTTTGGGAGGGACTCGCCTGAGAAAAGCTGTAGAGGTTGAAGTTGCCCTAATGGAATGTGTTCTGACTCCCTAAGGGGGTGGTTTCCCCAAGGTGTTTATAACAGAAATGGATACAGTGTGCTATTCATTTGGAGATGATTTGCTTTGATATGGCCTTGCCATCTGCCCCTGGTGCAAAGATGACTAGTAACTGGTCAGATTTCCTAAAGGGCTTAGTCCTATCAAGGTAGAATCTGAGCTGTCTGTGCACATCTAAACAGTGCAGGATCCTTTCCCCCTTATTTTGAGGATTAAGAATATATATCCCACTCGCACTGAAGCGTCTCCGGCTGGGAAAACAGGAGAAGCAAAATCCCGTAAACGTCACCACAGCACAGAATGAGCAAGTTACACTTAATTAAGAAGAAAGTAAGCTTTTATTGATAAAACAAATAAAATACGATGAGCGCTTTCAGCATAAACTGCCTTCTTCAGACCGTGTAATTTAAAAACCAGCAATGGTTTAAACAACATTGAAAAACCAATCATAATGAGGCTTTAGTCACGTCCTTTCTCCTTTGATTTTTACTTCTAATCACAATGTAGCATAAGTGAACCTATTTGCATGAGCTAAGGAGAACAAGATCTTGTAACTGGTGCTTTGATGTTAGCCAATCATTTGTCTAACTAATGGTATTATATCCAATCAAGATGCTTCTATGTCCTACTACGGGTTCAGAATTACTGTTCTGTTGACAAGCAATCATATACTTCACATTGGTTGTTATTTCCAAACGCAATACAGCCTTAGTAAGCTTATTTGCATACATTGGAACTATTTGGCACTATAGCCAAGACCAACCAGTCATATGTCCCACTTTGGTTCTTACTTCCAACCACAATGTAGTATCAGTAAACTTGTTTGCATAAACTAAAAAGTACAGTTGTGTACACTTACCATAAATGTAGATGTTTGAGTATATTCACTGTTGCAGACACCACATTTGTGTAGTCTGCTTGCAGAAGCCCTCAGTCGGCCTGATTATCAAAGTCTTGGGTCATGCGTCGGTTGCTGTCTCATCTTCCGTGACATCAGATAGTCAGGGGTATAAAGCATGCAGCCAATGCCATTACATTAGTTTTTCTTGCCCCAGATGTCAGGTGCCCCCCTAATGGGAAGCAATTAAATTATATATATATATATATATATATATATATATATATATATATATATATATATATATATATATATATATATATATATATATAAATATATATATATATATATATATGGATCACCTTTATATCCCCGAAATCGTGTTTAGCCGACACACTAATCACAGACACCAAAAGAACGACAACTCAAAATACCGACAACGCAAAACACCGAAAACCATTACACCAACACACTACACGTAAACAACACAGTACACTACATAACATATCCGCTATCCCTAACCCAAACCCTAACCCTAAGGTCTGACACTACTGCACACTTACCCTACCTGCACCCTAACCCTAACTCACTTACCCACCCCTAACCCCAAGATCCGACACTACCGCACACTCACCCTACCTGCACCCTAACTCACTTACCCACCCCTAACCCCAAGATCCGACACTAGCACTCACCCTACCTGCACCCTAACCCTAACTCACTTAACCCACCCCTAAACCCACAGTCCCTCACTATCGCACACTTACCTGTCCGCTCCGTAACACTACATCCCTCACTCGATCGCACACTTACCGAGTCTGTCGGGTTCTTACCTTGTCGGTTATCTGCGTTGTCTGTGTTTTCGTCCCGGATTCGTGTCGGCAAAGCGTTGTCGGGCATCTGAAGGGACCCATATATATATATATATATATATATATATATATATATATATATATATATATATATATATATATATACACACATATATATATATATATATATATATATATATATATATATATATACACACACATATATATATATTTATATATATATATATATATATATATATATATATATATATATATATATATATATATATATATATATATATATATATATATATATATATATATATATATATATATATATATATATATATATTATATTTGCACAAGGATATACCTCCAACAAAAAAGCAAATACACCAAAAACAGGGGGCTGGAGGGAGGGTAACCAGGACTGCAACAGTGAATACACTTGAACATCTACATTTATGGTAAGTGTACAGAACTGTACTATGTTCTTCGTGTTTCACTGTTGCAGTCATCACATTTGGGTAGATTCCCAAAGCTAAGGATGGGAGGAGGAATTTAGATAGCATTAGGAGCAGCTGTGAGGCCCTGCAAGACTGCAGTGGCAAAGCCAGCTCTGGATTTAGTGAAAATTGGCAAATGGTAATGCTTCTAGGATGTCTCTGGTAGGGACACCCCTGAGAAAGGCTGTAGAGGTAGATGCAGCCCTGGCTGAATGGGGTCTAATCCCCTGTGGAATAGGTTTTCCATGGTGCTTATAGCAGAAATTAATGCAATGGCCTATCCATTTAGAAAGGGTTTGCTTTGAAATAGCCTTCCCCTCTGCCCCTGCAGCAAATGCCACCAGCAGTTGTTCAGATTTCCTTTGAGGTTTAGTCTTGTCCAAGTAAAATCTAAGTTGTCTGTGCACATCTAAGGAGTGCAGTATCCGTTCCCCTTTATTCTGTGGATTAGAAAAGAAGGTTGGCAAATGAATTAATTGATTAAGAGCCACATTGGATACCACCTTGGGCATGGAGGAGGGATTGGTCCTGAGGGACACCCTGTCCGCATGAAAATGATGAAAGGCTCCACTGTCATAAGGGCCTGTAATTCAGATACTCTTCTTGCTGAAGTGATTGCTAAAAGGAAAGCTGTTTTCCAAGAAAGGAATTTTAACTCTGCACTTGCAGCTGGCTCAAAAGGAAGCAGAGTGAGTTTTTCCAGTACAAAGTTAAGGTCCCAGGCTGGAGTTGGGGCTCTTCTGGATAGTCTAAAGATTTTGGCCCCTCTGAGAAACTGCTTGAGCAGTGGGTGAGAAAAGAGGGGTATTCTGTGTTGTAATGAGCTGAAATGGCTGAGGCGTGAATTCTGATGGAGGAAAAGGAAAGGCCCTTGTGAAGCATCTCAGTTAAGTATTGAATAATCTGAGGTAAATTTGGAGCTGCTGTGGCCACCCCTTGAGTTTGGCTCCAGGCACAGAATCTTTTCCATTTTTCAGCATAAGATTTTCCAGTACTAGGCCTCCTTGCCTCCAAAATGACATCCAACACTTGTTTACTGAGGGATGGTAACACGGACATTAGGTATTAGCCAGGCTGCTAGGTTCAGTGTTTGAACCTGTGGGTGCAGAATCTGGCTCCCCTGCTGTGACAGCAGGGTAGTCGTCTGAGGCAGGTGCCATGGGGCTAGCTGCGACATTGCGCAAGAGGGGGTACCAGTGTTGGCGTGGCCAGTCTGGTGCAATCGGTATCATTCTTCGTTTGTCCTGTTTGATCTTTAGTAGTACTTTAGAGAGGAGAGGCAGAGAAGGAAAGGCATAAACTGATAGATTAAGGACAGAGCATCCACTTTCCAAGCTTGTTTGTGGGGAGTCCTTGTGCAGAATTTGTCCAAATGGTAGTTCTGGGGGGAGGCAAACAGGTCTATATCTGGGCTCCCTCATTTGTTTATCAACATGTTGAAAGTCTTTGGTTACAATTTCTACTCGTGTGGGTCCATTAGATTTCTGCTTAGTTCATCTGCCAGTGTATTTAGTTTTCCTGGCAGGAGTTGAGCCTGTAGATGCACTTGGTAGCTCAAGGCTGTGATCCACAATGCCATGGCTAGTCTGCAGAGGGGGTAGGAATGGGTAACCCCTGCTTGTTTATGTACCACATAACAGTGGTGTTGTCCTTCTTTACCATTAATTGTCCTGGAAGAATGTGGCCCTTGAAGGCTGTCAGAGCATTCTGTACAGCTAACATTTCTTTTTGATTGATATGCAGATGCATTTGACTTGGTTTCCATTTGCCCTGAAGGCACTTCCCTGCCAGGTGAGCCCCTCATGCATAGTCTGATGAGTCTGTTGTTAGGGTTTAGGCGGCAGGGGGTAGAGTGAATGGTAGTCCCTTGTTTTGGTGGCAGGCCTCTGCCCACCAAAGGAATTCTAACCGTAGACAAGGTATGATGGGAATCATTGCTTCTAGATCCTGAGAATGTTGACACCATAGGCTTTTTAGATACCATTGTAGTTTCCTCATATGCAGCCTTGCATATGGAATTAGCAGAATGCACAAGGCCATGAACCCCAAGGCTTGCAGTATTTGCCTTGCAGATAGCAGGGTTTTTGTGGCCACTAGTTTGAAGTAAGTTGATAAATTAATTTGTTTCTCTGGTGTGAGGAAAGCCGTCTGGGAAGTTGTGTTCAAGTTTGCGCCCAGGAATATAATTTGTTGACAGGGCACCAGCTGTGATTTCTTTTCATTTAAGGTGTATCCCAAACAAGTTAGCAGCTTTTGTACAATGCCAGATGATTCAAAAGCATGTCCTGGCTTTCTGCCTGAATTAGACAATTGTCCGTGTATGGGTATATTTGAGTATTTCTTTGCCTGCAAAATGCAATGACTGGAGCTAGGCACTTGGTGAATACCCTGGGCGCAGTAGATAAGCCAAAGGGCAGTAGAGAGAACTGAAAGTGCATGCAACCTGCTTTGAAGCGTAGGTATCTTCTGCAAGATTCCCTGATTGGGATGTGCAGGTAGGCTTCCTTTAAATCTAGTGTTGCCAACCAGGCATCTTTGCCCATCATGGGAAGCAACTGGTGACGAGTTAGCATCTTGAATTTTGGAATTACCAAAAAGATGTTTAGGATAGAAAGGTCCAGGATAGGGCGCCATGAGTTGCCTTTTCTGGGTACCAGGAAAAGTCTTGAGTAGAAACCTTGTCCCTTTTTCTCTTCTGGTACAGTCTGAATAGCCTCTAATCTTAAAAAAGAGAGTACTTGCTTTTGAGCCTCTGCCCAATGATTTGGGGGTAGATCTGGCCAACAGTTTGGGGTTGGTAACGTCTGGAAGTGAAATCTGTATCCTTGGGAAACTAAGTTTAAAACCCATTTGTCCTGGGTAATGAGTTCTCAGTTTTAGCAGTCTGTTGAGAAGTGCTTGGAAGATTTAAAGTTAAGTCATTGAGACAGTTTACCATAGGGGGAAGTCTTACTACTTCCTGATTTGGAAGTGGGTGCCCCCCAATGCTTAGTCCTGTGATACCCTAGGACTGAAGCCTGGTTGTTCTGCTTGTTCTGAGTTTAAACTGAGAAGGCCTGGAAGAGGCAGGAAAGGACCAATTTTTTGAGGGCCAATGCCTACTAAATCTTGCAGGCTGCACTTGTAAGAAATCTTTAACAGTTTGCACAGATTTAGCTTTTTCCTACATCTTTTTAAGAACAACTTCTGCTTTGTAGCCAAACAGGTGGTCCTGATTTAAGGGAGCATCCAGCAACATAGTTTAAACATGATCTGGCAAAGATTGCTCCTTAAGCCAAGCATTCCTTCTAATTACAGACCCGGTAACAGAAGCCCTGCAGGATGCCTCTAGTGAATCAAAACATTGCAAAGTATGTTTTCCAACCTGTTCAGTAGAATGCGTTAAATCCTTCAAATCCTTATTTTCAGCACAATCAGGAATCAACAATTTTCTGTTTAAGCAATGCAATAATATGCTACTGATACTTTAGCATATGAAACTGGCAATTTAAGGCCCTGATGGCCAAGGTTGCAGAGGTGTATACCTTCTTACCCCATCTATCCAGGGCTCTGGCATCCTCTGTCAGAGGGGGTAGGATTTTTGGCAGTAGTAGCCTTAATGCCCTTGGGTCCCTGTGAAATGGTCTCAGGACCCGCAGTAGGATTTTTAAAAAGAAACTTGTGAGAATCAGGAACCCTGTAATATCTATCAGGTTTTCTGGGAGCAGGAGGTAAAGGGTCAGGGGCCAAGCTAGATTCCGAAAAGGCATCATCAACCATGTCCAGTACAGGAGGGATAGCTGTTAAAGGCCTGTTTTGTGGCAGGAATAAGAAAACTCTAAGCCTCTTTTTAGAATCAGAGTAATCCTGGCTTTCTCAGTGAAAATGCTCCCTAAGAGTATGCAAGGTTTCACCAAAAGAAAAATCCTCTGGGGGAGAAGCAGAGGGGAATAGAGTCCTCTGCATCAGAATCCTCATAGGTGGATAAGGGTAAATCCTGGTCATCAAAGGAAACAGAAATTTCAGAATCCTGGTCAAAAGTATCATAAGCAAATTCAGTCCTAGGTCTCTTAGAAGGGGAAAGGCTGGCTTCCCCTGATTAAAGTAATAAGATCTTCAATCATTCTTATTTGTTTTTTAGGCATAGAGGCCTGACCATGCGGTCTGGTCAACGGTTTCCTAAGCATGGTTCGAGTTTTAGGCCTTGAAGAAGAAGATGGCGTTGGTTTAATATGCAAGTCAGTAGGCCTGAAAACACCCTCAGAAGCCGGTGCCTGCACAGCGGCTCTGGACCCATCCAAGGTAGAGATATCCGCAGGTTCCACAGTTGAAGCATCTTGCGGCAAACCGGACTCCAAATGGGTCTCGGTAGATGCCTGCGAATCTGAAGTAATGGTTATCAGGGGCTGCAAAAGTGCCTCACTGAGTACCGGCGAACTGGCGACTAGCTTAGGAAAAGTATCGTCGGCAGCTTTGGACCTAGGCGGCCTGTCTCTGTCTTTATCTTTGCATTTTTTCGGAACGTCGGTAGTCGGGTGGTTTACCGAAGACATATCTGAATAATTGAACCGAGCACCAAAATATTTAGATGCGAAAATATACAGATGCCGAATAGTTTGTGGTTTAATAAGGCACAAAACTGACAGTGAGGTACAATGTGGTAAGGGTCTAGGCACGGAATACAGTACGAATGAAAATCTTTATGAGGTATTTGCTTTCCACAAGAAATACATTTACTGACTTTTACTGACATCGGTTTAGAGCAAGAGAAAGTTTCCCCAATGGGGTACTTAGCTTTAGTTGAAGACTTCGGTTCTGAAACTCGAAAACGAAGATTTCAGGAATCGGTCGACCGGCACTTGTGAACTGCTTCTGGCACCGCACGGCAAGAAAGACTGATGTAATGGCGTCGGCTGCATGCTTTATACCCCTGACTACCTGACATCACAGAAAATGAGACAGCAACCGACCAAGGACCCATGACTTTGATAATAAGGCCGACTGAGGGCTACTGCAAGCAGATAACCCAAATGTGATGACTGCAACAGTAAAACACAAAGAACATCTGCTGTTTGATACTATAGTCAAAATCACTAAGAATCCTTGTATGTCAGTAAAGGTAATACCCTAATAATAGGCAATTTCTACTACCCCACCATTAACTGGGAAAACTACTCATGTACCAACTCTTGTGCTCAATGTTTTATGGAATTCATAAATTCCAATGCCTTGGATCAACTTACCCACACCCCCACCAGGGGCAGCAATATCCTAGACCTGATTATTAACAACATGGGCAACCGGTGCTCCACACCAGAGGTCAATTCTTTGTTGGTCAGATCCGACCACAAGCTAATCACCCTAGGCATCCAGATCCCACCCCCACCCCCCATTAGGGAAACCACAGTAAAAAAACTCTCCAAAGCCAACTTCACGCTTCTTAAGACAGAAGTGGCAAACTTCACGACACCCATGCTGACGGACAATAGAGGTATGACTGCTGAATCCTACACAAATGCACTTTATAAGCACTTACACGAGTGCATGGATCGTGCAATCCCTAACAGAACAAAGATGCTATACTCCAAAAAAAGGAAGCCAATCTGGTGGTCCCCTGCCATAAACAAACTCTACAACAGAAGAAAGAAACTGTTGCAAAAGAGTAAAATCCCATGATTGGAGAAACTCCCTGATCAGCCTCAGTAAGAAGCTGAGATCCCTCATAAAATCCTCCAAAGCTATTTACGAAAACAAAATCGCCACTGACTCTAAGGACAACCACAAAGCATACTATAGCTATGTCAAGAATCTCAATGGCAACACTTAGATCTGCTCTGAGTTACAGCACAATGGCACTAAATATACAGAACAAACTGATATTGCCAACATCCTGGCAGATAGGGGGGTAAAGTTAGCACTGAACCTATCATTCCATAAAGGACCCATCTCTATACCAGAAGAATGCAAAGTTCCTGCAATCACGGCTGCACAGGTAAAAAACACACTATCCAAAGCCAAGAACACAGCATCCATGGGACATGAAAACATCCCAGGCTGAGTTCTACATGAACTACAGAACAAACTGACACCCCACCTAAGTACCATGTTCAATCATAGCCTCACCTCAGGCTATGTGCCCACTGAATGGTGCACAGCGATGGTTATCCCACTCCACATAGGGGGAGCCACCACAGACCCCGGAAACTACCACCCCCCATTAGCCTAACGTGCCTGGTCTGCAAGACTATGGAACGTATCATCATGAAACTTATAAACAATGACATTGGTAATCTTCAAACTCAGGACCCCACCCAGTTCTGGTTTGTAAAAGGCAGATCACGTCTCCTAAACCTGATAGACTTCTTTGAAGCAGTCACCAAAGCTGCAGATGAGGGTAAGGTGGTTCACACAGCCTATCTAGATCTTGTCAAGGCTTTCGACACCATCCCCCCACTCCAGAATTACAGATAAACTCAATAAACTAGGTATAAATCCCTATGTCACAAGATGGGTTGCCAATTGGCTCACTGACAGAACCCACACTGTGAAAGTAGCAAACTCCAAATCCAACTTCAGACCAGTGACAAGTGTAGTACCACAGGGTTCAGTCCTGGGCCCTTTCCTGTTTGGTATCTACTTCTCTGAAGTACAGGCTAACACAGAAGGTCTTTGGCTAATGAAGTTCGCAGATGACTGCAAACTAGGAGCCATAATCAAAACTCCAAAAGATGTGGGCATCCTACAAAAGGGTCTCCCGGAGACAGATGCCTGGTGTCAAAGCCATGGCCTCAAGCTCAATGCCAAAAAGTGCACTGTCATCCCTTTTGGTAAAAACTCTGTACCCATGAACTACCACATAGGCGGTAGTCTACTTAACACCGAAAGTGTGATAAGAGACTTTGGGACACAGGTGGGCAGTAGTCTCTCCTTTGATAATCACATCGCCACAGTAGTCAGGAAATCCTTCTACGTGGCACACCTCATCACAAAAGGTTTCTCATCCAGGAAAAAAAGAGGTCATTGTTCACCTCTACTCGTCACTCAGACGCATTATAGAGTACAATGCCCCTTTTGGTATATACCTCAAGACATCTACAACTGGAAAGGCCGCAGAAATACCACAAAAAGAGGATTACCGGCCTCAAACAGATGCCCTACGCAGACCGTCTCAAAAAACTGCAGCTTTACTCCATCGCATATCGCCTATTCAGAGGCGATCTCTGCCTAACACAAAGCTATGTCAAACCCAGAGCTTTTAGACATGCTCCACTTAAAGAAATCCCAATCCCTACGAGCTACACGCTCTAGGGACCTAAACCTTGTCACCACAATAAACAGAACATGCTGGAGGGATAGATTCCTGTCCCAGAGACTTCCCACACTTTGGAACAAACTACCTATCTATATCAAACAAAGCTCCTCATTAGCACTCAAGAAAAATCTTGATGATTGCATGGGAGATAGGAAATTCACCCTGGGGATTACTTCTGTGGCTCTGTTCGACAGTGGCACAGGAAAATAATTTTCTTGGGTGGCGAAAGCTAGGGTACCTTTTGGCTAGGCTTATATAGGCCCTAGGGCCAATAGCCTAGTACCTACCTATGAACCTATGAAGACTTAAGTACTTGATAAATATAGTTTCATCCTGTTCTCCTTAGTTTCTACTGCAAATATCAATAGATCTGAAGCAAAGCTTCCAGTAGTTTCATAAAAGCAAGCTTTACACCTTAAAATATTAAGTTACATTCTTACCTTGCATAACTAAATACTTTTAAGTTAGCTAGTAAGTACTAGCACAATGTTTTCTAAACTGCATAGAAACTTGGTATCCAATGGAAATAAAACTGAATATATAACGTTAAGATGTTAAGATATCCAAAGACAAAAAAAAAAAAAAAAAAAAAAAAAAGCTTCAGTTGCAAAGTATGTTAACTACACATATATCCAGCTCAGAGAGTTCCTTGTTACAAGACTATATAGACTTATAAACCTGCCAATTATAATTATTATTACTAAGTTTATTTTGTTATATTTTATTATTATTAAAATTGTATTACAACATGAAAGTCCAAGTGTTCTTTCATGTCAGTTTGAGAAGGAAAAAAAAAGTAACAAACCACATATATGTGAAAGTATATTGCTGAGTACAACAGGTTTCTCTAATGTATTCCTCAACTTCACGTCCTTTTCCTCCCCATTTACATTGTCCTCTGTAAAGCAACAACAATAAAGCATTTACAATTTTTATAATTCCCCTTACTTCTGTAACAAAAGGCTACCTTCTCATACTGTGATGGTTTCACTTACAAAATTATTCTCTCACGTTTGAATAAAGCTTGCTGGAGTCGCCCAATTACTGACATCATCGAGGCCAGGCAGTACAGGTACTTTTTTTTTTTTTTTAATGAGTTCCTTCCCCCAAAGTGACATCACCACAGCCGTCATCTGAGTCTAACTAAAATAATAAGACCCACCCATTCTGTGATGTCATGGCTCCCGTGTCCTTCCCCCAGCCTGAGTGCTGTTCATTTTATTCAGTAGTAGTGTAGTAACACTGATGTTTGGAAACACAGAAATTTGGTATGCATACTTGTACATTCTGCATGGCAAATGATGCTTAGCTGGTGTATCACTTGCATACTTCTCTGTTGTATTTGCACCAGATACTGCTAGTGTGCAGTACGGGAATAGAAAGATTAAAACATTACCCTGGTATCAGAGGTGGCAGTGCAACATATTCATAGTGGCTTAACATGAGAGTAGCTGTAAGCAAGCACCATGTGAAACCTGAACAAGCACCTAGAATTATTCAGTGCAGCTTCCACACCTCAAGTCCGAAAATGAATTCACACACGAACAGGAGTAGCTGCATATTGATGGCTAAAGGTGTATGGGCATGTCGGGTGGTTACTACACTGCAAAACTGGTATGTAATGGTGGAGATATTTGGAAGGCATGAGCAAACACACCAGTATATTAAAGCCATAGCACCAATTGAACTGGAGGCTGGCAAATAGATTTAGTAAGGGATTTTGTCCATGCACAAATATTTCAACAGTGATTCTTTGCAGTGGCATCCATTATCTGATTCAAGGCAAGTTAACCTTGATGTCCTTTATTTAAAAATAAATCAATAAAAAAATTTACTTTGTTATAAGTGACTTCTGGACACAAGAAAAAGGAAGGGGAAAATATAACAATGTGGTTTGTATGTACAAAGACAAATCCAGGGACACTGCAAAAGGTTTTTTTTTGCAAACCAACCAGTGGAGTAAAAACATATGAAGGCAAACACTGTATACCAACACACTTTGCACATGTAAATCTCAATTTTTAACAAGGTGGAAGCATGAAGTGATACCTTAACACTTAAATCAATAAAGATCTAAACTGGTTAATAGTATAAATGTTTGATTCTTTAGCTCCTTGGTGCAAGACCTTACTGGATGCGATTGCAGTCAAGTAAGGCCATGGCTATAGTGCAGCAAAAAAATGTCCCCTCTAACAAAGAAAATGCTAGAGCAAAGACTAAATTACATGAGTCAAGCACCCTGCTGAGATCTGCCAAACAATGGAATTACCAGGTCAAATTACCCTCAGGACTTTGACAGCTAGGGAAGCTAAGTGTTATGGGGGAGGGGAGAAGTAAATGGACTGGAATTCATTGTCTCACAAATTAGTGCCATTTAAACTAAATTAGAAAAAAAGGCAGCAGTAAACAGCAAGTGTGTTCTGTGGCATTTGCACTGTTTCTGTTTTAAGTAGTCATCCAGCAGCAGGGAATGTTACTTACACTGTTCTATTTTACTCAGTACTTTGTACGCATGCAACATCTATGAAATGACAGGAACTTTAGGCAAAGGGAGGCCTGCATGATGTAACATTTTTGAGCCAAACAATGATTTCTGGGATACTGGATGGCAACCTGATTTATCCAAATCACGTCAATATGCCAGCCTCCAGGTGGTCAGAGTCTGGAATTGCATATAAAAATATTTAAAATCCTGTAAATAATCCCAGAGTGCTGTTAAAGTGTAGGAAACATAATGCCATGATGTTTTAAACATGTTTTTTGAGTCTGTGGGTGACTTATTTTAAAATGCTCATTGGTCAAACAAGGCTGAGTTTGTTGGAATGTCTGCCCACATTCGCGGCTGCAGAAAGATAACAAAGATGACTCAAAGGAGACTTATTCAGGTAAGCTATCGCATTGAAAAACCAAACTGCAAAATAGCCCACCTACAAACATCATTGGTTGCCAAGGTTATTAAAAAAAAAGGGGGTCCCGCCCACTTACGCGGCTGCAGGAATCTCTCTAATACCTTCTTGCACATTTTAACTATTTATTTAAAGCTTGAAGCCTTATCAGTAGACGAGTATCTTGGGGAGAAGAAAAAAATATATAAACTCAACTGTAAATAACTTTACAAGAAATTTAACAATCACAAGCAATCCGTCAGCTTTCACGGCAACAGAAAAAGCATTCTCAGTGAATCTGCTCGTAAACAAAAATTTTTGTTACTTCTTAATAAAACAACCTTATGACATCAAGAGAGTGTCCATGATTATCTTAATAATAATGGAAAGACCATTGGATTTCGGGCTTGTATAAGTTATACCACACTACCAATTATTTGAATTGAAACTGAAGAAAGACATACTACATATGTCTATGCTATTTCTTATAGGTAAGACCTTAGATTGAGACTAAGTAATATTAAGTATTCACTATACCCACACATCTATTATTTTTAAATTTCTTGTAAAGTTATTTACAGTTGAGTTGATATATTCTTTCTTCTCCCCAAGATACTTATCTACTGATAAGGCTTCAAACTTTAAAATGTGCAAGAAGGCATTAGAGATATCCCTGCAGCCGCAAAAGTGGACGGATCCCCTTTTTTACTAACCTTGGCAACCAATGACGTTTGTAGATGAACTATTTTGCAGTTTGGTTTTTCCAGTGCAATAGCTAACCTGAATAAGTCTCCTTTGAGTCATCTTTGTTAGCTTTCGGCAGCAGCGAATGTGGGCAGACATTCTAAAAAAAACTCAGTCTTGTTTGACCAATGAGTGTTTTAAAATAAGTCATCCTTTTCTTAATGAGTCTTTTGACCGAAATGGTCAGCAATATATTTTCACATATATGTGGTTTGTTACTTTTTTTTTCTTTTTCTTCTCAAACTGACATGAAAGAACACTCTGACTTTCATGCTGTAATACAATTTTAATAGTAATAAAATAAACAAAATAAACTTAGTAATAATTTTAATTGGCAGGTTTATAAGTCTATATAGTCTTTTAACAAGCAACTCTCCGAGCTGGATATATGTGTAGTTAACATACTTTGCAACTGAAGCATGATATCTTGACTTTATATATTCAGTTTTATTTCCACTGGATACCAAGTTTCTATGCAGTTTAGAAAACATTGTGCTAGTACTTACTAACTATAAGTGTTTAGTTATGCAAGGTAAGAATGTAACAATATTTTAAGGTGTAAAGCTTGCTTTTATGAAACTACTGGAAGCTTTGCTTCAGATCTATTGATATTTGCAGTAGAAACTAAGGAGAACAGGATGAAACTATATTTATCAAGTACTTATTAAGTCTTGACATGGGTATTAACTTTACTGACATACAAGGAATCTTAGTGATTTTGACTATAGTATCAGACAGAAGTTCTAGTTTATGCAAATAAGTTTCCTGATGCTACATTGTGGTTGGAAGTAAGAACCAAAGTGGGACATATGACTGGTTGGTCTTGGCTATAGTGCCAAATAGTTTCAATCTATGCAAATAAGCTTACTAAGGCTGTATTGCAATTAAATAACAACCAATGTGAAGTATATGATTGGTTGTCAACAGAATAAGAAGTAATGTCTTACCATAACGTTCCATGTTAGTTGTCTTCTTCTCGCCTTCTTTCTTGCTGGATGGGTTCGGAGCCGATCCTCGGCTCCGACTCGGCCTATACTATAGCTCGAGAGCTATTTTTACTGGCTCGAGGCAGCCCTATATCCCACAATACCATGCGCTAACTCCCCAGATCTCGTTTGGAAGCTAAGACATAGTATAAAAAATATTATAATAATAATATCATAATCCTCTTTTACGAGTACAGATTACCTGCTAGTAACACTAAGGATACAAGGAAAAAGACGCAACATATTGTATCTCCAGAAATGGAAGGACTCAGAACCTCGAGTCTATCCAGGCTAGGGGGCAGGAGGGAGGGACGCAAGAAAGAAGGCGAGAAGAAGACAACTAACATGGAACGTTACGGTAAGACATAACTTCTTAATGTTAAGTTGTCATTCTCGACTTCATTCTTGCTGGATGGGACAGCGTCCCTAGCATCTTAGTCCTGGGTGGCTCAATGGAACAGACTCCTGAGTACAGTGGAACCAAAATCAGCTCTATTTCTGGAGGCTAAATCAAGCTTGTAATGGGCAATAAAGGTATGTTTGGACGCCCATGCTGCTGCTGCACAAATGGCATCTAGTGGTAACCTTGCTTGAAACACCATTGAAGTTGATAGTGCCCTGGTTGAATGAGCCTTAAGTCTAGAGGGAAGTTGCCTGTGTCTCAACTCATAGACCAAGGTAATAATAGATGTCAGCCATCTGGAAAGAGTAACCCTCGATACCGGAAGCCCTTTCTTGCCTACAGCATAAGAGAGAAAGAGCTGGTCTGACTTTCTGAATTGTTTTGTCCTGTCTAGGTAATACCGTAATTGGCGATGAACATCTAATGAATGTAATTTTTGTTCAGCCCTGTTGGTACAGTCTGGGAAAAAAGACAGGCAAATCAATGGAGTGGTTTAGATTTGCTTCCGATAACACTTTTGGTAGGAAGGAAGGGTTTGTTCTGAGAGTTACCCTATCTTTATGAAAAACCAAATAAGGAGGACGGACAGACAAGGCTTGAAGTTCCGATACCCTTCTGGCAGATGTTATAGCTACTAAAAACAGCGTTTTCCAAGAAAGAAGTTTGAGGGAGCAAGAAGCTGCAGGTTCAAAAGGGGGCAGAATTAGTGAGGTTAGAACTAAATTCAAATCCCATTGTGGGGGTGGATCTTTGACTGGAGGTCTGAGCAAAAAGATGCCCTTTAGAAAGGCTTTACAGAGTTTGTGGGACATAATATTTGCTTCTGAGAGTCCAACATAAAAATTAGCAATGGCCGCTAATTGTACCCTGATAGTGGCCGATGATGACCCTGAATGAAAAAGCTCCGCCAGAAAGTCTAGAACCTCATGAATGGGTGCATGGAAAGGATCTAAGGATCTAGTTTGTGCCCAGTGTGAAAAACGTTTCCATTTACTCGCATAAGTCTTCCTAGTATTGGACTATGGGAAGCCAGAATGATATCACGAACAGGAGGAGAAATAAGGGGAAGCCTGGCTATGGCCGGAAGTGGAGCAACCAAGCTGTGAGGTTGATGGAATGTAGAGACTGATACAGCTTGCCTGTGAGGTGAGTCAACAGATCCGGAAGGGGTTCCAGATGCCAAGGCTGTTCCAGTAGGTATTTGTGCAGGAACGGGAACCAAACTTGTCGAGGCCAAAATGGGGCAATGAGGATCATTTTGGTTCTCAATGCGGTTGCTTTCTGAATTAATTGCGGGATCAATGGAAAGGGAGGAAAGGCATAAAGACGACTCCGGGGCCAAACGTGAACAAGAGCGTCTCTGAGGGGTTGGCCTGGTAGAGGAAAAAGTGTGAAGAAGTCGAGGCACTTGCTGTTTTGGGGAGTTGCGAAAAGGTCGCAGCAAGGCTGGCCCCACTTACGAAAAATTCCGTCTGCTACCGCTCGATTTAGAGACCACTCGTGAGGCATGAGGATAGTTCTGCTCAATCTGTCTGCTATGACGTTGGACTTCCCGGGGATGTGCGTTGCTATCAGAAACCGTTGAGATGAAATCGCCCATTGCCAAAGTCTGAGTGCTTCTCGACAGAGGGGGTAGGACCTTGTTCCGCGCCCTGCTTGTTTATGTACCACACCACAGACATATTGTCCGTTTGAATTGCTATAGTACCCGTGGGAAGAGAGCTCTGAAGGGCTTGCAACGTCAAAAGCACCGCCCTCATCTCCAGGACATTTATGTGCAGGTGGCATTCTGACTGTTGCAAAGTGCCCTGGACCGTCCTGCCCTGATAATGCCCCCCCCCACCCGATCAGGGAGGCATCCGTTGTGACAGTGGCAACTGGAGGGGGGAGAACAAAGGGTCTGCCCTGAAAAAGCGGAGGGGAAACCATCCACCAGGAGAGATGTTTCTTGCAAGATGGGGTTATCAAAATGTTGTGGGTCATTGGTAGCTGTTGAAAGGACCACTGAGAAAACAGCATCCACTGAAGGAGCCTCATGTGGAAGCGGGCTAATGGAAGTAAAAGAATCGCCGCCGCCATGAGGCCCAACACTTTCAATACTAGCTTGACTTGGACTCTGTTGGGCTGAAACAGGAGCTGAACATTCCGCCTTATGTCTGTCACTCTCTGAGGTGGTAATGTTGCAGACATTTCTGTGGTGTTTAATACGGCGCCTATAAAGTTTATACATTGACAAGGCGACAAGGAGGACTTTGCAAAATTTAAAGAAATACCCAGACTGTTACAAAGTTGAATAGTGTAATCCCTGGCCATTATGAGATCCTGTTTGGTGGTAGCGGAAATGAGCCAGTCGTCAAAGTATGGAAACACCTGGAATCCTTTCGGTCTCAGGTGAGCCGTGACCACTGCCAAACATTTGGTGAACACCCGGGGGGCTGTGGTGAGACCAAAGGGCAGGGCCCTGAATTGAAAATGACCGACTCCCAGCCGGAAGCGGAGAAACCTCTTGGAGTGCCTGTGTATTTTTATATGGTAGTATGCGTCCTGGAGGTCTAACGAGCACATCCAGTTGTCTCTGCCCAAAAAGGGTAGAATGGACTGCAGTGTTACCATCCGAAATTTTGTCTTTACTACAGAGTTGTTTAACCTGTAGAGGTCCAAAATGGGTCTGCATTCTCCTGTCTTTTTTGGTACCAAAAAGAATCTGGAGTAGATTCCGGATCCTAGCTGATCTGCTGGGACTGCCTGGATGACTTTTTTTCTAACAGCTTTTTTATTTCTAGCTGAGCCTGACCCCTTTGTGCGGGTGGTACGTCTGGTAGGGGTTTTGGCGGTTGTACCGGAGTGAAAGGGATTTTGTAACCCTCGGATATGATCTTCCGTACCCATGTGTCTTGGGAGAGGGATTGCCAGGCTTCCGGGTACAGAGATAATCTTCCCCCGACTGCCTCTGAAGGCGGACAGTCGGGCAGCTTCTCAGGGATGCTGAAAGGGTTGGTCAGGGAAAGATTCCCTGGAACCCTGGTTCTGTGGACCCCCTCTGCCCCTGGGGCAGCGTCTGTTATTATTCCCCCCTCTGCCTCTAGGGGGAAATTCACCACGTGCGGCAGGCGCGACTCCCTGTGGTTTGCGGAACCACATCTTTCCACCCCTCTGTCCCTTAGGATAAGGTCTAGAAGGCGTGGAAAAACGGACTCCCACGGCAGAGAGAGTCTTACCATCTTGCTCGCATCTGGTGAGGGTATTCTTCACCTGAGGTCCGAACAATTCCGAACCGTCAAAGGGGGTGTTGGTGAAGGACGCCTTGAAGGGATCGGCAAAGTTACAGAGTCGCATTCAAGCATGATGTCTCAACGCAACGCCTGTGCCAGCGGCCCTACTCGCTCCATCGGCTGCATAAGAGATAAGCCGCATGGAGGAGTTAACAATGGAGTTCAGGGTAGCCAGCTGAGAGTTTATTTTGTCCTTAAACCCCGCAGCAGAAGGATCCTGTACAGTTTCACCCAGCTCTTTGAGCAAGTCTCTCTGAAGGCGGGTGAAATTACATAAATAGTTCAGCGATTGCATAGAAAAGGTCGCTGAAGCAAAGGTCCGCTTGCCGTACCTGTCCATGGTCCTGGACTCTGTTAGGAGGATGAACAGATACAGAAGGATCAGCCAATTCCTTCTTAGTGGCTGCTGCTACCACCATAGCATCAACTGAAACACCTTTGGTGAGAAAGGATTTGTCATCTGGTGCAGAAATAAATTTAGAAGGCCTTTTGGTTTTCATGGGAGGTTGCCACTGGGCTTGGAATCTGTAGGAGTCCAAGGGGGCTCCCCAACCTGAGTCTGAGGCATCTGTATGCAATATTTGTGTGGGTTGAGGGGGCTGGAGTGGAAGCCCCGAATTTAGTTGTACTTGTTGGATTCACCAAATGATTTCCTTTTTTAAACAGGGAAGAAGGGGAATAACTTTGTTCCAAGTGATTCTGGTGTTGTGACCAGATATTTTTGAGGTACCATTGCAGTTTTCGCATATGCATTCTGGTCAATGGTAGCATGGGAATGGTTGCTGCCATCAATCCCAGGAGTTGAAGGAATTGCCTTGCAGTGACTATCTGGGATAACACTTTGCAAACATTCTTGGGGCAGTAGATAAGCCAAAGGGCAAGGCTGTAAATTGGAAGTGCGAGGACGGCCAAGAAAAATGCAAGAAACGTCGGTGTGAGGCCCTGATGGGAATGTGTAAGTAAGCATCTTTTAGGTCCAAGGTGACCAAAAGCATTTGAGGGTATGAGGGGTAAGAGAGTGGGAAGTGGCAGCATTTTGAAGGATGGTATCTGCAGGTAGAGGTTTAGGAAGGAGAGATCCAAAATGGGTCTCCTGGGACCGTCCTTTCGAGGTACCAGTAACAGATGGGAGCAGAATCCCTTTCCTTCTTGTCCTGTGGGAACAGACTCTATTGTGCCCTGTTGTTGCAGGTCTGACAGAATTTGTGGGAGATGGCACTGGTTTTGGGGGGGAAATGGAATGCCTTTCCAGGGAGGAATTTGTTTCCAGGATAGAAAGTATCCTTTTTGAATAATGGTTAAAACCCATTGGTCTGTGGTGATTTTCTGCCAGAAGGGGAAACAGTGGGTAAGGCGAGCTGAGAGGGGCAGATGAGCCAGGCAGTCATGCATTACTGGGGCCTCCTCTGTCCTGAAAGGGATGTCTAGGCTGAGGAGGTGGGCCAGTAGGCCTGAGATGAGGAATGTCTTCTAGTTCCTCTTCTGGGTCTGGAGAAGGAGGCAGCAGAATGCAGGTTATGCCTAACAAATGTAGTCTTAGCTGGGTAGTTCCTATAAAATTTGGGTATAGGGGATACCAGGAGATGTTTAATATCCTGTAACTCTTTGCTTTTTTCATTCACATTCTTAAATAGGTCTGCAGATTGCTTTCCAAAGAGGAAGTTGTGATCCAGGGGAGCGTCCAAGATTTTGGACTTGAAGTCCTCTGGCAGATTCTGGATTCTAAGCAAAGAATATCTCCCAAGCACAGATGCTGATGCTGCAGAGCGAGCAGAAGCTTCTGCAGCATCGTAGCTGCATCTTATAGAATGTCTAGCCACTTGTAGTGCTAAAGATAATTTGGAGGAGATATCCGTTTTAATGGGACTGTCAGGAATTGAAACCAGCATAGACGTGGCTTGGGATACTAAGTCCAGAGCATACTTGGTCATGTGGAGGAAGTGTACACCTTCTTGCCTATCCTATCCATGGATTTGCTATCTTTATCTGTGGACAATAGGGAGGCAGAAGGTAGCAACCTAGACTGTTTATCAGGGGCAGTGGCAATCACTGCTGGGTCTGCTAAGGGTGGCTTTATGAGGAATTTGTTGCTCCTCTGGCACCTTGTAGAAGTGGTCTGGGCGCTTAGGTGCAGGAGGTTGTGAGTCAGGAGTTCTAGAGGCTGCGGTAAAGGTATCCAAATATGCAGGAAGAACAGGAGGTATAGCTGAAGGGGAGGGGGACTACACTTGCAGCAGTTCAAAGTATCTTTTTTTTGGTTTCTGTCATTTGGGAAGTATCCCATTTGAAATGGTCTTTCATTTTGGTGATGGTTTCACCAAATGTTATGTCTTCAGGTGGAGAATCCCCCTCCACTGAATTCTCATCAGGAGAGTAATATTCTTTGGGAGAAGCAATCTGGGATGCATAAGAGATGGATTCATCCGAAGAAGAGTAGGAAGATTCATGTTCTTCCTCAAGGAGGGAAGCCATGGGAATAGAAGAAGGCGAGGTAGGCCTAGGGCTTAACAGAGGCAATGCAGTTGTGGGTGAGGCCTAAGGGCCATAAATGCCTGCATAAGATGAGGTGAAGGCTTTCCAGTCTGGAAGGGCTTCAGAAGCAGGCGTGATATGTTTTGTTTTCTGCTTCATTTTGGTTGGAGTCTGTCTAGAACTGGGATTTGCAGTGGCTGTATCAGAGGTCTGGATCCCGGCCGAAGGAAGCACCAAATCTGGTTCCCCCTCGACATCAACAGGCGTCGGTGTCTCAGAAAGCTCCGTGGATGTGCCGGACGTCGGCTGTGCAGCGGCCTCCACGAGGGAGGTCGATGTTGCCGATGGATCCACCGAACGCTCCTCAACTCCAACATCGGTAGTTGGGGCATCTGGGTGCGAAGCGGCAGGCGATGAAGGTCTAGACATCTTGGCCTTCTTACTTGGAGGTTCTTGGGCGGCCTCCAAAATGGGATCCATCCTGAGAGCCAGCCATTAGAGGCGTTGGTTTTCTAAATAAAGGTTTAAAGCTGCCACACGGCTATGTAAGGTCTTAGGCACAAAGGACTTACAAATAGGGCAGGTGTTATGGGGTCATGTTCCTGGCCTAAGCAGAAAACGCATTTGTCATGGGCATCCTTATGGGGAATTTGGCGCCCGCACTGGCACTTTCCCTTTTTTCCTGACATCAGCTGAAAGCTATAACAACCAAGCCTAAGTAATGCGAAGATCGGTAAAATATTAGAAAAACAAAAAACCCAACGGGTTACTTATCCATAGTCGATCCCACGTCTGGAAAGCGATTGTACGATGCAAAGTCGTCTGCGGCTGAAAAGTTCTGAGGATTGTGCGTGCAGATGTCACATATAAGGGTCCCTGGTTTATGGCCCATACGTGTGGCGTCCCACGCAGCTACAACAGCCAAGCTGAAGCTTTTGTATAGGAGCCGACGTACGGGTTGCCTGAGGGCAGGAAATCCCACACCAGGAATACTGCAACATAGGAATAGAAGAACATCGGTAATTTATTTGAACAATTCTCTTTGGAATCTAATTCAGGCTATACAGTTAAGTGTTCAGGGAAAGTCAATGAAACGTATGCCCATTTTCCAAATCTGTCTAGGGCCCTATACTCCCCGTTATGAGGACAAACGGGCTTAGTTTCGACAGAGTTCCTTCTTTGTGGCTGCCACTACGACCATGGCATCCACAAGAGGGAGCCTTACTTGAGTGAAGTTGGTCTTTCACAGACACCAAATTCTGGTCAGATTTTTTGGCTATATGCTGTGCTGAGCCACTAGATCAATAAGGGCATTGAGAAGACGGACCACCCAAGACAGCTCCAAAAGCCTATAGGAAATCAGATTCTTCCGAGGAAGGCATATCTGTAGACCAACCTCCTTTCAGTTTGCCTAATTCTAGAATTTCTCTGAAGGAGACCTCTCCAAAAAGGGATTAAGGGGAACCTTCCCCTTCCTCCAAATCCATGTCTACTGTGACAGCTTCTGATGACGAATCAAAGTGCTTCTGTTTGCATGTTTGCTTATTTGGGAATATCTGGCGACAGGTCTGAATTGGACAGAGCTCAGAGAGACTACTTCCTCTAGAGTTTTGGAGACTGGCTGTGCCTATCAATGAGAAGTAGCAGATTCTGATGCAGAATAAGTCTGAGATCGGGTCAATCCAAACGGGATAGAGGCAATACTTCTCCCAGTAGAAGGACTCAAAAGCAGAGGCAGACATCGGAGCCGCACTACTGAGGGCCGGCGCTCCGAGAGAAGGTACAGTTCTGACAGCTTCAGAGTCGAAACCTCTCCCTAGATATTGGTTCCAAAGCTTCAGCTCAGACTCTCATCTTGATCCAAGAGTCCCAGAGTTTAAACAAATTGGGTTGTTGGGAGTCAAAGTGGACTACACTATTGCCATCAACAAAGGTGCTCCAGGAATCTTCAGGTCCAAGGCCTTCCGATGGATGGATCTACAATAAGACTAACATAGGCGGTGGTGATGTTAGACTATCAAAGGGGACGTAGCCAGGATGACTCACAACTGTGTCCACACCTGGAGGAATTTCCGCATCATCCTGTCTACTTTCCCGAGACTCCTGGTAGAACAAGAAGACCTGAAGATGCAATTAATGAAGCCCTGGAATATTGTTGAGGACAAGAAGAATGCAGCAGAGGACTAACTGGATCCGAAGCGAAGAGCCTGGATGGAGATGAAGAATGGATCTGTGGCTTCAGCATTTTTGGCACTGGACCTACAGAGGCTGTGGGATCTGGGGACGGTTTGTTTTAGTTTTTCCAATGCCCTTCTCAGGAGATTTCTCTTTAATAGGTTCCTTCAACTTGGCAGCTTTCTTATCTTTTTCTTTCTCCTTCAGTGCCAAGGAAGCAGAGGACACCACTGAGGACTCTGAAGAGAATGGGAGAAGTCCCTTTAGAAAAAGTTTCTCTCTCCTGCTCTGAAGAGCTTAATTGCTAAAAGAAGTACAAGTTTTGCATTAAGCTTCCAAATGCGCAGCTCCCAAACAATAAACGCACACTGAATGGGGATACCGCGGAGGGATTTTGTGGCCACACTTTCCCATTTTTTTTTTTTTTTAAAACACTTTTTTTACTTTTTCTTTAAGAAAATACACTAACAGTAAAAATAACCATTAAACATTAAAGAACTACAGAAACCATAAACATTACAATAACTTAAGCTACTCAAATTTCTCTCTCTATACACACGCACATGATATATATATATATATATATACATACACACACACAAAACCAGATTGATATATATTAAATAGATGCAGATTTTATATATATATATATCTATATATATATGTGTGTGTGTGTGTGTGTGTGTGTATATGAGTGCTGCTCACTATATTTTTATCTGTGACTGCATACCTGTCAGCTGAGGTCCCTTCTCACTAATGTATTATCCAATTGGCTCGTTATATGCATATACAAGTAGTTGATTCAAGACATTTTCCTGTATGCAGTAGCTATTTGCTCAGTTTGTTTTGTATCTTTATAATGTACATTTACCATCTCAAAAGTGCTTACTCCTCTCTGTACTCTTCTTTTCTAGACGTAACACCACTCTAAGTAATCAGCTGCAATAACACCTTTATCTTTAATCCGGCCGGTGGATACATTGTTATATGAAAAGCGCAGTCTGGGTCTGAACTGTCTGCAAACACAAACAGCTAAAGTTAACTTTGTGTATATATCTACCTGTTTGAGCTAATATTCATTATCCCCTGGAGAGCACTCTGCTTTGGCTTGTAAGCAGCCCCCCAAACACACACATTCCATTTCTCTTTTATTCCCTTCTGTTAGCAAACAGAATCCGTAACTGATCAAATACTGTGTATGTTTGTTAATTTAAATTGAGAGCACAGTTGCCTACAGAGATAAAAAGTTATCCTGTTTTTCCACTGATAAACGGGTAAAGAAATGAGTTACAGCTTCACAGCAGTTCTTGGTCAATTCTAATTGTTTTTTCTTAAACACAGACTTGCTTGGATCTTGGCTTATCCCGCTCTGTTCTCCCTCGCTACACTCGGGCTCATTCCACTCCCCTCCGTGCCCCCATATCCCATCCGCCCCCCAATATCTGTAATTTAAACTTGACCAAACCACACCCACCAGAGTTCAAACCACCCAATCGATTATAGTAATTACAACTAACCACTCCTATTACAAATTACTAGCCATCTACAATACGTTTGTGCACACACACAAGTGACTACCCAATAGAAACATACCCATTAAACACCACAAACATTTCATACATAACTTCTAACACTGAATGTGACATAAGACACCAATACCTTAAACAAGAATTTATCTTCCCTCAATACCAATCATTTTTCAAAGTCAACACTTGTATCCATAGTACCCACTCCCAAAACGTCCAATCACAAGCTCATCAGCCTCACCCACACAATCCCTTACCCCCTCTCCCCTTAGCTATCTTCCACTTTAGAACTAGCTTGACTAATCCCATAGCCACTCTGCTCTCCACTGTACTACAATTTCCCCAACACCACAATAGAGCACCATTATGCCTCTAAAATCCACCTCCTTTTCTTCCTAACCTACCTTCACCCTCTCACTAGTGTTCCAAATTCTAATCACTCTCCCTCCTTTCATACTTCTACATACCCCACATATGTTATACACCCCACAACCACTATATCCCCTCATTTCTATTTCTTCAATAGCAACCTCCTATTCCCTTGTAAACTCATTCATGTTCACTGCTTCTCATCCCCAATCCCCAACAACACTACTATAACACAAGAACCAACTCTCAAACAGGACACCAAGCACTCTAAATTCCACTTTTCCCATATTCATCAACTTATTACCACCTTTGTTCTTGTGACATTCACTCAAACCCTGGTCCCTCTCCCTCTCTCTTCATTCAAACCCATCCCCCCCCCCCCTCATCCTGCAAAGCCCTCCTTTTCACTACACTGAATGCTTGAAGCTTATGTAACAAGATTCCAAACTTCCATGCCTGGCTCCAACATAACCACCCAGATATCCCATCTATTAATGAAATCTGGTTAAAGCCACACACAAAAGATCCTGAAATCACTCCCCCCAACTACAATATAATTAGAAATGACAGGACCCTCAAAAAAGGTGGTGGAGTAGCTCTTCTCTACTCCTCCTCCCTTACAGTTGCTCTCGTTACCAAACCCATACCCCAATTCACCAATGCCCAACTAACCCTGGCCCTCCTCCAGATAAATAGAAACACACATACATGTATAATCGCTCTTTACATTCGCCCAGGAGACAATATCCCTATTCTTGAGGATATCCTTTCCTGGTTCTCCTCTAACATTACCAACAAGACCATAATCCTTGGTGATGTTAATATTAACTGGACCGATATTCCATCTCCTACATCTCCACACAACAAACTTATACAACTTCTCACAACTAATAAACTCTACTACCAGACCCTATAAACACTTCTCCTCTGGTACTCTTCTTGACTGGATTCTTGTTTCCCACCCCCAATACATCTCTGACAGTGGCATCCTACCAGACACTCTTAGCAATCATCTTCCCTCTTTCGCTTGTCACCTTCCATCCTCCTTACAACTATCTCACACATATCTCCTCCCACTCTCAAAAACTTCAATCCTGAAACCTTCTCCAGCTCTCTAAAACATACAAACTAGAGTCCTCTAAAAACCCTCAACCTAGATAATGCAGTAGCCTACTTTAATACTACATTCTTAGACCTGCTAAATATCCTTGCTCCCTCCAGAACCAAAAGAATTAAAAGTAAAACTATCCCATGGTTAAGCAAAGAAACTACAACCATTATGCATCTCCGTGACAAAGCCTGGAAACATTACCAGAAAAATAAAACTCATACCACCCTGACTGAATATAAGCCACTATGTAACAAAGTAAAAAAAAAACTTGTTGCGTCCGACTGCAAATCCTATTTCTCCACCCTTCACAATAACCACAAAACCAACCAAAAAAAATTCTGGAATGGCATCATCACCTTCCTCAATCCTGGCAAAAGAGACAGCACCTGTCCTGACCCAAATGTCACCCAATTTAACTTCTCCTTTATTGATTCTATACCCAAACTAACTACTTCCTTCCCCAACAAAGCTTCACTTCCACCTCCTCCAATCTCTCCTTCCCCCAACACTACCACCTCCCAACACCCTTCCTTCACTATCAAACCCATTCTTATCTCCACCATAAAAAAACTCCTTCAGAAACTGAAACCATGCTCAAATGCCCCTGATGACCTTCCTTCCTACTTCCACAAAATTGCTGCTGATGGCATCACCTTTTCCATCTCCATTCTAATAAACCATTCAATCCAAGAAAACTATGTACCCCTAACTCTGGTAAAAAGCCTATATCATTCTCCTTCACAAAGGAGGTGATAAACAACAACAATCCCAATTTCCAGCCAATCGATGTCTTATCCCCCATCTCAAAAGTTCTAGAAAAGTGTATCCACCTTCAACTTCTACCCTACCTCACAGACAACAACCTACTTACCCCCACACAACACGGTTTTAGACCGGGCCATAGTACCACAACCTCTCTCCTCTCCTTCCTCGAAACAGTCAACAAAGCCCAGGGTTCCGGCTGTCTAGTGTCCATCCTGCTTCTGGACTTATCCAAGCCCTTTGACAACATCTCCCATAACCTTCTCCTATCTAAACTCTCCAATCTAAACCTATCCTACTCTTCTGTCAACTGTTTTTCTAGTTACCTCTCTGACAGACAACAGGCTGTCAAATGGAAAAAAGCCACCTCCTCCTTCCTTAATACACCTACAGGCGTACCCCAGGGTTCCATATTGGGTCCCCTACTGTTCAACATTTTCATAAATGACTTCCACTAGAACATTCCTAGTGCTAAACTGATTCAATACGCAGATGACTCTCCGCCACTTCCACCTCCACTCTCTAACTCAGGATGCTTTCTCTTATACCGAAAGTTGGATAAGACAACCACCTATCACTCAACGCATCAAAAACTAAATTATGTTATTTCCCCTTTCAAAATGTACCGTTATAGGCAAGAACTCGTTCTCCATAACTAGCCATACCTCTCTCGAGGTAGCCAACTATGCAAAGCTTCTAAAAGTCCTTATTGATGAACAGTTAAAATTCGATGCCCAACTAATATAAAGAAAACCCACAAGAAACTAGGCATGCTCTACCGCCATAACCGTTATATCACTCCCACTACTAAACTTGTACTCCCCAACACCCTCCTCATTCCTTCTCCCCTACATGGTGCCCCACGTCTTACCAACCTTCAGTCTTCTCTAAAAACAAAGGTATCCTCATGTTATAACAAAATTTCTAAGTTTGCTACTGGCTATAAATCCTCCTCCCACCACTGCAGTGCCCATCACAAACTAAATTGGCTAGAACTTCCCAACCATCTTACCTATATTCAACTTATTCATGCCCATAAACTCATCTTTAATCCCTCTATCTGCCCCTCCCTTGCCTCCTCCTTCAAAATGCACCTACCCTTGCCTGCTCCTTCAAAATGCAACTACCCAACAGGCTTCTAAGATCCAATAACGTGAATTTGCTTGAACTGCACAAGCCTGCTTGTCCTCCAGGCAAACGCTTACTATTCTTTTCCCTAGCTCGCCTCTTGAACTCCCCTACCACCTCTTACTTGTACTACAGACAACCACTCTGCCTTTAAGACCCTGCTTCATTCCCATCTCAAAACCCTCTGGGAATGTTCCTGCTCTCATCCCACATGACTCACCTCTCTTTTCCCCATTTCTCACACTCCTTTACTTCTCTCTCCTCATCATACTGAGCTTCTCTGACTACTACCATCTTCATTGTTCTCATTTACTCCTACTATTGCTCTATTTCCCCCCCACCCTTCTTATATTCAATAATTAACACCTCTTATCCCCAGCCTACTTTAACTCTAAGATTTCATGTAAAACTAATGCCAACCCTGTGTTATTTCACATTCTAACAAATATAACAGGAATATGCACCAATGGATTTTTCTTATTTTAATTGGCCTATTTATGTATATGTGTGCAATTTTACCTTTTACTTTAACTGAATTTTTACTGCAATCACAGATTTTTTTTATCATGTTATGTAATACCATCATTCTTCAATAGTATTACATAAATATAAATGTACTCTCTTCATATTATGTTGTTGTTCATGGAGTTTTCTCCCCGGGACTCCATTGAAAACGGGCTCTTCTTGGCCCAATGGACTATCCCAGTAAACAAACTGTAAAGTAAATAAATAAAAGAAAGGAGAGTATAATGTAAATATCGAAGATAGTGAAAAATCACTTATCTAACACAAGCTCATAGCCTCTGCAACCACCTGGTTGAAGCGGCAAATGAGATCTGATGCATTCTGACAGTGATGACGGAATTATGGGTAGGAGAGGAGTCAGAATCCTGGATCTGAAGGTCTGAAGTTGCTGAGACCAGATTCTAAACGATCAGGAGTCCCAAAGGTGTCCTAATCATGCTCTGACCCAAGGCAGAAAAAAAGAAGTTATGTAGCTACCATAACGTTCCATGTTAGCTGTCTTCTTCTCGCCTTCTTTCTTGCTGGTTGGGTTCGGGCCATCTTCAAAAGCTCGAGAGCTGCTTACTGGCTCGAGGCCCCCCTATATCCCATGATGCCTGGCGCTAGATACCCAGATCTCGTTTGGTAAGTCTAACTGCAGACATAATAATAATAATAAGGGAATCCTATCCTAGAATGCATAAATGTTACTGGAGAGACTACTAGTTAGAAAGAAATAGCCAGAGAAGACTCAGCCAGTGAAAAAAAATCAACAACTCTTCTCCGTCCACTTAGGACAGGGGGATGAGAGGGTGGGACGCAAGAAAGAAGGCGAGAAGAAGACAACTAACATGGAACGTTATGGTAGGTACATAACTTCTTTATGTTAAGTTGTCTATCTCGCCTTCATTCTTGCTGGTTGGGACAGCGTCCCTAGCACCTAAAACCCTGGGTGGCTCATCGGAAGAGACTCTTCAGAACAGTGGAACCAAAATCAGCTCTGCTCCTGGAAACCAGATCTAACTTGTAATGTGAAATGAAGGTATGTGGGTTGGCCCATGTAGCCGCAGCACAAATAGATTCCATGGGCAACCTAGCCTGAAAAGCCACCAAAGTAGCTAAAGCTCTGGTAGAGTGACCTTTTGGTTTGACTGGTAATTTTTTATTCCTGAGTTGATATATGAATGTGATGATGGAAGTCAACCACCTGGATAAGGTTACCTTGGAGACCGGAAGACCTTATTTACCTACTGCAAAGGACAGGAAAAGTTGATCTGATTTTCTAATGTTTTTGGTTCTATGCAAATAAAAGCATAGCTGCTGTGAACATCTAACTGATGCAACTTATATTCCGCCCTGTTGGAGTGGTTAGGGGAAAGCACAGGAAGGTCTATGGACTGATTCAAGTTACTCTCTGAAGAGACCTTAGGAAGGAAAGAAGGATTAGTCCTAAGAGCAACCCTGTCATTGTGGAACACGAAGTATGGGGGACGGATAGAAAGAGCATGTAGTTCCGAAACTCTTCTGGCTGAAGTAATAGCTACCAGAAAGAGGGTTTTCCAAGATAAGAACTTCAGTGAACAAGAAGCTGCGGGTTCAAAAGGGGGCAAAATTAGCGAAGTTAAAATCAAATTTAGATCCCACGGTGGTGGAGGATCCCTGACTGGGGGCCTGAGCAGAGTGGTTCCTTTGAGAAAGGCTTTACAGAGCTTATGGGACATGATACTGTTTTCTGATAGGCCAATGTGAACATTTGAAAGTGCCGCTAACTGGACTTAATTGTAGCGGAAGCGGACCCCGCATGAAAGAGCTCCACAAGAAATTCCAAAATGGAGTGTATGGGGGCTGAAAAGGGGTCAATACTTTTTGCCTCTGCCCAGGAAGAAAAACGTTTCCACTTACTAGTGCAAGTTTTTCTGGTCACAGACTTGTGTGACGACAAAAGTATTTCACGCACAGAGGGGGAGATATCTGGGAGCCTGGCTAAGGTTGGAAGTGGAGCAGCCATGCTGTGAGCTGGAGGGAGTACAGGGATTGGTGCAGCCCGCCCGACTGATGAATCAGGAGGTCTGGAACTAGGTCCAGAGTCCAAGGCTGTTCGAGAAGATAGCAATGCAGGAACAGAAACCATATTTGTCGAGGCCAGTAAGGGGCAATGATGATCATTTTGCAACCCAAAGCAGTAGCCTTCTGAATTAGTTTCGGTATGAGGGGGAAGGGAGGGAATGCATAAAAAAGTCCCTGGGGCCAATCGTGGACTAGAGCATCTCTGGGGGAATGCCCGAGAAGTGGAAGGAGAGAGAAGAAATTGCTGCACTTGCTGTTGAAGGGAGTTGCAAAAAGGTCGCAGCAAGGTTGGCCTCATCTGCGGAAGATTTGATCTGCAATTACCTGGTTCAGAGACCACTCATGAGGCATGAGAATTGCTCAGTCTGTCTGCTATGACATTGGACCTCCCAGGGATGTGCGTTGCAATCAGAAACCGTTGGGAAGAGATCGCCCACTGCCAGAGTCTGAGGGCTTCTCGACATAAGGGGTAGAACCTGGTTCCGCCCTGCTTGTTGATGTACGTACCACATTACGGACATATTGTCCATTTGAACTGCAATGGTCCCGGTAGGAAGAGAGTCCTGAAGAGCCTGCAACGCTAAGAGCACAGCCCTCATCTCCAAGACATTTATGTGCAGATGATACTCATGAGGTTTCCAGGTGCCTTGGACTGTTCTGCCCTGATAATGCCCCCCCACCCGATCAGGGAAGCGTCCGTGGTCACTGTAGCCACTGGAGGGGGGAGAACAAATGGTCTGCCGTGGAGTACTGACGTGGAGACCATCCACCATACAAGATGCTTCTTGCATGCCTGAGTGATCATAATCATGTAAGACATGGGAAGTTGCTGAAAAGACCATTGGGTGAAAAGAAGCCACTGTAGAATCCTCATGTGAAAAGGAGCTAGAGGGACAAGTACGATCGCTGCTGCCATGAGACCTAGCGTCTGAAGGACAAACCTGGCTTGAATCCTTTTGCATGCTAATAAAACCTTGACATGCTGATGAATCACTAACACCCTGTCTGGTGGGAGGCTCGCTAACATGTCTTTGGTATTTAAATTTGCGCCTATAAAAGTGATAGATTGACAGGGCGACAATGCAGACTTTTCGAAATTTATTGCGATACCTAGCCCGGAGCAAGTGTGGATGGTGCAGTCTCTGGCTCGCAGAAGGTGATGTCTGGTGGTAGCAGTGAGGAGCCAGTTGTCGAGATATGGAAACACCTGGAATCCTTGCAGTCTCAGGTGAGCGGTAACTACTGACATACATTTGGTAAACACCCTGGGGGCTGTGGTGAGACCAAAGGGCAGAGCTCTGAACTGAGAATGGCCGTCTCCCAGCCGGAAGTGAAGGAATCTTCGGGAGGGTCTGTCCATTTTGATGTGGTAGTACACATCCTGAAGATCTATGGAGCACATCCAATTGTCCTGACCCAGGAAGGGTAAAATGGACTGAAGCGTGACCATCCGGAACTTCGATATTTGTACAGACTTGTTTAGTCTGCTGAGATGTAAAATGGGTCGCCAGTCCCCTGTCTTTTTTGGTACCAAAAAGAACCTTGAGTAAATTCCGGATCTTTGTTGGTCTGCTGGGACTTGCTGGATGGTCCTTTTTCTTAGCAGTTTTGAGACGTCTTGCACTGCTTGGTCCCTTAGATTGGGTGGAACATCTGGAAGGGACTTGTTTGACCTTAAGGGGGTGCGAAGGGAATTCTGTAGCCTCCGGATAGGACGGACTGTACCCATTTGTCTTGAGTTATGTCTTGCCAGGCTCTTGGGTACAGCGATAATCTTCCCCCGACTGCCTCCAGAGGTGAGCAGCCGGGCAACCCTTCAGGGATGCTGGAAGAGCTGGTCAGAGAAAGATTCTCTGCTGCCCTGGTTTTGCGGACCCTCTCTGTCACGAGGGCGGCGTCCGTTATTGATCCCTCCTCTGCCCCTGGAGGGAAACTCACCACGTGTGTCCGGCAAGGCTCCTTGGGATTTCCAGAACCACATCTTTCCACTCTTCTGACCCTTAGGATATGGTCTGGAAGGAGTGGAAAAACGGACTCCTATGGCAGAGAGAGTCTTGCCTTCCTGCTTACACCTGGTAAGGGTATCTTTCAACTGTGATCAGAAGAGAGAGGAACCATCAAACGGGGTTGTTGGTGAAAGACGCTCTGAAAGGTTCCGCAAAGTTACAAAGCCGCATCCAAGCGTGCCACCTTAGGGCCACGCCTGTGCCTGCGGCTCTACTCGCACCATCGGCTGCATACGAAATGAGCCCCATGGAGGAGTTTACCACTGAGTTAAGAGTCGCTAGCTGGGAGGCTGCCTTACCCTCCAAGATCCATCAGCTGAGGGGGCCCAGGCTATCTCCAAGCTCTTTCAGGAGATCCCTCTGAAGACGGGTAAAGTGGCACATGTAATTCAGGGACCGCATGGAAAAGGTCACTGAAGAGAACATCCGCTTCCCATATCTGTCCATCGTCCTAGACTCCTTGTCAGGGGGATGGACCGATGAAGTTTCAGCCAACTCCTTTTTTGTGGCCGCTGCTACCACCATGGCATCAACGGGAACACCCTTGGTCAAGAACTGTCTGCCCTGCGGGGCAGTAATGAACTTGGCAGGTCTCCTAGGGGTCGGTTCCACTGTGTCTGGAGCCGTCCACGCCTTTCGAGCCACCACAGACATCAGGGTCGAAAGGCGGAGACACCCAGGAGGTGGAAGGTCAGGATCCAAACCCATCCAGGAATACAGACTCATCCTCGGAAGGGCTTAGGGTAGTCCAGTTTCCCCTCTGCCTAAGCATCTCAAGAATGTCTGAGAAGGAGACATCTTCAGAGGGGGATCTTGGGGACCCTTCAGACTCCTCTAAATCTGTATCCGATGTGACAGACTCGGGGGAGTCAACATGCTTCCTCTTACGTTTTCTCTTGCGAGGTGGCTCCTCTGAAAGATCAGGGGAGGCCTCGGAAGAGGAGGATACACCCAAGGAGGTGTCCTGGAGCGCTGGATCCCCACACTTGGGGTCTGGAAGAGGGACAGAGGCTGACGCAAGCACCCTAGGGGGAGGAGCCGATGGGGTCGATCGTGGGACTGACTCAGGGGGCCAGTACACTCCTCATCACCACAAAAGGCGTCCCTGCCCGGATGCAGAGAAGGCTCAGGCTCGGAAGAAACCAGAAGCCCCCCCCCCAACCCCCAGGGAGACTGCTCCGAGGCAGATGTGGGAACAGAGTTCACCTGCACCGAAGCACCAAGAGGGAGAGCGGGGTCGGACAAGGGTCTGATGCCACTCGCCCCCTCGGAGCCGACAAGGGAGTCTCGGCACCCAGATCCCTCCAGTGAAGGTACCATGGAAGGGATCGGAGCCGACGACAGAACCAAAAGAGAGGGTATTGCCGCGACGGTTTCACGACTCGAACCCCAACGAACTCTGGCTCCGAGCTCATAGGAAGAGTCGAAGGAGGAATATCTACAGCTGTGGACGGAGCAGACTCCTGATGAGGAGGGCTGGACAACATTTTAGCTAGGGCCTGCGATTTTAAGAGCCTACTGAACACTCTTTCCAAGTCATGGTCCGAATGTCTAGAGGACCGAGAAGAGTGGGATGATAGGTGACTACGCTCAGACTGAAGCAGGGGCGACTTCGGAGCCGAACGTATAGACTCCAAAGGAGGAGCCGAAAGGGAGGGAGGGACATCGGTTCCAGCCAGAGCCGAAATGGCTTGTGTGGCTTCATCCAACGACGGCTCCGAACTGGGAGCAGATGTTGTAGGTGGCATGGAAGATTTTGCCGGCTGAGCCTTCGCCGGTGAATCTTGGGGTTTAAGCATACCCCTCAATCAATTTATTTTTGCGCTCCTGCAGGACTCTTGGACTGAAGGCATGATAGACCAAGCAAGAGTCCTGCGGGTGCACAGCGCCCAGACAATAAACGTAAGTGTGACCATCTGTCAGAGACGTCTTCTTACAGCATGAATCACACTTCTTGAATCCAGACGGTTTTGGATCCTTGGACATCCTAAGGAGAAAACAGAGGACAAATTTCCACACAGATGGTTAAGGTAACCAACAGTAAAAAAAGGTCAACACTCTACAGTTACCACAAACCACTACAAATACCAATATAACCAAAAAAATATCTAAAACTATCACTAAACACTAACAGTGATTACTTAGAAGAAAAAACTTTTTTTTTTTTGTTTTTTTAAAAGGGAGAAAGGCTAACCTCTAACTTAAATGGAAAGAACCTTTCTGTGGAAAAGGGAGAGAAGGTGTAACGCTTATCTAGAAGAAAAACTAGCTACAATACTAAAGTCTAACTAACGACTAATTCTACACTATCAATATAGATTTTTAATAAGAAAAAAATACAAAAAATAGTAAAGCTTATACGACCCGAGCCAGTAGAACAACCTCTTAGCAGAAGCGGCAAACGAGATCTGGGTATCTAGCGCCAAGCATCATGGGATATAGGGGGGCCTCGAGCCAGTAAGCAGCTCTCGAGCTTTTGAAGATGGCCGAGTCAGAGCCGAGGATCGGCTCCGAACCAAACCAGCAAGAATGAAGGCGAGATAGACAACTTAACATAAAGAAGTTATGTACTCACCATAACGTTCCATGCGAGTTGTTCCATCTCGCCTTCATTCTTCACTGAAGGGTTCGGAGTCGATCCTAGGCTCTGACACAGACGTTTAGCAAAGCTCGAAGGTTACCAGTAGCTCGAGACCAAGCCCCTTATCCCATGATGCATTGCTGGAATTACCTCAGATCTTGTTTGCTGCGTGTACCATATCCTAGTAAAAGGACTAATCTCCCCAGACAGGAAGAAACACTGAATAACCAGGATGAAGTCAGTCTCCAGGTCAACCGTCAGTCAGGTGGGGAAAGGAGGGAGGGACGCGAGAATGAAGGCGAGATGGGACAACTCACATGGAACGTTATGGTGAGTACATAAATTCTTTGTGTGAAGTTGTTCAATCTCACCGTTCATTCTTCACAGATGGGTAGCGTCCCTAGCAACCTAAATCCTGGGTGGCTCACGGGAATACATTTTTCAGGACCGTAGAACCAAAGGAAGCCCTGTCCCTGGAGGCCTTGTCCACTTTGTAATGAGTGATAAAAGTGTGAGGCTTAGACCAAGTGGCTGCAGCACAGATATTATCAAGAGGTAACTTGACTTGAAAGGCCGAAGAAGTAGAGACTGCTTTGGTTGAATGCGCCTTCACTTTATGCAACAAAGACCTATTAACAGATAAGTAAGTGTAGGTGATACAATCTGAAAGCCACTTAGAAAGGGTTGTTTTAGCCACTGGTCTACCTTTTCTGGCTTCAGAGAATGAAATAAAAAGCTTGTCTGACTTCCTGAAGTCTTTTGTTCTGTCCAAATAATATCTAAGCTGTCTGTGAACAAAGTTTGTGCAGCATGTATTCTAATTTGTTGGTATGACTGGGGAAAAATCAGGCAACTAAATAACTTGACTGATGTTTGTATCAGAACATACTTTAGGCAAAAAGGAAGGGTTAGTGCTAAGGGATACTCTGTCAGGATGAAAAATCATATAGGGGGACTTGATAGATAATGCCTGAAGCTCTGACACTCTGCGGGCAGAAGTAATGGCCACTAGAAAAATAGTTTTCTATGACAGAAACTTGAGCTCACAACATGATGCTGGTTCGAAGGGAGAAAGAATAATACAGGAAAGCATGAAATTCAAGCTCCAGGGAAAATAAGGACTCTTCACTGGAGGTCTCATGTGAAAGGTACCTTTGAGAAAGACCTTGGATAACTGGTGTTGCATAATATTCATTCCATCAATACCTAGATGAAAATTAGATATAGCTGCTAACTGGACCCTAATGGTAGCAGCTGCTGCTCCTTCATGAAAAATCTCGGTCAAGAATTTAGTATGGATGACAATTGAGCATGGTAAGGGATCAAGGTTTTTGTTAGAAGCCCAAATGGAAAATCTTTTCCACTTACTACGATACAATTTTCTGGTGGAAGGTTTGTGGGAAGCCAACAAAATTTGACTTGTGTCATCTGAAAGATTATGAAGCCTGGCTATACGGGGAACTGGAGCAACCAAGCAGTTAGCCTCAGTGACTGCAAGGAAGCATGGAGTTCCCCTGACGGATGTGTCAGAAGGTCTGGAACTGGGTCCAGGGTCCATGGATCCTTCAAGAGATGATGGTAAAGAAATGGAAACCAAATCTGCAGAGGCCAATGAGGGGCGATAAGAATGACAGTCCTTCCCAGCAACTTCGCTTTCTGTAAAAACTGGGTATCAGCAGAACTGGGGGAAATGCATAGAGGAGACCCAAGGGCCAATTGTGTACGAGTGCATCCCACGGGGGTTCTCCCGGAGGGGGGATCAGGGCAAAGTAGCATCTGCATTTGGTGTTGATGTGGCTGGCAAAAAGACTGCAGCAAGGCTGGCCCCATTTGCGGAAAATCCTGTCCGCAATCTCCTGTTTGAAGAACCACTCGCCCTGCTCAGCTTGTCCGCTATCACATTGGATCTCCCCGGGATGTGCGTTGCCAACAGAAAGCACTGGAATGACACAGCCCACAGCCAAACTCCGAGGGCTTCTCGGCAAAGGGGGGTAAAGACTTGGTCCTGCCCTGTTTGTTCAAATAAACTACTGACATGTTGTCTGTCTGTATGGCAATTGTCCCTAGAGGGAGAGAGTCCTGAAAGTACTGAAACACCAGAAGTACTGTTCTCATCTCTAGGAAATTGATATGCAAATGTGACTCTTGATCTGTCCATGTGCCTTGGGCAGTCTTTCCCTGAAAATGCCCCCCCCCCCCCAATTAGCGAAGCGTCCGTGGTCACACTGGCTACTGGAGGGGGGGGGGGGGGGAGTACAAAGGGGCATCCTATTGTGACATGTAGAGATGTCAATCACCACTGAAGATTCCTCTTGCAAGAGTTTGTAATCAGAATCATATGGTTCATTGGCAACTCCTGGTAAGACCATTGAGTGAACAGGAGCCATTGAAGAATCCGCATATGCATCCTCGCCAATGGAATGGCTAAACTTGCTGCTGCCATCAAACCTAGTACTTTTAAGACCTCTGCGGCTAGAGCTCTGTTCTTTGAAACTAGTGAAATGATGTGTTGGCGAAGAATTGATACCCTTTCGACTGGAAGACGTAGAGTGGTGGTTGAAGTGTCTAACTCTGCCCCTATAAAGATGATATGCTGCGATGGTGACAAGGCAGACTTTTCAAAGTTGACCATAATGCCTAAGTGGCTGCCAAGTGTCAGAGTGGATTCTATTGCCTGAATCAGTTGATGCCTGGTGGTGGAGGTAAGGAGTCAATCATCTAGGTACGGAAACACCTGGAATCCTAGACGCCTCAGGTGAGCCGTGACCACTGCCAAACATTTGGTGAACACTCTGGGGGCTGTAGTGAGACCAAAGGGCAGGGCTCGAAACTGGTAGTGACTGGCTCCCCAGCAGGAAACGCAGATGATCTCTGGATGGACTGGCCATTTTTATGTGGTAGATAGGTTGGGAGGGTGGCCTAATGGTTAAGATGTTTGCCTTACAAACACAAGGTGCAGGGTTTGAGTCTCACAATGGATAACTGGCTAGGCTTAAAATGGCTCACAAGGGCAGTTAGCTTAGTACTAACCTATGAACCTATAAGATACACATCCTTGAGATCGATCGAGCACATCCAATTGTCCCTCCCTAAAAAGGGGAGTATGGACTGAAGCGTGACCATTAGAAACTTCTCTTTTTTTACAAATTGATTCAGTCTGCTGAGGTCCAAAATGGGTCTCCAGTCCCCTGTTTTCTTTGGAACCAAAAAGAATCTTGAGTAAGTTCCGAATCCTGTTTGGTCTGCTGGGACTGGTTGGATGACTCTTTCTAGCAACTTCCGGACCGCTATGGTTGCTTGTTCCCTGTAACTGGGTGGAACGTCTGGGATTCTCTTGACGTGAATGAGTGGAGTGGAGAATGGTATGAAATACCCTCTGGAAATGGTGCTTTGTACCCATCTGTCGTTTGCGATATCTACCAGGCTTCTGGGTACAAAGCTAAGCGATCCCCAACTGCCTCCAGAGCAGGGCAGTCGGGCTTCCTCTCAGGAGCGCTGGTAGGGTTGGCCAGAGAAATGATCTCTGTCACCCTGGTGTTGCAGACATCCTCTGCCGCGAGGGCGGCGTCTACCATTACCCCATCCTCTGCCCCTGGAGGGGGGGTTCTCCACGTGTGTCCTGAAAGGCTCCTTGCGGTTTCCGGAACCACATCTTCCCTCCCCTTTGGCCTATGGGAAAAGGCCGAGTAGGGGTGGAAAAACGGACTCCGACGGCAGAGTCTTTCCCTCCTGTTCACATCTGGTCAATGTATCCTTTACCTTTGGCCCAAACAAGGATGAGCCGTCAAGCAGGGTGTTTACAAATGAAGACTTGAAAGGCTTCGCAAAGGAACAAAGGCGCATCCAGGCATGCCTGTGAAGAGCAATCCCTTTACCTGCAGTCTTACTCGAACCATCAGCTGCAGATGATATGAGGCACATGGACAAGTTCACAATGGAATTAAGGGTAGCAAGCTGGGCCAAAACTGCAGCTACAGTACCCTGAAGAGAATATCCCAGCTCCTTAAGGAGATCTCTTTCCAATCTGGTGAAATGGGTCAGATAGTTCAGTGATCGCAGAGTGAAAGTTGCTGAACTGAACATGCGTTTCCCATATCTATCCATGATCCTGGACTCTCTGTTAGGAGGATGGATAGACGCAGAAGTTTCCGACAATTCCTTCTTTGTGGCCGCCACCAACACGGCATCAACAGGAACTCCTTTGGACAGAAAGGATTTATCGACGGGGACAGAAATAAATTTAATGGGCCTCCGAGGGACAGGCTCCATGGACTCCAGCGACTCCCACGCCCAACGAGAGACCAATTGCATAAGCTCACCATAGGGTGGAGGCACCCAGGAGGTGGAAGGTTGAGACCCGAAACCCTTCAGAAGAACCGACTCATCCTCAATAGGGCTTTTGGACTGCCAATCACCCCTCTGCATAAGGATCTCAAGTATCTCCACAAAGGAGATGTCCTCAGAGGGGGATCGAGGGGACCCTTCTGACTCCTCCAAGTCGGTGTCAGATGTCAGGGACTCCTGTGGGGAGTCAAAGTGACTCCTCTTGCACAGTCTCTTTCTGGGTACTTCCCCAGTGGGAACTTCTAGGGAAGTCTCAGAAGAGCAGGGAGCGCCCAGTGGGGCTACCTGAGGCTCTGGGTCTCTACCCTTGGGATGACCGATGGTAGCAGAAGCGGACACAAGCACTTTAAGGGAAGAAGAGGCCAAACCTGGTGATGAGGAAGTCTTTGGAGACATTCGCCTCATGGCTTCGAAAACATCACGGCTCCGATGAGAAGGAGTCGACGGACCCGAAGGGACTGCGATTCCCTCCTGCACCGATGCCGTGGGCTCCAAGCCTGAGGTAGGAGCAGAGCTCACCCAAGCTGAAGCCCGGAGAGGAAGAGTCGGCACAGACAAGTCAGTGCGACTATCCTCCCCGATCCGACAGGTGAGCTTCGGCTCCTAGAGTCCCCGGTCGGCACCAAGGACATCTGAGCAGATGGAGCCGACGATACTGGAACAGCCGTTGGCTCCAAGGGTTCTACAATCAAGCCGGCCTCCTCTGGCTCCGAAGGACTGGTACGGCTCGGAGGAGTAGTCAATTCAGGAGGTGTGGTCTTCGGTTCCGACGCCCGGGTCAGAGCCGAAAACAATTTAGCTAAGCCTGGTGCCGTTAATAGCTTCTGCACCAGTTGATCCATGTCAGAATCAGAAAGGCTAACAGATGATCTGGAAGAAAGCAATGATGGTGCTGACTGGAGAAGAGGGAGTCTCTGAGACCGGTACCAAGCCAGAGTCCCAGCTCCAAAAGGAACAGACTGTTGGGCTACAAAGGCTGTGGAGCCGAAGTCACAGTATATTCCACTTTTTTTGATTTAGACTCAGAGGACGATTTTGATGATTTGCTGACCCCATCCTGGTCAGACAAAGCTTCTACAAAGGGGTGCTTAAGGATACCTCGATCTATGAGCTGCCTCTTCCTCTCAGCCAGCACCCTAGTAGAAAAGGAGTGGCAGATACTGCAGGACTCCTGAAGGTGCACCTCACCCAAACGCACTGAACATGTGCATCTGTCAGACATTTTTTGTCCGCAGTCTGGACAATTTGTAAAGCCAGACTTCAGGCGTTTCTCTATCTTCAGACATAATATAATTAGAAAATTAACTATAAGAACTATCAACAACTTTGACAATTAAACGCCCAAAAAGGCCACTCTAAATATAATACAATAAGGATAATATTATATACTCCTAACTAGTCTAAACTACTGAGGCCAACGCCAAGAAGCAAAAAGTCACACCAAAACGTGGTAAAGCTATAAAAGGGAAAGGGGAACACTTCTAAACAGTCTAACTATATCTAAGAAATATATATATATATATATATATATATATATATATATATATATATATATATACATATATACAAATACAAGAAATATGAAGAAAAACTTGCGAATATGTAGAAAATCCCACAAAACGTCTCGAGTAACGCTGGAAACCAAGAGATCAGTGCCGCTGCAAACTAGATCTGAGGTAATTCCAGCAATGCATCATGGGATAAGGGGCTTGGTCTCGAGCTACTGGTAATCTTTGAGCTTTGCTAAACGGCCGTGTCAGAGTCAAGGATCTGCTCCGAACCCTTCAGTGAAGAATGAACGTCAAGATTGAACAACTTCACATTAGAAGTCCAAGGGGGGGGGGGGGTGGTGGTGGGGGGGGGGGGTATGTGCTTCATGCAGTTAACAAAAAACTGATGACATGGTCACAGACGGGTGGCAAGTTGCAGATTTATCTGTTTGCTTTATCCAGTCTCAATTTTTGCAACATTCTTGGAATTGGGAGTAATAGCAGAAGAGTGCAGAGGGGACATTTCCCCCCCTCCAAGGGATGTAGAACAGTCACTACCCAAGCATCCTTTGATCTCCTCAAGGCAAAAAAAAAAAATAATTTCAAGTTCCCTTCCAAAATATGATTAGGTTCTGGAAACCCATGGGATTCAGTCTCCATTCATCACTGATGATATGCTCTTTGCTCAGCTGATCTGCTATTGTGTTCATGTCTACGAGATACAGAATGCATGAAGTCCTAGGAGAAAGGCTATATATTGGGCTATCACATCTAACCTTATAGCTGATAAGTGGGTTACACCTTGCTTATCCATATAGCACATCAGTGTGCTGGTGCTCCCTAAGACTGCACTCGTGGCTCTTGCTACAAAATTCTCTTGGTGGTCTTAAGAGCAAGAATTAGGGCAAGCATTTTTAGGCTATGTCTTTTGTCCCTATACAGGCTCCAGGTGCCTTCTAATGCTAAAACTAGCCATGATGCATCTGTGATAAAAGTTTTGGGTGCCGTCTGGGGCTACATCTGGCATTAATTAATTCTTTTGCACATTCTGGTATCACCATTTGAATTTCTCCTTGACGGAGGGGATTAAGGGAAGTATCAAACAAATGGATCATTTAGTGTCTCGCATCTTCCTTTAATCTTGCATTCATACAGTTTTCTTTGCACTTGGCTTAGGAAGGAAAATGGAAAAGACAGGAAGTGGCAAGAGGCATTCAAAAACTACAACACAACAAATTTACCTATATCTGAGTAGTAACTTGCTTCTTCACAGCAGCCTTACCTTCATTATTCTTTTTCTAAAATACAATACACGGTACTTAACATACACTCCGTTGTGTCTTGCAGCTCTCCACAACCCAAACACCTAAACAGCATATTTTCTAAAACAGAATCATGACAAGCGAACACACATTTTTTTCAGATGTTCATGTTTCACTGTTGCAGTCATCACATTTGGGTTATCTGCTTGCAGTAGCCCTCAGTCAGCCTGATTATCAAAGTCTTGGGTCCTGCGTCGAATGCTGTCATCTTCCATGACGTCAGGTAGTCAGGGGTATAAAGCATGTAGCAGACACCATTACGTCAGTCTTTCTTGCTGTGTGGTGCCCGAAGCAGAAGCAGTTCGCAAGTGCCAGTTGGCAGACTCTGGAAATTTTCGTTTTCGAGGTTCAGAACCGAAGTCTTCAACTAAGCCAAGTACCACATTGGGGAAACTTTTTCTTGCTCTAAACCGATGTCAGTAAAAGTTAATTGTATTTCTTGTGGAAAGCAAATACCTCAAAGATTTTCATTTGTACTGCATTCCTTGCTTAGGCCACTACCACGACGTACCTCGCTGTCGGTTTTGTGCCCTATTTAAACTAACTATTCGTCGGTTTATTTATGCTTTTAAACATTTTGGTACTCTGTTCAATTATCCAGATATGGCTTCGGTAAGCCACCCGACTACCGACATTCAGAAAAAATGTAAAGATAAAGACAGACAGACCGCATATTTGTAAAGCTGCCGACGACGCTTCTAAGCTAGTCGCTAGTTAGCCGATACTCAGTGAGGTGCTTTCGCAGCCCTCTGATATCCGCTACTTCAGATTCACAGGCCTCTACTGAGACCCATTCGGAGACTGGTATGCCACGACATGCTTCAACTGTGGAACCTGCGGATATCTCTACCTTGGATGGGTCCGGAGGCGCTGTGCAGGCACCGGCTTCTGAGGGTGTATTCAGGCCTACTGACTTGCATATTAAACCGATGCCATCTTCTTCTTCAAGGCCTAAAACTCAATCCATGCCTAGAAAACAGATGCCAAGACCACATGGTCAGGTCTCTATGCCTAAAAAAAACAAATAAGAAAGGCTGAAGACCTTATTACTCTAATCAGGGGAAGCCACCCTTCCCCCTCTAAGAGACCTAGGACTGAGTTTCCTTATGATTCTTCTGATCAGGATTCTGAAATTTCTGTTTCCTCTGATGACCAGGATTTACCCTTATCTACTTATGAGGATTCTGATGCAGAGGACTCTATTCCATCTACTTCCCCTCCAGAGGATTTTTCTTTTGGTGAAACCTTGCATACTCTTAGGGAGCATTTTCGCTGTGAAAGCCAGGATTACTCTGACTTTAAAAAGAGGCTTAGGGATTTCTTACTCCTGCCTCAACACAGGCCTTTAGCTATCCCCCCTGTACTGGACATTGTTGATGATGCCTTCTCGGAATCTAGCTTGGCCCCTGACTCTCTACCTCCTGCTCCCAGAAAACCTGATAGATATTAGAGGGTTCCTGACTCTCACAATTTTGTCTTTAAAAATTCTACTGAGGATCCTGAGACCATTTCACAGGGACCCAAGGGCATTAAGGCTACTACTGCCAAAAATCCTACCCCCTCTGATAGAGATTTCAGGGTGCTGGATAGATGGGATAAGAATGTATACACTTCTGCAACCTTGGCCATTAGGGCCTTAAACTGCCAGTGTCATATGAAAGTATCAGCAGCATATTATTGGATTGCTTAAACAGAAAATGATGTTGATTCCTGACTGTGCTGAAAATAAAGATTTACAGAATGTAATGCATTCTGCTGAACAAGTTGGGAAACATACTTTGCAATGTGGTTTTGATTCACTAGGGGCATCTTGCAGGGCTGCTGTGACTGGGTCTGTACTTAGAAGGCATGCTTGGCTTAAGGAGCAATCTTTGCCAGATCATGTTAAAGCTAAATTGCTGGATGCTCCCTTAAACCAAGACAGTCTGTTTGGCAACAAAGCAGAGGAAGCACTTAAAAAGATGGAGGAGGAAAAAGCTAAATCTATGCAAACTTAAAAGATTTCCTGCAAATATAGCCTCCCACATTTAGTAGGCAGTGGCTCTCTAAAAACTGGTCCTTTCCTGCCTCTTCCAGGCCTTCCTAGTCCAAACCAGAACCAGCAGAACACCCAGGCTTCAGTCCCAAGGTACTCACAGGACTAAGCAGTGGGGGGCTCCCACTTCCAAAGCAGGGAGTGGTAAGACTCCCCCCTATAGTAAACTGTCTCAATGACTTAACATTAAATCTGAAGTCTGATGTAGTTTGCTAATTTCAGTAAACGAAAGCGCTAACTTTTATTTTTGGATTCAGTGTGTTTTTTCTCTATTTTTCACCAGTTTGTAACTTTAAATCTTCCAAGCCCTGCACAACTGACTGTTCCTTTAGGGGGAAAGATTGCCCTGTAGGCAAAAAATTAGGAACTCATTACCCAGGACAAATGGGTTTTAAATATAGTTTCCCAAGGATACAGATTCCACTTCCACTCCTTACCAACCCCAAACGGTTGGCCAGATCTACCCCCAAATCAGTGGGCACTGGCTCAAAAGCAAATCCTCTCTCTCTTAAGCATCAGGGCTGTTTTGGATTCAGTGTGGTTTTTCTCTATTTTTCACCAGTTTGTAACTTTAAATCTTCCAAGCCCTGCACAACTGACTGTTCCTTTAGGGGGAAAGATTGCCCTGTAGGCAAAAAATTAGGAACTCATTACCCAGGACAAATGGGTTTTAAACATAGTTTCCCAAGGATACAGATTCCACTTCCACTCCTTACCAACCCCAAACGGTTGGCCAGATCTATCCCCAAATCAGTGGGCACTGGCTCAAAAGCAAATCCTCTCTCTCTTAAGCATCAGGGCTGTTTTCAGCCTGTTCCAGAAGAGGAAAAGGGACAATGTTTCTACTCAAGACTTTTCCTGGGGCCCAGAAAAGACAACTCCTGGCGTCCTATCCCGGACCTCTCTATCCTAAACACATTTTTGGTGATCCCAAAATTCAAGATGCTAACTCTTCACCAGCTGCTTCCTATGCTAGGCAAGGATGCCTGGTTGGCACCAGTGGATTTAAAGGAAGCCTACCTGCACATCCTAATAAGGGAATTTTGCAGAAGATACCTACGGTTCAAATTAGGCTATATGCACTATCAGTTCTCTGCACTACCCTTTGGCTTATCTACTGCACCCAGGATATTTACAAAGTGCCTAGCTCCCATTCATTGCATTTTGCAGGCAAAGAAATATTCAAATATACCAATACCTGGACGATCGTCTAATTCAGGCAGAAAGCCAGGACATACTATTAAATCATCTGGCATTTGTAAGGAAATTAACTTCTCTGGGGTACACCATAAATGAAAAGAAATCACATCTTGTACCCTGTCAAAAAATTACATTCCTAGGAGCAAGCTTGAATACAACTTCCCAGATGGCCTACGTTACGCCAGAGAAACAAGTTCATTTGACAGCCTACTTCAAACTACTGGCCACAAAGACCCAGCTATCTGCAAGGAAAATACTGCAGGCCAAGGGGTTCATGGCCTCATGCATTCTTCTAATTCCATATGCAAGACTGCATATGAGGAAACTACAATGGTATCTAAAAAGCCTATAGTGTCAACATTCTCAGGACCTAGAATCAATGATTCCTATCATACCTTGTCTACAGATAGAGTTCCTTTGGTGGGCAGAGGCCTGCCACCAAAACAAGGAACGGCCATTCACTCTACCCCCTGCCGCCCAAATCCTAACAGATGCATCAGACTATGCATGGGGGGTTCACTTTACAGGGAAGCATATTCAGGGCGAATGGAACCAAAGTCAAATGCACTTGCATATCAATCAAAAAGAAATGTTAGCTGTACAGAATGCTCTGACAGCCTTCAAGGACCATATTCTTCCAGGACAATTATTGGTAAAGACGGATAACACCACTGTTATGTGGTACATAAACAAGCAGGGAGGAACCCACTCATATCCTCTCTGCAGACTAGCCATGGCTCTGTGGAACACAGATAACCAAAAGCAGGGACCAATGGTGCAAAAACAACCAAGAAACGAAAGAAGGCATCACCAACCAGGAATGAACACGAACCAATAAAGGATCCAAAAACAGTTTATTCCACAAACGCTAGTACAGTTCCAACACGTTTTCGTCATCAACTTCCTCAGTGAATGAAAAGCAACCACTGAACGCCCTTTCAAAGCAGTTTATTATGGTAGCACACTGCAGTTTAGTAATATCACAGTTCCACAGTACCAGAATCCACAGAGAAAACAGCAGCAACAGTTCACAAATAGGCAGGTTGCAGTCTCCAAAAGAAAGCAGCAAAAAAACCCAGCATCCAATGTACAGCAGCTAACAGTAAAAAACACTAACAGTTTTAAATCTCTCTAGCGCCTCAGCTCTAAGCCTTTTCGGAGTATACATTGGATGCTGTTTTTTTTGCTGCTTTCTTTTGGAGACTGCAACCTGCCTATTTGTGAACTGTTGCTGCTGTTTTCTCAGTGGATTCTGGTACTGTGGAACTGTGATATTACTAAACTGCAGTGTGCTACCATAATAAACTGCTGAAAGCGTCAGTGGTTGCCATTCACTGAGGAAGTTGACGAAAACGTGTTGGAACTGTACTAGCGTTTGTGGAATAAACTGTTTTTGGATCCTTTATTGATTCGTGTTCATTCCTGGTTGGTGGTGCCTTCTTTCGTTTCTGTGGAACACAGCCTTGAGCTACCAAGTGCACCTACAGGCTCAATTCCTGCCAGGAAAGCTAAATAAACTGGCAGATGACCTAAGAAGAAATCTCATGGACCCATACGAGTGGAAACTGTAACCAAAGATATTAAACATGCTGAGAAACAAATGGGGGAGCAGAGAGATAGACCTATTTGCCTCCCCCCAGAACTACCAGTTGGACAAATTCTGCACAAGGTCTCCCCACAAACAAGCTTGGAAAGTGGATGCCTTGTCCTTCACCTGGAAAAACTTATCAGTTTATGCTTTTCCCCCTCTGCCTCTCCTCTCCAAGGTACTACTAAAGATCAAACAGGGCAAACCAAGGGCAATACTGATTGCACCAGACTGGCCACGCCAACACTGGTACCCCCTCTTGCACAATGTGCCACTGCTGGCTCCATAGCACCTGCCTCAGACTCCTGCCCTGCTGTCCCAGCAGGAGGGCCAGATTCTGCACCCACAGCTTCAAACCCTGAACCTGGCAGCCTGGCTAATTACCTGATCTTTCCGTTATCCCTCAGTAAGCCAGTGATGGATGTCATTCTGGAGGCAAGGAGGCCTAGTACTAGAAAATCCTATGCTGAAAAATGGAAAAGATTCTGTTCCTGGAGCCAAACTCAGGGGATGGGCACAGCAGCACCCAATTTACCTCAGATTCTTCAATATTTAACTGAGATGCTTCACAAAGGCCTTTCCTTTTCCTTCATCAAAATTCATGCCTCAGCCATTTCAGCTCATTACTATACAGAACCACCCCTCTTCTCTCATCCACTGCTGAAGCAGTTCCTCAGAGGGGCCAAAAACTTAAGGCCACCCAGGAGAACCCCTATTCCAGCCTGGGACCTTAACTTTGTACTGGAAAAGCTCACTTTATCTCCCTTTGAGCCAGCTGCAAATGCAGAGTTGAAATTCCTTTCTTGGAAAACAGCCTTCCTTCTAACCATCACTTCAGAAAGAAGGGTGTCTGAATTACAGGCTCTCATGGTAGTGGAGCCTTTCATCATCTTTCATGTGGGCAGGGTGTCCCTCAGGACCAATCCCTCCTTCATGCCCAAGGTGGTATCCAGTGTGGCCCTTAATCAGTCCATTCATTTGCCAACCTTCTTTTCTAATCCACAGAACAAAGGGGAACGAATACTGCACTCCTTGGACGTGCACAGACAACTTAGATTTTAGTTTGACAGGACTAAACCTCTCAGGAAATCTGAACAGCTGCTGGTTGCATTTGCTGCAGGGGCAGAGGGGAAGGCCATTTCAAAGCAAACCATTTCCAAGTGGATAGGCCACTGCATTCACTTCTGCTATAAGCACCATAGAAAACCTACCCCACAGGGGATAAGACCACATTCCACCAGGGCTGCATCTACCTCTACAGCCTTTCTCAGAGGTGTCCCTACCAGGGACATCCTAGAAGTTGCTACCTGGAGTTCTGTACATACCTTCACCAAGCATTACCACTTGCCATTTTTTTTCTAAATCCAGAGCTGGCTTGGCCACTCAGTCTTGCAGGGCCTTATAGCTGGTCCTAATGCTATCTAATTACCTCCTCCCATCTTTAACTTTGGGAATCTACCCAAATGTGATGACTGCAACAGTGAAACACAAAGAACATGGTACAGTTGTGTACACTTACCATAAATGTAGATGTTTGAGTGCATTCACTATTGCAGTCCTGGTTAACCTCCCTCCAGCCCCCAGACCTCTACTGACTATACCTCTATTCTTACTTGCTATGCTTAAAGCTTTTTGGTGTATTTGCTTTTTTGTTGGAGGTGTAACCTTGTATATAATTGCTTCCCATTATGGGGGCACCTGACATCTGGGGCAAGAAAAACTGATGTAATAGCGTCGGTTGCATGCTTTATACCAGACTACCTGACGTCATGGAAGATGAGACAGCATCCGACCCAAGACTTTGATAATCATGCCGACTTTGGGCTACTGCAAGCAGATAACCCAAATGTGATGACTGCAACAGGGAATACACTCAAACATCTACATTTATGGTAAGTGTACACAACTGTACTTTCTCATATGTCACTGTTCAACAGTGACAAGTGCTTGGTGAAGTTTTTCTATATAAAAAAATTGATAAACATGAGGAAAGTGTGGTTGATGTAGGGGCAGACATTTGTTTATGTACCCTTTTTTTAATCAGTCAGATGTTATCTAACCCCCCTTACAAATGTCCACACATTACGAAGAGACAGTGGGATGTTTGGGCTGAAGGAATAAGTGATAGCTCTGCTGCATAAAATATAAACCACTGACATGTCTGTCTGAATCTGCATGAGGAGTGTCCAAAAGGAAAGGCAGAGGCAGAAAAGACAGTATAGAAAGCAAGACAGGCTAAACCTGGGTGAACTCCAGAAAACACATCTTCAAAGAAAATGAGATGGATACATGAAGAAACTTGCATTGATGATGAAAGCAAAAATAGAACAGATCATACAACGCAGCTGACAGACATATAGACAACTTAGTATCTTGGAAAGAAGAAAAAAAGCAAACTATGTGGTAATTCAGAATGCAAAAATATGGCAAATGTGGAAGTCTTTAAGTCTGACAACAATATATATATTTAATATAGTTTCAAGTGAAATTTGCTTATTTTCTAGGAATAACAGTTATAATAATAATAATAAAAACATGCAGATGAAAGCACTAATATTCAAGTGCGATCTCACCTTTGCAGGTGTATCATAAGAAAAGCCAAGGTGTCTCTATTCGGTTGGGGCAGTTCACTTACAGCCTGGTATATAGCAGCTACACTGTTGCCTTCATCGGGTATTTCTAATTTGAACAGAAAAGTACACATTTATGGATTGCATTCAATAAATAAATAGATGTTCAGTAAGCAACAAATATTGGATTAATTACTACTCAGACAGCATGAAACAATAGCTCTGTGCATCAGGCTCGTTTCTACAATTAGTTTCATGCTAATGTTCTTCAAACTCCAGATACTTCAATACACCCACTACCGAAATACAAAAAAACAGGAAAAAGGAAAGATGTTCAATCTTACTTCAGCAATCAGTAAAACAGAGAGGGATGATGAAACGTACAAAGTAACTGTTAATCTGTCAGTTTTGGCGTTTTATCACACATTTGCTGCACAGGCAGCTTACCTTCACTTCTGATGCATCAATGCTCTAACTTGGAAAGCTACTGGTAGGTGTCAGGACAATGAACTAAAAAGGAAAGGCAGGATTGCTTTAGATGAGCACTATGGGTAGACCACTGCAAGATTAAGGCAAATGCAAAACAACTCTTGCACACCTGTGGGCAATAACCAGGACATCCCTACATTTTAATGCTGGAAGTACCAGTAACGCATCAGCAAAGCAGTGTACAAAGCTGATGCTGTGGGACATAAAAGGAATGCACCAGTAAGCAGCGTAATACTGTGATACATACATAGTATTCTGCATTACTTGGGAATGCAGTGATAAAAAAAAAAAAAAAAAAACAGTGCAAGACAACAGGGTGTGCTGCTTAAGGAAAGAGCTTTCTTGTGTTGAGCAAGAGAGATGTAGGAAGTAGGCAGGATGGACCTACAGTAGAGTACAGACTGATTCAGGGCATCCCTAGGACTACATTCAGCAGTATTTTGGTACAGTATTTCCTGTACTGAGGAAACTGCTTCTGGCATAGGGGTGGTCATAGTCTAACCTAGTAACTCCAAAACCAACTTTTGTGCATCTCAAGCCTCTGTAGCCTGCCAGTGAAAATGGTCTAATTATGGTTAATATATCCACAGTCTGTAGTAAATGTATCCTCACTACTGGCATCAAAGAAGACAAGGAGGGGGAGGCTTTTGGGGTCAGCTTGCCTGTTTTTTCTTTCCTTTCTGAGACTTGCACTTGTCCAGTTTAGGGTGGAAAATGACCAGTTACTAGGGAAATACCTAATGTATTTTGGAGCTTGGGAATGAAAACGACGTGTGTGTGATTGCACAGTTTCTCCCTTTTCCACCTCTATTTTGATCACCTCCTTAGATGGGGGTCTAAAGAAAAGGTCCTTATCCAAAGTTGAATACAGAAGCTCCATTTTCTCATGCACAATAAGGGACTGAATCCTCAGCTACACAGGACTCCTAACAGACCCTATAGCAGCTGACTTTAAGGATGCATCAGCTGCATAACAGCCACACTTCATGGAATGCATAGCAATATGAGCACTGTAAATTTGTTATGCATATTGGTTTTTAGGATCATTTCTTATATACCCTATACCTCCTTTCTCAACTGCTCAGATTCCTAGTTGGCAGCTGAGGTGTATGCCCCCCCCCCCCCCAAATGGTCAGGTGATCTAATCTCTCTATTACTGGGAAGGGGACACATTGCTGGAATCTATAGACCACACTGTAGGATCATCCACTAAGTTTTTCTATAGATGTTTGTGGGAGTCATGGGCCTTGTAAAGAATATTCCGATTTTCTCATTGCCAGAGGCAGGAAGTCAAGCTGCAAACAGACACTGTATAATGAATCAACCATTACTTCAAAAACTGGAGCAATGGCCACAGGCTTTTGCTCTGGAAAGCCAAGAGAGCTTCCATATCTGATTTGAGTCTGAGAGAATTCCTTTGCTTTCCCCGTGAAAGTCTCTTTCATTCTCTAAAGGGTTTACCTAAAATGAAACATCCTTGGGGGTAAAACTAAGGCAGCGGCATCTTCAGTGTCTGATAAAGTAAGAGCTTGGAGAAGTTTGTCCACCTCTGAATACGAGGTATCACAAGTATTCCTGGAAAGAAGGTGCTTTTCTGCTTTTAAAACAGGGGATTCAGAGAGACTTTTTCTTTAGAGGCTAGCTGTTTGCATTTCAGAAAATTCATCAAATCCTGAGCCAGCTTGAAAAGATGTCAGGAGGGAGCCTAGATGGGAAAGGGGGATGAAGCCCACTAAGTGCAGGCTGAGGCAATCTGATTACCTCTATGGCCCTGGTATCATGAGCCAGTGTTTGGGTGTGCAGTATACCTTGGTGGTCTTGGGATAGGATACAAGCCCAAGACCTCAATCGAGTCTCCTGCACAAACAATGTGGGATTACCACTACCCCCGGCACTGACAATAGTCCTGGAGCTGGGCTAAAAAGACTGCAGTGAGGGTTAAGGACTGACTGCCTTTACATACACTTTAGCTTGTGAGAACGTGTTGTATGCCAAAGGCATGACAGCCTTGCGATGGGTTGTGGCAGAAGCCTCAGCTGAGACAGACAAAAGATACAAGGACTGTGACCTCACCAAAGGATTCTTGAGCCCAAGAATGGTTGCTGGACTCTGAGGTAATGCCAGCGTCCCAAAATTTCTTTTCTTTCAAGCACTTCTTAGAAGACTTTCTTTCTGTGGGAGAAGTCAGGGGAAGAAAGTACAGTTGTACAAAAACTTACCATAACAGTAGATGTCCTTTTAACTGTTGTAGTATTACTTACTAAAGCGGTACCCTACCAAGAATAGCTGTACATCTGGACAGCATACCAAAATCTTAGACCTTTCCAGGCACCATATGTCAGATATGTGTCCTCTATCCAGATTTATTTATTTTTATTTTACATTTGTTGACTGGGATTGTCCGACTGATCTAAAACAGCCCTTTTGCAGCAGAGGCCCGGGGAGAAAAGCTCCACAAACGTTACAGCAATTTAATACATTTAAGGAAATTGAGTATTTTTTGTAGTACATGTCTATAAATCAAGCAGTGTAACAAATTAATACAATTTTCAGAGATGAAGCAATAAGGTAAGAAATTCACATAGTTAGTGTTACTATAGATTATGCCTGCAGAAAAGAGAGGACATATGTCGATTTTTAATATAAGTATTAGGAGGTTAAAGCTTCACGGTAAAAGGAAAAAAGCAAGATACAAGAGAGGTAAGGAAGGCTTGGAGCAGATGCAAGTTAAATAAATGATGTACAGGTGCATAATCCTCCAAAATGAAATGGCCCAAATGAACCACAGCAACTAGAGAAGAACAAAAGAAAGGGCATGTGTATACAGAAGGGGGAGAAAGAAGGACCTTTCAGCCAGATGTATAGGTGGCACAATCCTCCGAAATGAAATGGCCCAAATGAACCACAGCAACTCAAGGAGAACAAAAGAAAGGGCATGTGTATACAGAAAGGAGAGAAAGAAGGACCTCTCAGCCAGACGGTAAAAAAGGAAACCAAGGGGGAATGAGGGTTGGAATGGAATACTGTAACAGTGAAAAATAGGACAGCTACTGTTATAGTAAGATGTCCTTCTATATCACTGTTGCAGTATTCCTAACAGAAATGATCTCCTGCCAAGGACAGACCAACATCCAGCCAGTATGCCAAAGGCTTCAGTACTTACAGGTGCCATACATCACACGTATGCTCCCCGTGAACAGCATAGAGCATAAAGGTGACATACAGACGCACACACTCAACCTCTTTGCCACCAGTGTGAACACCATCATTGAAAGTCAGTCTGAACGCCTTTCTTCTGTGCTGATTATGGAGACATTTTTTCAGATAAGTGCCCCAATGGAGTCTCTCCTTATCTTTTTAATTAGTTTTGATTGGTTTTAGGTCATCCAGAAAGGGAGAATGTCAGTGTGGGATGCAGAGTCCCCATAAGGACAGTCACAACCAGTGCCTCTCCTGTTTAGGAGCTTTTCAACCATACACTGTGTTCTAGCTGCCAACTTTTTATCCCCAAGACCCTAATAGTCGTCCCTTCTCCTCATTTACCTTGAAAACCATAGTCATAAGGTGCTGGCTCAAGGTGCTATGGAGGAGTCTTCCCATCCCGAGGATCGGCTGTTTGCTAAGAAAATGCTAAAAAACTTGAGCCTGATACGACTGCTATCCACCCTTCCCTCGACATCTCTCTCAAGGCTGGTGAAAGCTCGGAGGATAGTCTGGCAGTTGCTTTGGATTCCTCTGCCACAACCTCGTCAGAGGCCGGCATGGATCCCACTCCTCACACATACTCAGAGGCTTTACAAATGCCTGATCCACACGTTGAGAGGGAAACTGACCTGATTATATCTGATAGGGATTCCACAGATTTTATTAGGGAGGAAATCCCTACTACGCTTAATGAGAGTCGCCAAGGGTCTGACCCTCCTAGGGTGTTTCATGTGGACATCCCGTAGAAAAAGAAACAAACAGAAAACCAAGTATCTTTCCCCTGCAGTCAAGGATACCCAACATGAATGGCAGGATTTTACTCAGGGGTTGTTTATTGCTTTAATGGCTTTAAAGCCTCCTCAGAGGGTGTCTATGCCTACCTCTCCTTGGTCTTCCACTCCTCACAAAAGACCTAGAGAACTGGATTCCTGTGGTGAGGATCAGGAGTTTAGGGAAGAGTCCTTAGTTTACTCTTCAGAAATCCCTTCACCCTTGGATTATGGTTTAGAGAAAGAGGATTATATTAGACTAGATTCTCCTTTGGAGGAACTATTTTGTGGACATGGTTACCCATATGATAAAATTCTTGAAGTGGGACTGCTCTCAAGTTTGATATCCAGAACAGGAATTATGATCTCCCCTCAGATGGAGTCTCCCAAACCTTCTGCTACACCCCCCCCCCAGTTCCGTCACCCTAGATACTTTCTCAGCAGCTTCTATGGCCCCTGATTCTCAACACCCAGCTCCCAAGAAACCTGACAGATTATACAAGGTACCTGCTGAATGCACATTTTTCTATAAATGCACTTCTGCTAAACCGTCTGTAGAGTCTGTCTCTAAGGGCAAACCCTCTACCCTCCATGCTTTTGCACTCTACCAAGCTGCTTCCTTCAGACAAAGATAGTTGGGCCATGGTGAGGCTAGGCAAGGTTGTTTATACTGCAGCCACCTTTATCTTTTAAGGCCATTAACTACCAGACTCATATGACTAGGTACGAGTTAGCCCACCTTTCACAGGTTTCCTCATGTAATTGCTGACCCCCCCCCCCCTGACTCTGAGAAGGCTTCTACCCTTTTCTTGCTGAATTCCACATCTCAAGCTGCCCGCCATTCTATTAAGTGCAGTTATAATTTTGCCAATGCTTCCTCCAGGGCTGCTGCATTTGATTCTGTCATGAGGCTTTGCCTGATGACATTAAGGCCAAATTGTTGGATGCTTCTTTGGATAATAATCTTTCTGGTGCTGTTCCTGCTGAACTTTACATCTCTTCGGGATAATGGCAAGGCCTTGCAGGAGTTGAAACATATTTGTTTGTCCTATTCCAAAGTTTCAAAGAAATTACCCTTCCAAATATGCTTTTGTTAGCAGGCGGTCTCACCCTCTGCCCAAGTCTGCTCAACATTTTTCTCAAGATTCCTTCCGTTCAGCTCAAACCTTATTTTCTCTTCCCCAGGCCTTTCCAGTCTCTCTCAATCTCAAGGATGCCTACCTTCATACTCCCACCCATCCTCTTCTCAGGAATTTTTTATGGTTTCTCTGTTTCTTTGCAATTTCAGTTCCCTTCTTTGCCCTTTGGCCTCTCTACTGCCCCACAGGTATTCATTAAATGCCTCACTCCTGTAATAGCTTTTTACAGGATGAAAGGAGTTCAAATCTTTCCTTATCTCAACAATCTGCTCATTCAAGCTTCCTACCCCAAAGCTCTGCTTAAAGATCTCCAGTTTACTATTTCCCTATTACTGAGTCGGGGGGGGGGGGGGGGTCACGATAAACTTTCAAAAGTTGTCTTTGACCCTTTCTCAGGATAATATTTTCCTTGGTTGCAGGATCCAAAACACCGCCATGCTGCCATCCCTGCCTCTCTCCAAGGCCCCGTTCCTTAATGCCTTTTGCCAGTCTTCTTCCTCTGGAGTCGGTCACGGCCAGGGATTTTATCAGGGTCCTCATGTTCTTGGCTTCCACCATTCCCATGATTCCTCTGGCCAGGCTCCATATGAGAAAACTACAGTGGCAGCTCAAAGTCAGTGTGGCTTCAACATTCAACATTCATGTCCAAGGGGACTTCCCAGTACCCTCCCTTGTCTCAAGCTGAAGCTTCAGTGTTAGTTTCATCAACTCACTCATCTCTGGGGCTGCCTTTCCAAGCTCCAGCTTCCACTTAAGAGCTCTTACAGAGACCTCAAACAAGGGATGGGGAATTTCCTTTGGTTCTCTCAAGGTTCAGGGTCTCTGGCCTCTGCATCAGAGGTCAGACCACATAAGCGTAAATGAGAGGACCACCCTGCTAGCTCTTCAGGCTTTTCATTCCCCTTTTCATCTTGGGCCCCTAAAAATTTTCGCAGACACCACCACTCCACTGTGATGTGGTATGTCAACAAGCAAAGGGGTACGTCGTCTTATCTTCTTTGCAGACTAGCTCTTCACGTTTGGGATCTAGCTGTTCAGTGTCAAGTGATTCCAGGCAGTTTGCATCAATCTTCTAGGGCTGTTGCCTTCTCTGGTGTTTTTTCTTCTTCAAAGGACTAGATACCAATTCCATCCTTGAGTGGCTCTGAGTGAGCACAGCATGCAAGCTCACAAATGGATGCTTCACAAAGATGTGCTCCTGGACATTGTCCATCAGTGGGGTATTCCTTGGGTAGATCTTTTTGCCTCCCCTCTTAACAAATTCCTCTATTCTTTTACAGAGTCCGAATTCCTCTGGCTTAGAAAATGGGCACAGTCTTTTCCTTGAAAGAGGATGCTTCTGTATGCCTTCCCTCCTCTTCCTCGGTTTTTGAGGTGTTTTCACAAGATCAGACAAGACTCCCTCAAAATCTTACTAGCGACTCCTTTTGGCCCAGACAGCATTGGCTTCCCATCCTTTCTCACTTGGCCAGGGGCAATCACCACAAGTTACCTCACTGGGTGGACCATCTCACACAAGACAAAGGGTCTCTTACTCATCCTCACTTGTCTACTCCAAATGACACTGTGGGTGATAGGGTTTTGAATCCTTTTAGGCACCTCTTCTGAGGATGTGCTTTGGATCCTGCAGGAGGCCAGGAAACCCACTACCAAGAAATATTTGCCCAAATGGAAAATATTTTCTGTTTGGTGCCCCTCTCGAAACCAGGATCCCCTACCTTTGCAGGTTCTTCTGTTTAAAAAAAATAAGAGCAAAACTGATAACACCAAGAAGAGTAGTTCCAGAACCGCAAAGTGAAGACAATAGTTCGTAAAAAAGGTAAGTCCTTTATTAGTTGCCAAGTGGTAAAAATCCAAAGACAGTTGGTACAAAGCAGCAAAATCAGACCAAGTGGTAAAATCCAAAGTCAGTAGGTACAGAACAGCAAAATCAGACAAGCGCTTTCGCTTGGAGAATGCCAAGCTTTTTCAAGTCAAAAACAGTTGCCTGCAGTGAGGCAACTGTTTAAATGAGGATGTTAATTAGTCACATGTTTGGTTAGAGCTGAGTTGCATTAAGAAACAATTGAGACTGTTTTGAGCAAAAGAACAGCCAAATAATAAAATGAAACATTAAAATGTACATAGGTTAAATTGACATTGCATTGTTTATACATGACTGGTAAACCAAGTGAGTGTTGTGATGAAATTAAAAACTTTGCTTGTCCAAAAGGTTTGGATAGAAATACAAATACAAATACAAGTGGAAGTTTAAAAAAAGCTGTGTGTGATCCAAGTGAGTTTGAAGTCAGCAGTCCTGTGTAATATGAGAATCAGTGTAGTACTGTTGTGTTAGCCTTAAAAATAGATGTTATGATGCATATGAATTTGCACTACTTGGTGACTTGGGGCAAGTGTGTTCAATGGGCAAAGAAACAGTTTTGAAAAATAGTGAAAATAGGATGAGACATGCTATAATCTAGCCCTTCTGAGCTTCAGAACCGAGCCTATACTAAGTGTGCCATTTAACCCCGGGGGCCTGCCTGCATCTAGCTTGAGTTGCCAGACAAGCTCCCTGTATTCCAAGGTCGATTCCCAGTCCCCTCCTCTAATGTTAGGGTTCACTTGTTCAAGGATCATGAAAGACAACTTGTAGTTGGGACATGTAAGTGAGTGTTTGAAAAAAGCGTTGCTTTCCTTTTTCTTTTCAATGTCGTAAGTGTGTTCGTATAGCCTTTTCCTGAATTCCCTCTCTGTTTTGCCCACATAAAAGGCACCTACTAACTTTGGATTTTACCACTTGGTCTGATTTTGCTGCTTTGTACCAACTGTCTTTGGATTTTTACCACTTGGCAACTAATAAAGGACTTACCTTTTTTACGAACTATTGTCTTCACTTTGCGGTTCTGGAACTACTCTTCTTGGTGTTATCAGTTTTGCTCTTATTTTTCTTCAACGGTGCTTTGTACCATGACCGCTGCTGTGGAGACGTTCGATCCTGCGGCTACACCGCTCTTGCTTCAAGATGCTGACAATTCACTTCCAGTTTCACGCACGGAGTTCAATGAGGTTCTTAGCATGCTAGCTGAGTAATATCTCATATTACACAGGACTGCTGACTTCAAACTCACTTGGATCACACACAGCTTTTTTTAAACTTCCACTTGTATTTGTATTTGTATTTCTATCCAAACCTTTTGGACAAGCAAAGTTTTTAATTTCATCACAACACTCACTTGGTTTACCAGTCATGTATAAACAATGCAATGTCAATTTAACCTATGTACATTTTAATGTTTCATTTTATTATTTGGCTGTTCTTTTGCTCAAAACAGTCTCAATTGTTTCTTAATGCAACTCAGCTCTAACCAAACATGTGACTAATTAACATCCTCATTTAAACAGTTGCCTCACTGCAGGCAACTGTTTTTGACTTGAAAAAGCTTGGCATTCTCCAAGCGAAAGCGCTTGTCTGATTTTGCTGTTCTGTACCTACTGACTTTGGATTTTACCACTTGGTCTGATTTTGCTGCTTTGTACCAACTGTCTTTGGATTTTTACCACTTGGCAACTAATAAAGGACTTACCTTTTTTACGAACTATTGTCTTCACTTTGCGGTTCTGGAACTACTCTTCCAGGTTCTTCTGTTTCTTTTATTTGTGTGATCTGCTCCATGATGGGCAAGCATATTCTTCAGCTAAGGCTTACCCATCAGCAATTTCTGCTCGTCTGCCCTTGGCTCCTCCTCTGGTCTCTAAATATGAGGCAAAGTAATTTCTTAAAGGCATCCTTAATATTAGGCTTCTGAAGAAGCCAGTTCCACCTTCCTGGGACCTTGATTTTTTTCTTGAAAAACTGACTCAGGCTCCTTTTGAGCCTGCTGCTTCACTTCGCCACAATATTGTACTTGGAAGACTGCTCTTTTAGCCTTCATTTCAGCTAACACAGGGTCTGAGCTTCAGGCTCTCATGGCCATTCCTCCCTTTTTAGTTTTTCACAGAGATCTCTTCTTAATCCTTCTTTTATGCCCAAGGCGGTCAACAAGTGGTCGCTTAATCAGTTTATTCATCTTGGATTTGCATAGAAAGCTCAGATATTTAAAGCTAGGAATATTTGCAAATCTGAGTGGCTTTTTATTTCTATTCATCCTAGGTCTTGGGTTTGGCTGTTTCTAAGCAAACCATCTCATCTTGGATTTCTAAGACCATTTCTTTTTGTTATTCTTTTCACGGTAAATGACTTTCCTCCTCTGTAAAGGCTCATTCTTCTAGGGCTGTTGCCTTCTCTGGTGCTTTTTTTCAAAGGACTAGATACTAATTCCATCCTTGAGGCTGCTACTTGGTCTTCAGTGCATACCCTCCATTAGCACTACAAAAATTGTATGCCATTTCCAGGGCTAGAGCTGGCTTTGCAAGGGCTATCTGCATGGGTTTCTGGAGGGGTCTTCAGTGCAGTCCTCTTCCCAGGTTTCTTCTTGAGTTTTAGTACTCCCTTCTGTTAGGAATACTGCAACAGTAATTATGGAAGGACATAATACAGGTCTGTAAAATCCTGCCATAACAAGTAGTTATGTACTCACCATAACGTTCGATGTATGTAGTCCATCTCGCCTCACATTTTTACCCATGGGTTCGGAGCCGAATATCGGCTCCGACTCGGCCAAACTTTTCTGGCTCGAAGTCTTTCTATTGGCTGGGCTAAGACGATATCCCATGCTGCATTGCTCTATATCCCCAGATGTAGTTTGCTGCGAACATCAACATTCACATCCCATGCATAGCAACACCAAAGAAAAATAACAACCCAAGAGTGAAGGGAGCTCTGAAAAACCAGTTATCCTCCATATCCTCCAGGAAGGGGGAAGGTGGGGGGGGTTAAGTAAGAATGTGAGGCGAGATAGACTACATACATCAAACATTATGGTGAGTACATAACTTCTTGATGTTATGTAGTCCAATCTCGCCTACATTCTTACCCGTGGGGCAGCGTCCCCAGCACCTAAATCCTGGGAGGCTCAGTGGAAAATACTCCTGAGCACTGTGGAACCAAAGGAAGACCTGCCACTAGATACCACGTCCAACTTGTAATGAGTTACAAAGGTGTGAGGAGATGCCCAAGTAGCCGCAGCACAAATATCATCCATAAACAATCTGGCCTGATAGGCTGTAGATGTAGATACAGACCGAGTAGAATGGAGCCTTGACCGGGAACGGTAGATCTTTACCTCCTGAAGAATAAATGAAAGAGATGCAACTGGATATCCACCTGGGCAGAGTGATTTTGGAGACAGGAGACCCAAGTCTGTTTTCCAAAAAGGAAACAAACAATTGATCAGATTTTCTGAGATCTTTGGTTCTGTGCAGATAAAAGCGTAATTGTCTGTGTACATCCAATTGATGAAATTTAAATTCTGCCTTGTTCGAGAACTGGCGAAAGAACACTGGCAACTCAATAGATTGATTAGGATTAGTGATAGACGCCACTTTGGGAAGAAAGGAAGGGTTCGGTCTGAGAGAAACCCTGTCCTTATGAAAAATCAAGTATGGGGGTTTTATAGAAAGAGCTTGAATCTCTGAAACGCTCCTGGCTGATGTGATAGCTACTAAAAAGACAGTCTTCTAGGTCAAGAATTTTAAATCACAAATAGCTGCAGGTTCAAAGGGTGGTGAAGTAAGAGCCTGCAGAGCAAGGTTTAAATCCCAAGGCATGATAGGTTCCGAAACAGGAGGACGGAGTAACAGAGTGCCCCTTCAGGAAAGCCTTGCAGAGTCGGTGAGCCATAAGACTATGCTCATTAGCAACATGAAAGTTAGAAATCACCGCCAATTGGACTTTTATGGTGGCGGACGCTGAGCCCTGACGAAAAAGCATAGACGAACTCCAAAACAGAAGAAATTGGAGGTGTGTAAGGGTCAATCCCTAGGGTATGAGCCCAGATTGAAAACCTCTTCCATTTGCTGGAATAAATCTTCCTAGTAGAGGGCTTATGAGAGGAAGATAAAATATGAACTACCTCCGGTGAAAAATGATGAAGCCTAACTAATGACGGAAGTGGAGTAGCCAGACTGTCAACCGGAGGGTCCGCAGAGAGGGATGGAACTGCCCTGACATGTGTGTCAGTAAATCTGGTTGTGGTTCCAGAATCCAAGACGCTTCCATGATGTAGGGATAGAGAAAGGGGAACCAAACCTGACGAGGCCAGTGTGGGGCAATCAGAATCATTTTGCTTCCCAAGGAATGCGCTTTCTGAATCACTTTTAACAGCAAGGGAACCGGAGGAAAAGCATATAGCAGACCGGAGGGCCAATCGTGGACTAGAGTGTCCCTGGGTGACTCCCCCTGAGGGGGGATCAACGTGAAGTTGCTGCTGCATTTGGCATTGAGAGGGCTGGCAAAAAGGTCGCAGCAGGGCTGACCCCATCTGTGGAAGATCCGTTCCGCAACTAGACTGTTCAGGGACCACTCGTAAGGCATCAGAATAGCTCTGCTTAGCCTGTCTGCGATCAGGTTGGACTTCCCCGGAATGTGCGTTGCCACCAGAAAATGTTGGGAAGACACTGCCCACTGCCACACTCGCATGGCCTCTCTGCACAGGGGATATGACCTGGTTCCTCCCTGCTTGTTCAGATATCACACCACTGACATATTGTCCGAGTGGATTGCAATAGTCCTGAGGGGGAGAAAACTCTGAAGTGCCTGCAACGCAAGAAGCACAGCTCTCATCTCCAGGACGTTGATATGCAAATGTATCTCGTGCTCTTGCCACGTGCCTTGGACTGTCCTGCCTAGATAATGACCCCCCCACCCCATCTGGGAGGCGTCCGTGGTCACCGTGGCAATCGGGGGCAGCGGAGCGAAGGGTTTCCCAGAGTCCAGGTTATTGGTGCAAAGCCACCAACTGAGGTCCTGTTTGCACCTGTCCGTGATTAAAATAGGGTGAGAAAGTGGAAGCCTTTGAAGAGACCACTGGGCAAAGAGGAGCCATTGAAGGAGCCTCATATGTAATCTTGCTAGAGGGACTAACAAAATTTTCGCAGCCATAGTCCCCAGGAGTTGGAGAACCAGTCTTGCCTTCACTCTTCTCAGAGGGAGCAGGGCGTGAACTTGTTGCTGTAAGACTCTGATTCTTTCGTGTGGTAGAAATGCCCGCATTTGAATGGTGTCTAGTTCTGCCCCTATAAAACTGACACGCTGTGAGGGCAACAAGGCAGATTTTTCCCAGTTCAATGTTATGCCCAACTGTTGAGAGTGATGGTGGCGTCCCTGGTCTGAATTAGTAGATGCCTGGTGGTGGCAGTGAGGAGCCAGTCCAGATAGGAAACACTTGGAATCCTTGACGTCTCAGGTGAGCAGTCACCATCGCCATACATTTGGTGAACACCCTGGGGGCTGTGGTGAGACCAAAGGGCAGGGCTCTAAACTGAAAATGACTGGCTCCCGGCCGGAAGCGCAGGTGACTCCTGGATGCCTTGTCCATTTTGATATGGTAGTAAGCATCCTTGAGGTCGATGGAGCACATCCATACTTCTTTTCCCAACAATGGGAGAATTGACTGCAATGTGACCATACGGAACTTGGACTTTTGTACATGGTTGTTCAATTGGCTGAGATCCAATATGAGTCCCGGGTCCCCTGTTCTTTTCGGCACCAAAAAGAATCTTGAGTAAGTCCCTAATCTGATCTGAAGGGACATGCTGGACTGCTCCTTTTTCTAGCAGCTTTGAAACCTCTGAAGCAGCGGAATCCCTTTGACTGGGTGGAACGTCCGGGATTTTTCCTGATTGGAGGGGGATCTGACGAAAAGGGGATGACATAACCTTCGGAAATTATTCGTAAAACCCATTTCATTGGTCTTGGGTGATGTTTTTCCAGGCCTCCGGGTATAATGATATTCGACCCCCGACTGGCTCTGGAAATGCGCAGTCGGGCCTCACAGCAGGAGCGACGGTAGGGAGAACCGCGAAAGGAATCGCGGTCTCCCGAGTTGTAGGGACCTCCTCTGCCTCTAGGGCAGAGTCTCCCTGAATAACCTCCTGCTCCTCTGCCTCTGGAGAGGGGCTCACCTTGTGCACCGGGAAAAAAAACCTCTGATTTTTTTGAACCACATCTTTCCACCCCTCTGGGCCTTGGGATAAGACCTAGTGGGAAGGGAAAAAAGGACCCCGTACAGCAGACAGTTTTTCCCTCCTGCTCGCACCTGGTGAGGGTGTCTTTCACCTTGGTTCCGAACAAAGAGGAACCATCAAAGGGGGCATCGGTGAATGAAGACTTGAAGGCCTCCGCGAAATGACAAAGGTGCATCCAGGCCTGCCTCCTAAGGGCGACTCCTGAGCTTGCTGCCCTACTCGCTCCCTCAGCTGCGTATGAAGTCAGCCTCATGGAGGAGTTAACGATGGAATTGAGGGTAGACATCTGGGCGTTAACCATCTGGGCCACCGCCTCAGAAACGTTACCTGTGATAGCGTCTCCAAGCTCCTTGTGGAGATCTCTCTGGAGCCGTGTAAAGTGAGATAAGTAGTTCAGCGACCATAAGGTAAAGGTCGCTGAAGAAAGTGTACGCTTCCCGTACCGGTCCATGGTCCTAGACTCCTTGTTAGGAGGATGGACGGAGGAAGAAGTCTCGGCTAATTCCTTCTGAGTGGCCGCTGCCACCACCATGGCATCCACAGGGACTCCCTCAGACAAAAATTCCTTAATCGGGGGAGCAGACAAATTTATTGGGTCTCCTGGGGACAGGTTCCACAGAATCAGGGTTCTCCCACACCCTCCGACAAATCAAATCCAGGAGCTCGTCGAAGGGTGGGGACACCCAGGAGGCGGAGGGATGAGCACCGAAGGCCTTCAGGAAGACAGACTCCTCCTTGGAGGGGGCTTTGGACGGCCAGTTACCTCTTTGTTTCATTATCTCCAGGATGTCAGAGAAAGAAACATCCTCAGAGGATGACTTGGGGGACCCCTCCGATTCCTCGAGGTCAGTATCTGAGGTGAGACTCATCCTGGGAGTCTATGTGCTTCCTCTTGCACATCATCTTTCTAGGGGGCTCCTCTCTGAGGGGCCCTCAGATACTTGAGGACCACTCGTGGGGGTACCCTGAGGCCTTGGGGCTCCGCTGTCTAAAGATAGATGGTGATCAGACACCCTCACCGGAGTGGTATGGGACAGAATGACCGACCCGCATGATGTCGCTGACGATCTGGCCAGCGCACTACGCATGGCCTCAAAGGCTGGCCCCCTCGAATCCGAAGAACGACCAGCCTCCAAGGCCACGACAGGAGTCGGGGTTCCCTGAACCGAAGCACAGAGGGGAAGACTAGGAACCGAAAGACATCCCAAGGCCTCTCCCTCGGGCCCGACTGAAGAATCCAGAGTCCTGAATCCCATGGACGGCGCTGACTGGATCGGAGCCGACGTCAGCACAGATAAGCCAGGAGGGGCTATCGGAACCGACCTGGAAACATCACATGGAGCCGAACACTCCGGCTCCGAAGGCTGAGATGTGCTCGGAGGAGGAAGAATCTAAGTAGGTTGCAGGATGGGCTCCGGAGCCGACTGGGACGGAGCAGAGAACAATTTAGCCAAAACCGGTGATTGAAGGAGTCTCTGCACCACCCTATCGACATCCACATCCGGTAGTGTCCTGGAGGATTAGGAGGACAGGGAGGGAGATCGAGATCTCCTCTCAGGTGATACTTGCCTAACACTAGGGGATCGGCTCCGAATAGGTTTGAATATAATAGGAGCCGACGCCGGTTCCATCACCACCAACACTTCCTGCGGCCCAGAGGACAGTGGAGCCGAGGATGTCGTAGCTAATTTAAATTACTTTCTCCGGTGGCTCCGAGGAGACTGAAGGAGCTGGAGATCTCTTTTTAGATTTTGTGGATCTAGGTTTTGAGCTTGAAGCAGATTCCAGACCTCTTCGAACGAGGGTTTCAAAAGTCCCCTCAGAATTAACTTATTCTTTCTTTCCTGAAGTACCCTAGGACTAAATGCATGACAGAAGCTGCAAGACTCCTGCAGATGAATTGCTCCCAGACAATAAACACATACTGAATGTCCATCGGTAATGGACATTTTATATCCACATTTTGAGCATTTCTTAAAGCCCGAGGGCTTGTGCTCCTTCGAATCTTTAGACATCTTAAATATTTTCAACAACCACCAAGACAAAGGATCACAGGTATGAACAGACTGGAGAAAAAAACGGTCACCAACTACACCACACTGAGCATGGGAAAAAATTACCACTAACCAACTTTAACAACACAATCCTCTGATACACACACACACAAAGGGGAACTAAGGCTAATCCTCTAATTTAAACGGTTTTAGACCAGCAGTTAGTACACACACACAAAGGGGACTAAGACTGAAACCTCTAATTTAAACGTTTTTTAACCAAAGGATAGAAAAAAAGGGAAGCAAGGGGACAGACTAGGTCCTCTAACTGAAAAGGGCCTAGCCCGTTGGAACAGCTAGTGGGATACCACAAAAACAATCACACACACCGAACAAAACTTTCACAATAACACCAAACTAAGAAATAGCTATTAAAACAGCTTTTGTTTGTAATAAATTCTCTCAAGAAGAAGAAAAAGGGTACTTAGTCACAGCCAAGAGCGAGACCAGGTCCGAGCTACACGAGCGGCAAATGAGATCTGGGGATATAGAGCAATGCAGCATGGGATACCGTCTTAGCCCAGCCAATAGAAAGACTTCGAGCTAGAAAAGTTTGGCCGAGTCGGAGCCGATATTCAGCTCCGAACCCACGGGTAAGAATGTAGGCGAGATTGGACTACATAACATCAGATGATTTCCTTCTCTTTACTGTTGCAGTATTTGCTCCCTCCCTCCTGCCCCCTCTGCTCTAGCCTGTTCTATTTTGCAGTCACAACTCAAAGAAATATCAAAAGTCTTAGTCTTGAAATCAGGCATGTGAATCAAAACACCTCCAAGTTTAGACAGAACAGCCAGCACATACCTAGTGATATGGGCCTGGTAGTTTATGGCTTTGACAACCAAGGTGGCAGAGGTATAAACTTCCCCATGTACCTATCCAAAGCCCCATGGTCCTTATCATATGTGAAGTTTGAAAAAAAGACCGTACTTTGGGAAGTTTACCAACAGAAAGAGAAAGGACTGCAGGAGCAGAGGAGGGAATTCTTATACAAGAACTTTCAAACCTCAGAAACCTTGTAAAATTTATCAGGTTTCTTAGGTGCAGGAAGCTGCGACTCAGTAGTTTGGATTCTGGGAAACGGAGGTAAGCATGTCCAGATGGGATTCTAACACAGGAGGGACTGTAGGATGACTAAATCCATTTGTAAAAGGGCATAATACTTATTTTAGACTTCAGAAATTTGGGAAATCTCTCACCGAGTGCACTTCATCATTTTTACAATGGTGTCACTAAAAGAAAGCTCAACAGGGGAACCTGGAGGACTATCCCCATCCTCTGATCCTAGAGCAAGAGGAGGATGGATCTCAGAATACGAAACTGATGCTTTCCGGGAATCCAACTTCATATTTTTTTTTCAAACACCTTTACTGAATTATCACTTGTCACATAAATAATTTACATTTATATAAAAGTAATCAAACTATATTAACAGACATACTTCACATATATTGCTATACATCATATAACCTAAGCAATATTACATTTATTCAATTCCTGCCTTTTTCAAAGAAATATCATTAAATCATCACTGACTACATAGCCAATCATACATTCACATAAATGAAAACAAACTACACTGACACAATCCTAGTTGCAAACATTATACATCACCTATAATCTATCCAATTTTTCAAACTCAAACATTACATAACTCAAGTCCTGCCACCTTTTAGACCTCATTCCTCCCTTTTATGCATCATTCCCACAATTCCCATTTTTTTCCTACGTAGGTTACTCCTACCCTTTTCTAAAGACCTTGATTCCAGTTTTATCTCTGTTACTATATTCACTACATCCAGTATAGGTGGTTTAGATTTTGATTTCCATTTTCTAGTAATTGCTTTTTTGGCAGCCACCATTAATAGAACCAGCAAGGCCTTACCATGCCTAGGCAATTCCAATTCTGTATCATAACTCAGAAAAATCATCTCCCATGGCAGACCAATCTGCCTCCCCAGCATCTCCAACAGTGCATCCTGCAGGGAACCCTTAAACTTCACCAACTCACCACACTCCCAGAAAATATGTTCACAATTACTTCTTTCTTCCCCTTCACACCTCCAACATTTACTATCTGCCTGAGGAAAAATTCTATGGAGTCTACTCTGGGTATAAAAATATCCATGTAAACATTTCCAGGTAAAAATCCCAATCTTCAAGATTTTGTTGCATATTTGGGAAACAAATATATTTTCCCATTGTTTCTTTGTGAATTGCTCATCTAATCTCTTTCCCAAGCCTTTCTAACCTCCTCTGATTGATTCTTATAGTTATCATACAATATTTATATGCTCTACTAATTATTCCTTTTTTAATGGCAGCTTCTGTTTCAGATCTTATTAAAAACTCTACCACTGCTGGTCTTTTGTTTAGGATCCCCCTATTTCTTTTTCTTGCCTTATATCAATCCCTGATAGGGAAGGAAATCTCTAACCTGCAGTCCAAATAAATTCTTGGCGTCTTCACATTCCATCATCTTTCCCTCTCTAGTTATTTGCTCCAAAACCCTGGTTCCTTTGCCAGTTTTCTCAAATAAATTCCAGACCCATCTTGCCTATTGTCTATATCCCTAGTTTCAGTCATCCCTATCGGCAGAATCTCCTTTCTCCATTCTCGTGAGGGTTTAGTTCTTAGAATACTTTCTGCTACTTTATGGACATAATATTCTGCATTACTGTTATTCTCCTTAAAAGCCTGCATCCAAAATCTCAGCTTCTCCTTGTTTCTTGAGCTTCCCCTTGTTTCATCATCATTTCTTCCCACTTTGAATTACAGTTTTCTGCTTGTGCTATGTATAGGAATCTTAACTGTGCAGCTCTGAAATACTCATTCAAATTGCGTAATCCCAATAATCCAACTCTATATCTTCATCAGAAGAGTCGCACTCCCTAAGCCTTTTAGAGGGAGTGGAAGAAAAAAGAACAGCAAAAGGTACCAATAACCCTTGGAGGGTGGGGGGCTGCTTCAAGGCCATAAAGGCCTTAAAAAGACCCTGAACGAACTCCTGCAACTCTTTATGGGAATCCTTGGCCACAGGAGCTACATGCTTGGACTTTTGCTTTTTCATTAGAGTAACTTCAGCCCTAACAAACTTAGGTGGTTCAGAGGCCTGCCCGACTTAAATGAGGAAACCAGGAATCTCCTCCCCAATGAGTGTTTGGGGAATCCCCCTAGGCCCTTCCGAAATAAATCAGCCAAAGCTCCCATTTCTTGTCTGTAGCAGAAGTATGATAAACCTTGGTAGACGTGCAAGAAACCAACCTTGTGTCAGCCTCCAACTAGATCAATACAGATAGTGCTGGCATTGGAACCAGAGGGTCCTCAGTTTCTTCATCCAACCCAGTGGAATCATCCAGCAGAAGCTGAACAGCAAAAGTCTCTCAACATATATTTTTGGATGACTTAAGAGATGACTGGACATCCAGGAGGGAGGATTCAGAAGCCATGGCTCCCTCGACAAGTAGCTTCAGAAGTTGGTTCAAGCAGCTATGAAGAGCTTTGGGTACAAAAGCCGGACAGATAGCACACAGAGCATGACTGTGGTCTGCACTTAGGCAGAAAAGGTACTTGTGTCCATCTTTATGGGGAATCAGACTCCCACACAATTACCCCTTTCTGGGATGACATGTAAAATGATAACCCAACAAAAAAAGAAGCAAGGAGAAGTTCCCAGTGGGGTGCTCATCTGTCTGAGGCTCAGTAACTGGAACACTATGGCAAATGACTTGACAAACCAAATTCAAAAAGTTGTAATTGGACTTGCAAAGTTCTGAGGATGAGGTGCACGTAAATCATTTATGTACCTTACATCCTGGATATAGGATAAACATCCAACATATGATGCCTGGAAGAGGCTAAGGCTTTGGTATGCTAGCCAGACGTACGACTATCCTTGGCAGGATATCCCTTTAGCTAGGAATAATGCAACAGTGATAAGGACATCTGGCGGCTGCAACAGTGCACTGGGACCAAAAGTGCATCCACTTCAACAATTTCAAGAGAGATTTTTCTCTGCTCTTTTACAGTCACTTGACTGACGGAAGCACAGTGGGGGTAAATGAGCATATCATGCTATCGTAACAAGTAAAAAAAAAAAAAGGGGCAGAGGTTATTGAAGTTCATCTGCAGTACCACCTAAGACAGTTATTCATCTTGGAATCTGATATCTACAATACTGCCAAAAAACATTACAGCAATTATGTAAATATAAGAAATATTCTCCACTGGGGTACTTGTGTGTGCATTTTAGATTCACAGCAACATGATAGATTGATGACAAAGCCAGAAAAATTGAGATGCTCATTGAACTGCAGCAAGACATATCTGAAGATGGTGTTTGTAGAGGTCCCTTTATACCACTAATGTCAGGATGCTGGAGTGGGTGGCAGTCCACCAGGCCATTAGAAACAGAGAAGAGCTATGGAAGTCAGGCTGACTAACTTCTGCAGGCAAGAATCCCAAGGGGCAGTACTGCAACAATGAACTGTAAAAACATTTTGGGACCTAGGTATCTGGAATGATTTTTCTCCCATTCTTTAAGGAACAGACCTAGATGACTGCCATTTTTTTTGGGAGGCAGTGGCAGCGTGTGTGTGAAGAGGGTGTAGTCGGGTAGGGGGGAGTGAACAGCACTTGCAAATCATGGCTGCCCACTTGTGCTTTGGTGCACAGGAGCAGTACATTTCATTTTTTGGTCAGCTTACCTTTTTTTTCCTTAGACTGGTCTCTCACCTATACTGTTTCCCTTCGTCTTCCCTCCGATGAAAGGAAAAACTTTCTCAGGGGTAATTTCTAATGTATGTAGTAGACAGCTGAAACTGCTGTTTAACAGACTGCAATTCGCCACCCCCCCCCCCCCCCAGCTTTTTTTTTTTTTTAAGACACTGTTTGGAGAGGTGACCAAACAGCAGCTGTTGTCTACTGAGGCACTGAGAAACTGCATTTTGACATATTCTGTCCTCAGGCAAGCATGTCTCCACATGAAACCCCACTGCTGCCATCTTGAATGATGCAACCAGCGTCTCTAACACATCCGAGTAAAGCTCACACAGACTCTGACACAACTTGCTGTGAGGGAAAGGTTAGTTTTTGATTTCTTGTATTTTGCTTTACTGCCTTTTTTTTAATATTTTGATTTATTTTCTTTATGTTTTATTTGTATTTTGCTTTTAAATTTATATTTAAGCTAGAAAAGTGACAACAGTCTCTTCTTGTGCTGTTGTGTTTTTAAACTCAACTGCTGCTGGCTGCCTGCCCTTTAAATTAATTTGATCACATACCCCCTTTCCCTCTTCTCTTTCACTGGTTATTTGAGTAAGCACTCCCCTTCAACTATTTACATTTATTGGCCATCTCACTGTATTCCACAGAAACACAATACAAAGTGCCCACCCCCTAACAATCTATTTTGCTCTTTTAAAATTAGTGGCTTTCCACTTAGACAGCTAAAGCTTAAGTTACCTCTTTCATAATTAACTGCTCAGTGCACACTGCAGATCTTAGGATATTAACCAATTTTCCATCTTACCTTTAAGATCTGCAACATCTACTCCAAGACCACAAATTATTGGAAAACCCAAATTTTGCCTCTCAGTAGTCATCTTGGGATTAGTGCTTCTGTTTTGCTCTTGGAGGGAGGAGGAGCATAGGGTCACTATTTCCTGGGGAGCTTAATAACTTCTTCATAGGTGTCAGCTTGGAATTTGTGCTTATATTTTAATTCTGTTGATAAATGGAGCACAGTGCATAGATCGTGACCGTTTCTGGTTGAGAAGAGGGTGCTTACTTGACCTTCCCAATTGGCCAAATTGCTATTCAAGGCATCTACCAGGAAAAGGCTACAAGTAGCTTACAGACCCTTACATCATCTGGGACAAAACTCTGGATCACCAAAACAGGCTGTGGGATTGGTGCTAATGTTTTGCTTCTAGTGAGAGAAGCAAAGGAGCATAGTATCCCACCAGAGTGAGGTTGTGGCAACACAAAAACAAGTACTAGTCAGGCAGTAGCCATTAAGGTGAGGTGACTCCTCTCTCTGAATTGGTTTGAGATTGATCTGCTACCCAACCTAATGTCCTGTACTGTCATTGCTAAGTTGAAAAGTCACTTCTCAGTCCGTGGTAGTCCACACAAAGTTATTTCCGACAATGGTGCCTAGTTTACCAGTCAGCTATTTCAAAGATTTGCAAAAGAGTGGGACTTTATCCATGTTAACCAGTAGACCTGAATACCCACAGTCAAATGGCGTAGCTGAACACGCAGTAGAAAGTGCAAAGCAATTACCAGAGAGATCAAAATGTGACAATACCAATGTTTCCTGAATTTGCTTAATCTCAGAAATATACCCCATAACAATTTACTTGGCTCACCTGCTCTCACACTTCTATCTAGGCAAACAACCACCTTGCTTATCAGTTTCAGTTTGTTGGTGCCTAATGCTAAAAACACCAGAACAATCAAAGCCCACCTATTCAAAAAGTGTTCATTCCAGAAATGCAACTATGATAAAATGAGCAGATTTCTTTGTCCATTGAAAGAAGGAGAGATAGTGAGGATGCAAATGGCAAAAGGTTTTGATCAAATTGGTCAAGTGAGAGATGACTATAGAGAGCAGAGATCTTACTTAGTAGAATCTGAGGGTATAGAATACAGAAGAAATTGCAGGCATCTTCTTCCAGTGACTGAATCAGTATCATAGTATCGTACCTGTGATACAGTCTCTAGATCTCAGAGCAATTCAGATGTTGTTCCTGTTGAAGGACATGTTTCTGTACCTACTCCCGTTCCTGATGTCACTGAAGTTGTTCATTTATTAAAGACAGTCCCTATTGCTAAACTCGGTCTTAATTTTTATGCCACATGATCAGGTCATATTTCCAGACCTAGTGTAAAATACACAGCAACCTGGACATGATTATTTCACTTGTAATTAGTTCTATATAATTGCCTGTCAAAGGATTCTTTCTGTACAACTGCATGTCAATGGTTATTGTCATTACTGTGCATGACCTATTTCTCAAAGAGGGAGGATGTAGAAAGAATAGTTGTGTAAAATCTTACCATAACCATTGATGTCCTTCTCTTCCATGTTGCAGTATGTTTAGTGTGGGATTCCCTGCCTCAGGCAACCCGAACGTCGGGTCCTATACAAAAGCTTAAACCTGGTAGCTGTAGGTGTGTGGGATGTCACACACAGGGCCATAAACCAGGGACATTAAATGTAACATCTGCACGCACAGACCTCAGAACTTGAAGGCCAGTCAGACAGTCCCAAAGAGAGTAACAAGTGACATCCGCCAGAAGTGTCAAGTGTCATATGCTGGCGAGTCTGCTCTTGAAGGGTAGAGCTTCCTATTGCCTAAGAGTTATGTCTATATTCCAAACTAAATACAGGGGGTTGGAGGGAGGGAAGGAATACTGCAACATGGAAGAGAAGGTCATCTTTGGTTATGGCAAGATATTACACAATTATTCTATGACCTTCTATTCCTATGTTGCAGTATTCTTAGTGTGGGAGAGTACCACAGCTTAATTAGAGGGAAGGGTGGAGGTAGAAATGGAAGATTCCAGAAATCCCTGCAGGATTGCTCTAGTAAAGCCTGCCCTGGCTCTGGAGACATGGTCCGATTTGTACTGTTTGGTGAAGGTGGAGTTGTGAACCAGGTGGCTGCTTCCAGAATGGATGCTGTGTCCAGCTCTTTGAGGAAGGCTTTGGAAATAACCATGCCTCTGGTGGAGTAAGCTTTCACATGAAGTGTTTGCCATGGTGTGAGTAGCAGAAGGAAATGGATTTTCTGATCCAACATGAAATAGTTTGTTTGGAGACTGCTTTGCCCAGAGCCCCAGGATGGAAGAAGACAAATAGTTGGTTAGATTTTCTGAAGGACTTAGTTTTGTCTAGGTATAATCTTAAGTTGTCTGTGTACATCCAGGGAATGGAGTACCCTCTCACTATTGTTAGCTGGAGAGGGGAAAAAGGTAGGAAGGTGAATGGATTGATTTAAGGACAGTTCGTTGACCACTTTAGGCATGAAGGAAGGGTTAGTGCCATCCTTGTGAAAGGTAGTGTAGGGGAGGGAGGTCATGAGGGCATCTAGCTCTGACACTCTCCTAACGGAAGTAATGGCCACCAGCAGTAGTCTTCCATGTACACATCTCTAAAGTAGCAGTGGTAGCTGGCTCAAAGGGGGCCAGTGTTATTTTTTCTAGAACAAATTTGAGGTCCCAGGGAGGTGGGATGGGTTTTCTAGGTGGTCTGATGTGTAAGACCCCTCTCGAAAAGTTTTACATCCAGCCTGGAAAGCAAAGGGGGATCTAGAGGCAGGCAAGCTGAAATGGCTGAAAGATGAACTTTCACTGAAGAGTAGGAAACGCCATCCTTAATGAGTTCACACACATAAGCATGGGCTAGGGATGGGTCTGCCTGGCCGGGGTCCCTGTCCTTATGTAGACACCATTTGGAGAATCTCTCCCATTTTGATAAATATGATTTCCTAGTAGCATGTTTCGTGGCTTCCCTCAGGACTGTAAGCACAACCTCTGAGAAGCAGTGTCTGAAAGGGATTAGAAGTTTATCACCCAGAGTGTTACGTCTAACATCTGTTAGTGAGGGTGCATTAGAGTTCTCTTGTTTTGTGAGTAGGTCCACCTTGTGGGGTAACTTGTGGTGATTGCTCTTGGCTAATGAGTGAGGTAAGGGGAATGAGAAGTTATGTACTTACCATAACGTTCCATGTTAGTGGTCTTCTTCTCACCTTCTTTCTTGCTGGATGGGTTCGGAGCCGAACCTTGGCTCCGACTCGGCCTATTACCAAAGCTCGAGAGCTATTTTTCACCGGCTCGAGGCTATACTATGTCCCATAATGCTAGGCGTCATATACCCAGATCTCGTTTGATAGCGAACACTATGGACATACATGTCCCACCACAACAGAGAAGATATCTATCTAAACATATGTATATGTATCCTCTTCTACATATATCTCTTACAAGGGCTACCAAAAGGGAGCAAGAGAGCTAGTGAGGAGATAACTCTGGTGACAAAAAACATCTCACAAGATACTCTAGGTCTTTCCAGGCTAGAGGGATGGAGGGTGGGACGCAAGAAAGAAGGCGAGAAGAAGACAACTAACATGGAACGTTATGGTAAGTACATAACGTCTCAATGTTAAGTTGTCAATCTCGCCTTCATTCTTGCTGGATGGAACAGCATCCCTAGCACCTTAGTCCTGGGTGGCTCAATGGAACAGACTCTTGAGTACGGTGGAACCAAAATCAGCCCGACTTCTGGAGGCCATGTCCAGTTTGTAATGAGAAATGAAGGTATGAGGAGAGGCCCATGTGGCCGCTGCAAAAATGGAATCCATTGGCAACCTTGCCTGAAAAGCTACTGAAGAAGCTAGTGCTCTGGTTGAATGAGCTCTAGGCTTAGTAGGGAGCTCCTTATGCCTCAATTGATAAATTAACATAATAAGGAGAAGTCAACCATCTGGACAAGGCTACTTTGGAAACTGGGAGGCCTTGCTTCCCTTCCGCATAAGACAGGAAGAGCTGGTCTGATTTCCTCATCTGCTTAGTTTTATCCAGGTAGAAACGTAATTGACGGTGAACATCCAAACAATGTAACTTTCGTTCAGCTCTATCGGTATAATTTGGGAAGAAGACAGGAAGATCAATGGTCTGATTCAGATTTTTCTCAGAGTACTTTGGGTAAAAATGAAGGATTAGTTCTAAGTGAGACTCCATCTTTGTGAAAAACAAGGTAAGGAGGGTGAACACAAAGTGCTTGAAGTTCCGACACCCTTCTTGCTGAGGTAATAGCTACTAAGAAGAGTGTTTTCCACGAGAGCAATTTTAATGAACAGGAAGCCGCTGGCTCAAAAGGAGGGAGAATTAAGGACGACAGTACCAAGTTTAGGTCCCATGGTGGGGGAGGATCTTTTACCGGGGGCCCAAGTAAGAGAGTTCCTTTTAGAAAGGCTTTGCAAAGCTTGTGGGACATAATGCTAGTCTGACAAGCCAACATGGAAATTTGCAATAGCCGCCAGCTGGACTCTGATGGTGGCTGAGGAAGAGCCCATTTGAAAAAGTTCAGCCAAAAACACAAGAACTGTTTGGACAGGAGCTGTAAAGGGGTCCACTTGTTTTTGCCTTGCCCAAACAGAGAAACGCTTCCATTTGCTAGCATAAGTCTTTCTAGTGGTAGACTTGTGAGAAGCGAGGATAATGTCACAAACTGAGTGAGAGATTAAAAGAAGCCTGGCTAGGGTTGGAAGTAGAGCAACCAAGCTGTGAGGTTGAGAGATTGAAGGGACTGATGCAGCCCGCCCGATTGATGGGTCAGAAGATCTGGCACTGGATCCAGATGCCAGGGCTGTTCCAGTAGATGACGTTGCAGGAACAGAAACAAAATTTGTCGAGGCCAGTAAGGGGCAATGAGGATCATTCTGTATCTCAAAGCAGTTGCTTTCTGGACTGAGTAATTAAGGGAAAGGGGGGAAAGGCATACAGAAGACCCCGGGGCCAATCGTGGACTAGAGCATCTCTGGGGGGGGGGGGGGGGAGGAGACCTGGGAGAGAGACGAGGGTGAAGAAGTCTTGACACCTGCTGTTTTGAGGGGTTGCGAAAAGGTCGCAGCAAGGCTGACCCCACCTTCTGAATATTTTTTCCGCTACTAGCTGGTTGAGAGACCACTCGTAGGGCATGAGAATGGCCCTGCTCAGTCTGTCCGCTATGACGTTGGACTTCCCGGGAATATGCGTTGCTACCAGAAACCGTTGAGAAAAGATCGCCCACTGCCAAAGTCTGAGTGCTTCTCGACATAGGGGGTAGGACCTTGTTCCGTCCTGCTTGTTGATGTACCACACTACAGACATATTGTCTGTCTGAACCACAATAGTCCCGGAGGGTAGAGAGTCCTGAAGGGCCTGCAATGCTAAAAGTACCGCTCTCATTTCCAAGACATTTATGTGCAGGTGGCATTCGAAGGGTTGCCAAGTGCCCTGGACTGTCCTGCCCTGAAAATGACCCCCCCCCCCCCTCGATCAGGGAGGCATCCGTTGTCACAGTGGCAACAGGAGGAGGAAGAACAACAGGTCTGCCCTGGCGTACCTGAGGGGAGACCATCCACCAAGAGAGGTGTCTTTTGCAGGACTGAGTGATTAGAATGCTGTGCGACATGGGGAGCTGCTGAAGGACCACTGGGAAAACAGCATCCACTGCAGGATCCGCATATGAAAACGAGCTAGTGGGAGTAAAGTGGTTGCTGCTGCCATGAGACCAAGTGTTTTTAGTACAAATCTGGCTTGGACCCTGCTCTCCTGTAGTAGAATCTGAACATGGCTGCGAATGTCTGAAACTCTGTGTAGGCAGTTTTGCTGACAGCTCCACCGTGTTTAAAAGGGCGCCTATGAAGGTAATAGACTGACAAGGCAGACTTTTCGAAATTTATAGAGATGCCTAGCGTGTTGCACGTTTGTACAGTGTAATCTCTGGATTGGAGTAGTTGGTGTCTGGTGGTGGCAGTAAGGAGCCAGTAGTCTAAATATGGAAACACCTGGAATCCTTGTAGTCTCAGGTGAGCCGCAACCACTGCCATGCATTTGGTAAACACCCTGGGGGCTGTGGTGAGGCCAAAGGGCAGGGCTCTGAACTGGTAGTGACTGGCTCCCAGCCGGAAGCGGAGAAACTTTCTAGAGCTCCTGTTCATCTTGATACGGTAGTATGCATCCTGAAGGTCTATAGAGCACATCTAATTGTCCTGACCCAGAAAAGGTAGAATGGACTGTATCGTGACCATCCGGAACTTCATTCTTTGAACAGACTTGTTCAGCCTGCTGAGATCCAAAATAGGTCTCCAGTCCAGTGTCTTTTTGGGTACCAAAAAGAACTTGGAGTAGATTCCGGATCCTTGTTGGTCTGCTGGGACTGGCTGGATGGCCCTTTTTCTTAGCAGTTTTGAAATTTCTAGTGCTGCTTGATCTCTCAGACCGGGTGGAACGTCTGGAGGGGCCCTTTTGGCTGATGTGGGGTGTGAATAAAGGGAGTTTTGTAACCCTCGGATATGATTGACCGTACCCCATTTGTCTTGTGTGAGGGAATGCCAGGCTTCTGGGTACAGTGATGGTCTTCCCCCGACTGCCTCCAAAGGTGGACAGTCGGGCAGCTCCTCAGGGGTGCTGGAAGGGTTTGTCAGAGAAAGATTCTCTGCTACCCTGATTTTGCGGACCCCCCCCCCCTGCCCCTGGGGCGATGCCTATTATTGTTCCCTCCTCTGCCTCTGGAGGGAAGCTCACCACATGCGTCAGGCAGTACTCCCCGAAGTTTCCAGAACCACATTTTCCACCCTTTTGACCCTTAGGGTATGGTCTAGAAGGGGTGGAAAAACGGACTCCCATGGCAGAGTGTGTCTTGCCTTCCTGCTCGCACCTGGTCAATATATCCTTCACTTGAGGTCCAAACAAAGCAGAACCGTCAAAGGGGGTGTTAGTGAAGGATGCCTTGAAGGGGTCAGCAAAGTTGCAAAGCTGCATCCAGGCGTGTCTCCTTAGAGCAACGCCCGTGCCTGCAGCCCTACTTGCTCCATCGGCAGCAAAGAAATGAGCTGCATGGAGGAGTTTACAATAGAGTTCAGGGTCCCCAGCTGGGAGTTGATCTTTTCCTGAGACCCCGCAGCTGATGGGTCCTGTAAGGTATCACCTAGTTCTTTGAGAAGGTCTCTCTGAAGATGGGTGAAATGGCACAAATAATTCAGCGAACGCATGGTGAAGGTCGGTGAAGAAAACATCCGCTTGCTGTACCTATCCATAGTCCTAGATTCCTTATTAGGAGGATGGACAGGAACTGAAGGGTCAGCCAACTCCTTCTTAGTGGCCGCCACCACCATGGAGTCAACGGGGACGCCCTTAGTGAGAAACTGCTTGTCCGAAGGGGCTGTTATAAATTTGGTAGGCCTCCGGGGAGCTGGTTCCATAGTATCCGGAGCCGTCCACGCCTTCTGAGCCAACACCTCCATGAGTTGGTCGAAAGGCGTGGACACTCAGGAGGTGGAAGGGCGAGAACCGAACGCATCCAGGTACACCGACTTGTCCTCGGAAGGGTTGAGGGCAGACCAGTTCCCCCTCTGTTTAAGGATCTCTAGAATGTCAGAAAATGAGAGATCCTCAGAGGGGAACCTTGGGGACCCTTCTGAATCATTCAGGTCGGTGTCAGATGTCACCGACTCCGGGGAGTCCACATGCTTCCTCTTACATGTCCTCTTCTGAGGGGGGCTCCCCCACAGGATCAGGGGAGGCCTCAGAAGAGGAGGATACGCCCAATGGGGCAACCTGGAGCATTGGTTCCCCACGCTTAGGTTCGGGAGGGTAGGCAGAGGCAGAAGCAGGCACCATGGAAGGAGGGGCCGACCGTGGCGCCGGTATAGGAGCCAGCACGCTCCTCATGACCTCGAAGGCGCCCCCAGCTCCGAAGAGATGAGAGCTCCTCCCGGCACCGAGAGGGACGGCTCCGAGGCCGATGTCGGGGTTGAACTCAACTGCGCCGATGCTCCGAGAGGAAGAACGGGGTCGGACAAGGGTCCGATGCCACTCGCCCCCTCGGAACCGAAGAGGGAGTCCTGGCGCCCGGATCCCTCCAAGGACGGAGCCAATGAAGGGATCGGAGCCGACGAAGGAACCGATAAGAGTGGAATCCGTTCCAATGCCCCCACGGTATCAACCCTGATGGCCACCGGCTCCGAGCTCGAAGGAATAGTCGGAGGAGGAACTGGAGCAGGCGTTCGTGAAGCCGCTGTCTGTTGAGACGGGCTATGCAATAACTGGGCGAGCGCCTGCAACTTCAAAAGCCTACTGACTACTCTCTCGAGGTCGTGGTCCGAAAGCCAGGAAGATCTAGAGGAGTGAGACCTATGGCTCCGCTCCGACAGCGAAGGGGACTTCGGAGCCGACCTGACCGACTAAAATGAAGGAGATCGGGAACGCTTTCGGCTTGGAGACGGCTCCGACACCAAGGTCGGAGCCAACTGAGGCCTCGATGCATCGGTTCCAGCTGGAACAGACTAGGCAGAAGAAGGTCCGCTCGGTGCCGGCTCCGGACCTGGAGCCGACGGTTTGGTGACCTTAGAAGGTTTTCCTGGCAGAGGCTTGGTAGGAGAACCTTCGGGCTTTAATAAGCCCCTTAGAATGAGCTTATGGAACCTGTACAACCCCTTAAGTGTGGAAAAAGTAAGGAAAACTATTAATAAAGGGGAGAAAGACTAGTCGAGAGACTACTAATGCTACTAGGAAAAAAATGAGGAAAAATACCTATCAAAATCTAACTATAAATATCAAAATATCTAAATACTACCTGGAGCCGGTGAAAACGCAACCTCATAGCTGAAGCGGCAAATGAGATCTGGGTATATGATGCCTAGCATTATGGGACATAGTATAGCCTTGAGCCGGTGAAAAATAGCTCTCGAGCTTTGGTAATAGGCCGAGTCGGAACCGAGGTTCGGCTCCGAACCCATCCAGCAAGAATGAAGGTGAGATTGACAACTTAACATTCAGTGTTACCTCGGCCAGTAGGGAATCACCAGCAAGATATTTGGTTTGTTTTTTTGGACTTTCAGTAGGACCTTTTGGATCAGTGGTAAGGGTCCCTTCCATGTAACGCTGAAGGCATCCACCCTCCAAGTAAGTGGAGAGTAATCCTTGGTGAAGAATTTGTTCAATTGTCTGTTCTGGGGGTGGGGGTGGCAAACGGATCCACTTGAGGTGTGCCCCACCGATGGACAATGTCTAGAAAGGTCTCACTCATGCTGTAGAGAGGATGTTCTGGTGAGAATATCTGCTTGTTTGTTGTCCGGAGATGGGATGCATGAGGTCTGCAGGGTCAAGTTGTACCTGGAGGTGAGGTCCCAAATTTGTATAGTTATCCTGCAAAGTAAGCAAGCTCTGGTACCCCCTTGTTTGTTGAGATACTGTAGTGTTGTCTGTGAATATTTGAAGGGAGCAGAGTTGGAGAATAGGAAGAAAAGCCTCCAGGGCCAGAAGAACTGCAGTCATTTCACTTGTATTGATAAGCTTCTTTTGAAGGGTAGGATTCCATGCCTCCTGTACCCTGAAACCTTTGCAGGTAGCTCCCCACCCTAGGGCTGATACATCTGTATGCATAAGTTGTGTTTGGGAGGGGATTTTAAGTGGTAGTCCCGGGTTGTGAAGGATTTGTTGAATCCACCACCTTAGTTCTGTTTTGAAGCAGGGCAGAATGGGAATTAGTTGCTTTAGGGAGTGTTGGTGTTGGAACATGTTTTTCAGGTACCATTGGAACTTCCGCATGTGCATTCTTGCTAAGGGAATTGTGGCTGCCATCAGCCCCAGGAGTTGCAGGAATTGTCTTGCAGATATCTGGGGAATTACTAAAAGGTTTTGGAAGTGACTGGAGAGGGACAGGACTTTGTCCTAGGGAAGGAAAGCCTGCATCAGGTCTTTCCTGATCCTGAAGCCTAGAAAGATTTTGTCTTACTATGGGAGTAAGGAGGATTTGTTTAAGTTGAGGGTGAAACCCAGGTTTTGTAGAAGGGAGGTGGTGAACCTGAGATGCTTTTGGAGGACGTCTTCTGTTTCTGCTAGGAGGAGAATGTCATCTAGGTAGGGATAGATATGGACACCTTTCATCTGCAGTAGGCAATGGCTGGGGCTAGACATTTTGTGAATACCCGGGGGTGCAGTAGACAAACCAAAGGGCAAGGCTGCAAACTGAAAATTAGAGCAGGGTCCAGTAAAACATAAGAATTTTCTGTTGGAGGGTTTTATGGGAATATGGAGATAAGCCCCTTTAGATCTAGTGTGGCCACGTAGGCCTGGGCTGGTATTAAAAGGAGAAGAGTTTGAAGGGATACATTCTGAAAGATGGTACTTTTAGAAATTGATTTAGGAAGGATAGATCTAGTATTGGTCTCAAGGCCCATCTTTTTTGGGGACCAGAAAGTTTTGAATAAAATTCTCTTCCTTCCTGCCCTGGAGGGATTGGTTCTATTGTTCCTAATCTTTGGAGGTCTAGTAGAATGTGAGGAAAAAGGTGAATTTGATTTTTGGGTGGGAAGGAGATGAGCCTTGGGATGGGTTTTTCCTTCCAAGAAAGGAAGCATCCATTTTGAATGATAGTACCCATTGATCTGATGTGATTTTTTTTTTCCAAAAGGAGAGGCAGTGGGGTAGGGGGGGCTGACAAAGATAGATGGGCAAGGCAGTCATGCATTGTTGGGTGCACCTCTAGCTTGAAAAGGCCGTCTAGGGGATAGGTTGAGAGAAAGCAGGTCTGGAGTAGGTTTACCTCCTGGTTCCTCCTGTGTTTGGTAGAGGAAGGACTGCTGGATGAAGGAGTTCTCCTGACAAAAGAAGTTTTTGCAGGATAATTCCTGTAATACTTAGGAAGAGGAGACAGAAGCAAATGCTTGATATCCTGCAGCTCCTTACATGTCTCCTGCAGATTTTTAAAAAGTTCTGCAGATTGTTTGTCAAAACAAAAGATTATGGTCTAATGAAGCGTCCATAATTTTAGATTTGAAATCCTCGGAGTGGTTGTAGGCAAAGCCAAGAGCATCTGCGGAGAACTGAAGCAGATGCTGCAGACATCACAGAGGCCTCTGCGGCATCATATCTGCACCTAATGGAATGTCCGGCTACCTGAGAAGCCAGTGACAGTTTAGATGCCATCTCAGATTTGGTAGGGAAGTCAGGGGTGGTTGCCAAGAGAGTAAAGGCTTGTGAAACTAGGTCCGGGGCATATTTTACTGTGTGCGTTTGGCAACTGATAGCTCGGAAGGCCAGGGTGGAGGAGGTGTACACTTTTTCCCCAATCTTGTCCATGCTTTTGCTATCCTTATCAGTGGGCAGAGGAGATGCTGGAGAGTCTGGCTTGCTTGTCACGTGAGATAGCAATTACTGCAGGGTATATCCCAGGGGAGGCTTAACTAAGAATTTTTGGGCATCAGGCACTTTATAGAACCTGTCTGGTCTCTTAGGAGCAAAGTAGCTGTGAGTCTGTATTCTTGGATGCAGAGGTGAAAGCATCCAGATAGGCAAGACAGGTGAGATGGCTGATGGGGAGGGTGATTCCACTTGAAGGAGTTCAAAATACCTCCTCTGGGTGTCTGGGTAGTGTCCCATTTGAAGTATTCTTTCATCTTTGTAATTGTTTCCTCAAACGTAATATCCTCTGGAGTCTCCTTCAATGGATTCCTCATATGGGGAATAGTATTTCAGAGGAGAGGCAATTTGTGAGGCACAAGAAACAGACTCATCAGAAGATGAGTAGTAAGGTTCTAAATCCTCCTCTCCTTCTTGGGTAGTAGGGCAAGGGGAGAGAAGTGGCAGAGGTAGGCCTAGGACTAAGCACTGGAACAGTGCAGGGAGAAGAGGTTGTGGGCCTAAGAGCAATAAAAGCCTGCATCAAAGAATTAGTAAGAGATTGCTAGTCTGGAACCCCTTCTGGGGTAGTAGTCAGGTGTTTGGTCCGTTTGCTCTTAGAAGGCGTAGGCCTGGGTTCTGGGGCCTGGGCTTCAGGTAATGGCATCTCGGTTGGTAGTCCTACTGTTTCTGATTTCCCCTCTACACCGGTAGGGACTGACGTCTGGACAGTCGCAGAGGATGCACAAGCCATTACTTCTGAAGTGGCTTCCTCGGTGTGAGCCATTGAAGTTGACAGTTGAATCGGACATCCCTCAACCCCTAGATCGGAAGCTGGAGGGACATCTGATGGCAGAGAGGCAATGGAAGTAGGCCTGGGAACTTTGGCCTTTTTCTATGGTGGTTCATTTGGAACGGCCGATTCGGATCCATCCTGAGCACAAGCTTTTTGAGATGTTTCTCTAAATATAAGTTGAGGGTGGCCAGATGGCTACGAAGGCTCTTCGGAACAAAGGACTAGCAAATACAAGCAGTATGGTCAAGTTCCTTCCCTAGACAAAAGACGCAATGGTCGTGTGTATCTTTATGTGGTTATCTGACGCCAGCAACAGAATTTGCCCTTCTTAGCTCACATTGGCTAAAGATAATTACAGCTAACCAAGCTCAAGCAAAGAAATGGAAAATTTCCCCAACGGGGTACTTAGCTTTGTAGAAGTCTTAAAGTGTAGGAGCGAAGCGACTGATGTGACGTCATCTGCGGCTGAAAAGTTCTGAGGTCTGTGCATGCAGACATCACATTTAAGGTCCCTGGTTTATGGCCCTACATGTGACATCCCATGCACCTGCAAGCTACCAGGCTTACACTTTTGTATAGAAGCTGACACTCGGGTTGCCTGAGGTGGGAAATCCCACACTAGGAATACTGCAACATAGGAGGAGGAGGACATCAGAGTGTGTGTTGTGACGTTAAGAAGCATGTCAAAGTAAGAGCACATAAGTAAATAGAGAGCACGTGCAGGCAGAAGTGCCATTTTGAGTGAACAGACAGAATAATCATAGTTTTCATCATCCTTGACAAGGTAATTCTTTCTTTTCAGTAAGTACTGCTTCAATTGCTTCTAACTTCGGAATATCTGCCTAAATACTTCATCCATAAATTGTCAGGCTCTTCTTAGTTTCCACTGAAGTGTTTGGCAGTGCCCTGTATAGCCAGACAACCTTGAGCTGAAATTTCTCCTGTAAAAGATCACTAAACTTTCATCAATACCTAGTTGCACACACAACTAGTTTGTAGTGACAAACATTGCCCTCAAGAGCTGCAAACTGGATATTCCTGACATTCCTTTATATTCTCACTCCAACTACGTAAATCAATAAAAAAGTGGTATGCTGCAACAGATATGAACTTTTCCAACATTTCCATTACAAGCTGGTGGATATGGGCATCCTGAGGCAATGTAGAAATCACCTCATATTTACTGACAACCAGTTAATTCTCAAACAAACTGATAAGGTATGTGAGACATGTATTTACACAATTGCCACTGGAGGCAAATCTCACATAAAAGCACTCCTAATGTCAATAAGGTTGTCTGTAGTACACATGCTGCACCTAATACATAATTCAAAGCAGGCGCATAGGCCCACATAAGCTGAGACAATTAAATGCAACCTTCCTAAACCCCAAAGACCTCCTAAACAAAATGCACATAAAACACTCTCAGCAGCCTCAAAGGCACACTTTCAAAACATCCACATCAACACAGTCACATCTCATGCAAACTCTACTTCCAAGCCCATAAGGCAAGCCACCACACAAGCCAACATTCTGGTCATTGAAGACTCCATTGTGAAATGCACTTATGTCCTTCTCACCAGGCAGAGTAAGAAGTCAGTCACGGTCAGTTGCTTATCAGGGTCCAGGATCTGCCACATTATGCATGCACTTGGGTCACTGGACCACAATTACCAGTATGACTCAGTCATAGTCCATGTGGGTTAGATGACCAGAGACGTATCTCCCTGTAGTACATGAAGACATACATCATGGAGCTCTTGGAATGCGTGCCCCAGGCTGGTGTGAGCCCAGCACTGAGCACATTGCATTTTACCCTTTCCAAGGAAGATGGCACAATAAGAACAAAAGATGACTAACAAATACTGGCTTAGTTTCTGGTGTCATTCTAAGGGGGTGCGATGTTTGTCAGCATGGAAGGAAGTGTCAACAGAGCACACTGCTTTGCCAGGGAAGGTCTGCCCATCCTTCCATCTAGACTTTAGAATAATAGATAAAACAGTGTCCTCCCCATGGCGCCTTTTTAGGCAATGCTAAACTGCAAGTACTTCCAACATAGTAAATCAAAACCAAGAAAATCTAAATGTGTTACTGCTCAAATCTAGGAGTCCAAATGAAAAACTCCACTGCTAGCAGCTCCTTTCATCCTAGAGAATGCAGACGTCTGTGTGGTCACTGAGACATGGTTTAAAGCTGCAGAGAACACACCAACAATGCAAAGTTATAATGCCTTCCACACATTTAGAGCAGCTGCTACACAGACGATGACTAAAGATGGAGGGTGTCTTGATTTGCATCAAAATAAATATAGTTCAAGGTTGGTCAAACACAAGGCACTCAAGCTTCTCCACATTCAAATCACCATAGGCAAAATTCAATATCACTTCCTTGCACTCTATAGGTTCCCCATTGTTTTGAAGAAAACCCATACCATATATGTAAACTTACTGGAAACACTCACAATCCAACCCAATACCATATCCATGGGTGACTAATTACATCACTATTAACTGGGAATCATACATTACACAAAACGTACTGGCACAGCAATTACTGGATTTTCTAAACACAAACTCTATGGACCAGATTGTCAATGCACCAAGCAGCGACGCAACCATACTGGACCTGGCCCTCACTAGTATGGGAGAGTGCTGCACACTCCCTAGGGTAATGTCAGACCACAAAATAGTCTTCTTTGAAGTAAAAATAAAACATGGAACCCTAGCTAACGCTGCAATATTCAGAAAAGACTCTAAGGCTCACTTCCTACTATTAAGTGATAATTAGCAAAAATTCAAGCCCCACCCCCCCAAACCCTGAGAACACAGCTGCCTACTCAGAACTATTCACAGAAGCCCTATACAAGCATGCTAATAACCACACAGAGGCAGCTGTACCCACCAGGAAGAAGTACAAAACTAATTCAAAAAACAAGCTACCCTGGTGGAATCACAATCTCAATAGGCTGCACAACAGAAGAAAATAATGACAAAAATTATGAGGTGCAGCACCCAGCATGATAAAACCACTCTCAAATTAAACAAACAACTCAGAGGATAAATAGTCTACCAAAGGGAAATTTGAGGTAAATTTGGCCTCCAAGGTCAAGGAAAACCACAAGGCATTCCTTAGCTATGTCTACAACCTCAAAGATAATACACAGCTGTGTGCAGAGCTCATTGTACATGGATCCACCTATACTGATAAAGGAGATGTAGCAAACCTATTGTCCAACAAATACAATTCGAACTTTACCCCTCACTCCCCCTCAACCTTCCCTCAGGAAATACCATCAAATATAACGTCTACTGCTATCACTAGGGAACAGAGGTCCTTAATGCTCTCTCAAAGGTCAAGAATGCTGCATCAATGGGCCCAGACAATATCCCAGGATGCCTTTTAAATGGCATGAAACATGACCTATCAGGCCTCCAAACAGGCTCCATGCTTCATGAATTGAGAACAGCAACAGGTCATCCCTCTGCACAAAGGTGTGTCATCTACAGACCTTGGAAACCACAGACCAGTAAGCCTCACTTTTCTTGTATGCAAAGCCATAGAAAGAATGATCATGGAAATGATCTATAATGACATAGGAAACCTCCAGATTACTGGACTCGACCCAAATTGGTTTCAGCAAGGGCAACTCATACCTAGTCAACCTGGTGGACTTCTTTGAGAAGTTATAAAAGCAATAGAGGAGCACAAAATGGTTCATACTGCCTATGTTGACTTGGGCCAAGGCATCTGACACAATACCACACTCTGGCACTGTCGACAAACTTAAGAGGTTAGGTACACACCCTTATGTTACCTGGTGGATAGCCAGCTGGTTCAGACAGGACTCAGGAAGTTAGAATTGGGGAGGCCACCTCTACAAAGAAGCCAGTCACAAGTGGAGTCCCTCAGAGATCAGTCCTTGGACAACTTCTTTGTGGCATTTACTTCCCTGAAGTAAAGGCCAAAGTCAACAGCCACTGACTCACCCACTGACACAAATGATCTCAAAGGAGGGCTGGCACACAACTGGTGTCAGAGCAATGTACTAAAAGTAAAATGCCATAAATGCATAATAGTATCCTTCAGGAAGTCATCCAACCCTGGTAACTTTCATACCGAAAACACACCCCGAAGAGTTGACCCAGCATTCAGGGGGTTTGAGACACGCACACCGACAGTAATCTAACCTTTGACCGTCACATGTCATTCTATGTTGTGCATCTTATAAACAAAGGTATGGTATCTAGGTCCAAGGAATTCATTGGCCCAAGTATTTGGCATTCAGACATATCATTGAGTGCAATGCCCTCTTTGGTATGTACATAACCAGGCATATCCAAGAACTGGAACGTACACAGAGGTTCTTCACTAAAACAATACCGGGTATAAGAAACCTGTCCTATTGCAGATCACCTCAAGGCCCTATTCCTGTATTCTGTCTCTTACAGGCTGTTGAGGGGAGATCTATGACTGGCATACAATGTATTGTCAAGACCCTAATCTGATGGACTTCCTGCATATCCACAAAATAAACTGCACCAGAATTACAAGTTCTAAAGTCTTGAACCTTGCCTGTGATATAAATAAGACCTGCTGGACAGACTTATATGTATCCCAGAGACTACTCCTTCTCTGGGGCAGCTCCCCAGCCATGTGAAACAAAGTTCCTCCTTAACCCAATTCAAGTGGAACTTGGACAACTGGACGGAGAAAAGGAAATTCATACCTGGTTTGGCACCTAAATCTAATAGATACAGGTAGTCTGTAAATGGTTCATCTCCCAGGACCCTGCTTACATGTATCAAGGAAACCAGAACTTGTCAGAGATTTGGGATGTATTGCGAGGCTTAAAAAAGCCCTGCTGGTTGTTAGCCTGATAAACACCTATGAAACAAAAATGTTTGCCATCCTGGAAAGAGAAGTTGAAAAGATTTAGCACTCTCTCTCAGGACTTTGCCTGCCATCTTTTCTGCCTTGTCCCTATGTAAGACTGGAGTGCCCCCTAACCTTGAACACGTGTAAGTTTGGCAGTTCAGAGTCCTGAATGGCCAGGAGGGCAAAGGTGTACATTTGGTTCCCTGGTCAGTCAAGTACTCTTCTTTGGCCGTCATTGGGATGGTATTCTTGGTTGAAGCTCTTAAGGATCCTTTGCTGGAATCCATGGGTTTCATAATTCGATCAGGAATTGGATTCTTGTGAAGGTATTTTCAGAGGCCATGACACAGGGGGTTGGGAAAACAGCTCCAAGGATGCTCTGGTAAATTTGTAGAAAGACTCCTGTAATTGGAACTGACCATGCTTCTTCCTCTTTATAGTGCAGCAGGAAAGAACTAAAAACATTATGGCTGGGTATTCTCATACTGATGTTCAAGTGGGAGGTTGTCCATACAGCCCAGGTGGAAGAAAGAAAAGCTCTGGAAGATGGGCTAGTCATCAAACCTCCTATGACAGAAGCCCCAAAACTTATCAGATATATATATATATATATATATATACACACACATATATATATATAAAACCTTAAAGGGATGTCATATAACAGGTATATAGCTTTAAAATGCTGAAAAGCTAGCCACAGGAAATTGCATGTCATTCTTTTAAACATCTTTATTGAATTATCACTTGTGACATAGGCAAATTTACATTTATACAAAAATTAATCAAACTGTTAACAAATTAACAAACATACTGCATATATATTGCTATATATCATATAACCCAAACAACGTTTACATAAATTATTCAATTCCTGCCCCCCTTTTAAAGAAACATCTTTATTAAGCCATCACTTATGACATACGCAATCACATTTATATAAATGAAAACAAACCATACAGACACAATCCTAGTTGAAAACATGTCATTTGGTACGTTTTAGAGTGGTCATTCTAATCAAAGACCTCAAGGAGGTAAAGTTCAAAGTGTTTAACATAGTCTACTCACCATTCTAACTAACCTACAAATGCCTGATAAGTTCAGCCTTTACTTTCTGGCACAAAGGATACAAACTGCTGGTAAGCTGCTTCATTTTCTTAGCTCTCTCAAAGCTATCAACTCCCTGTGTATGTCTGTTAGATGTAAACATCTTCCCCCTTGCTCAGCGATTTGGGATAAAATACTGTCAGCTGACTAGTTGAAATAGGGCCATCTCTAATATCATTTTAGGTAAGAAAAAAGGTTAGACCCAAGCACCACTGCCATCCTATGTTTGTTTGAAAGTCTGAGGAAAACCAGTGGAATCCTCAACAGCAGCAAACATCCAAGTACCACTGGGAGAATTTATACTATCTCTGTAAATGTGGTACCTTGCAGTTCTCTCCTTCGAGGTACAGCGATCTCAGAGACAGCATCCATACTAACTGTGGAAATGTGTTGGGGAGCCAAAAAGGATTTAAAAAGTCTAAAATACTGCAGTTTTCCAAGGTGCCAGAATGGGCACCATCACATCTCCTACTTCCTTTAAGGAGCATCTTTGCACATTGATCTGAACTTTTCCAAACTGAAGTAAGGAGCTCCAAGAATATGGTTTTCCAAGATAAGTTTTTCACAGCAGATGTGTTGGCTCTCTCAATTTTTACAAAACTCAAATCGTTAGGAGAGGGCGATGGTCCTCATTTGGAGCAAGGTTGGGGATTCAAATGGAGGAACCCTTTTAAAAACTGCCTGATTGCAGGGATGGCACTCAATGAATAGTTTAATAACTGAAATCTGAGAAAACTCACACGTGGATTTCAACTGAGGTAGAAGCCAGACCCTTGGCAGAGTCTTGCCAAGTACTGGACCACTTCTATGACCAAGCCTGATATTGACACTAACGTAGTACAAACAGACTGAAAATATTTTGCTCAGTAATTTTTCTAGACCTGATGCCATATAAAATTTCAGAGGAGAAGCTCTCCTAAAGGGAATCAAGATTTAGTCCTCAGTCTAGGGTGCTCGTCTGAGGTTGTTGAGGCGTTGCTGGACAAGGGTTTCCCTTGTTGTGCCAGCAATATGCAAGCTTTGGCAGTTGCAGGAGGTTCCTCCTTTTTCATCTACAGCAGCTGGAGAAAGTACAGTTGTGTACACTTACCATAAATGTAGATGTTCAGTGTATTCACTGTTGCAGTCATTACATTTGGGTTATCTGCTTGCAGTAGCCCTCAGTCGGCCTGATTAACAAATGTCCTGGGTCCTGCGTCGGTTGATGTTCCTTCTTCCATGACGTCAGGTTCTCAGGGGTATAAAACATGCAGCCAGTGCCATTACATCAGCTTTTCTTGCCCCAGATGTCAGGTGCTCCTCTAATGGGAAGCAATTAAGTCTATAGTACAAGGATATACCTCCAACAAAAAAGCAAATACACCAACAAGCTTTTTGAGCATAGTAAGTGAGAGTAGAGGTATAGCCAAAAGAAGAAAGGGGGCTGGTGGGGGGGGGGGGGTAACCAGGACTGCAACAGTGAATAAACTCGAACATGTACATTTATGGTAAGTGTACACAACTGTACTATGTTCTTTGAGTTTCACTCATTACATTTGGGTAGATTCCCAAAGCTAAAGTTGGGAGGAGGAATTTAAATACAATTAGGACCAGCTACAAGGCCCTGCAAGACTTCAGTGGCAAAACAAGCTCTGGATTTAGAGAAAATTGGCAAATTATAATGCTTGGTGAAAGTACAGAACTCCAGGTAGCAGCTTCTAGGATGTCCCTTGTAGGGACGCCCCTGAGAAAGGCTGTAGAGGTAGATGCATCCCTGGTTGAATGGGGTCTAATGCCCTGTGGGATAGGTTTTCCATGGTGCTTATAGCAGAAATGAATGCAATGACCTATCCATTTTGTAATGGTTTGCTTTGAAATAGCTTTTCCCTCTTTCCCTGCAGCAAATGCCACCAGCAGTTCAGATTTCCTTTGAGGTTTAGTCCTGTCCAAGTAGAATCTAAGTTGTCTGTGCACATCTAAGGAGTGTAGTATCCGTTCCTCTTTGTTCTGTGGGTTAGGAAAGAAGGTGGGCAAATGAATGGACAGATTAAGAGCCACACTGGATACCACCTTAGGCATGAAGGAGGGATTGGTTCTGAGGTACACCCTATCCGCATGAAAGATGATGAAAGACTCCACTGTCATAAGGGCCTGTAACTCTGATACCCTTCTTGCAGAAGTGATTGCTAAAAGGAAAGCTGTTTTCCAGGAAAGGAATTTTAAACCTGCAGTAGCAGCTGGCTCGAAAGGAGGAAGAGTGAACTTCTCCAAGACAAAGTTAAGGTCCCAGGCTGGAGATGGAGCTCTCCTTGGTGGTCTTAACTTTTTGGCCCCTCTGGGGGAACTGCTTGAGCAGGGGTCAGAGAAGAGGGGAGGCTCTGTGCTATAATGAGCTGAAAAGGCTGAGGCAGGAATTTTGATGGGAAAAAAAGGACAAGCCCTTATGAAGCATTTCAGTCAAATATTGTAGAATCTGAGGTAAATTGGGCACTGCTGCTCTCATCCCTTGAAATTGGTTCCAGGTACAAAATGTTTTCCATTTTGCAGCATAAGATTTTTTAGTACTAGGCCTCCTAGCCTCTAAAATGATATCCATCACTGATTTACTGAGGTGTGGTAAAGGAGAGATTAGGTAATTAGCCAGGCTGCTAGGTTCAGGGTTTGCAGCTGAGGGTGCAGAATCTGGTTCTCCTGCGGAGACAACAGGGAAGGAGTCTGAGACAGGTGCCATGGGGCCAATTGTGACACACTGCGGAGGAGGGGGTACCAGAGTTGGCGTGGCCAGTCTGGTGCAATTAAAATCATCCTTGGCTGGTCCTGTTTGATCTTATTACCTTGGAGAGCAGAGGCAAAGGAGGAAAGGCACAAACTGTTTTTTCCAGTTGAAGGATAAAGCATCCACTTTCCAAGCTAGTTTGTGGGGAATCCTTGTGCAAAATTTGTTCAATTGATGGTTCTGGGGGGAGGCAAACATGTCTATATCTGGGCTCCCCCCATTTGCTTGTCAACATGTTGAAAATCCTTGGTTCCAGTTTCCACTCGTGTGGGTCCATGTGGTTTCTGCTTAGTCCATCTGCCAGTGAATTTAGTTTTCCTGGCAGGAGTTGAGCTTGAAGATTCAATTGGTAGCTCAAGGCTGTGTTCCACAATGCCATGGCTAGTCTGCAGAGGGGGTAGAGTGTGTACCCTCCTGCTTATTTATGTGCCACATGACCGTGGTGTTGTCTGTCTTTACCATTAGTTGTCCTGGAAGAATGTGGTCCTTGAAGGCTGTCAGAGCATTCTGTACAGCTAACATTTCCTTTTGATTTATGTGTAGGTGCATTTGACTTGGGCTCCATTTGCCCTGAACGCACTTCCCTGCAAGGTGAGCCCTCCATGCATAGTTTGATGCGTCTGTTAAGGTTTGGGCGGCAGGGGGTAGTGTGAATGGTAGTCCCTTGTTTTGGTGGCATGCCAATGCCCACCAAAGGAACTCTAGGCATAGCAAGGTATGATAGAAATCATAGCTTCCAGATCTTGTGAATGTTGACACCATAGGCTTTTGAGCTACCATTGCAGTTTCCTCATATGCAGCCTTGCATATGGAATTAGAAGAATGCAGGAGGCCATGAACCCAAAGGCTTGCAGTATTTGCCTTGCAGATAACTGGGTTTTTGTGGCCACTTGTTTGAAGTAGGTTGTCAAATGAGTCAGTTTCGCTGGCGTGAGGAAAGCCATCTGGGAAGTTGTATTCAAGCTTGCTCCCAGGAATATAATTTGTTGACATGGTACCAGGTGTGATTTCTTTTCGTTTATGGTGTACCCCAGACAAGTCAGTACCCTTTGAACAAAGGCCAGATGATTCAAAAGTATGTCCTGGCTTTCTGCCTGAATTAGACTATCGTCCAGGTATGGATATATTTGAATATTTCACAAAACACCAGAAAGGAAGCAGCTAGGATAAGTAGTCCACCAATATACAAAAAGCTCATAAAAAGTCCACAGAAATATCAGTAGGGTAACCAAGGCTCGAAGTTTTTGTTCAAACACAAACATTGATAGAATCCAGTATACTTTTATTATAAGTAGGTAAGCGCTTTCATGATAAACATATCACTTCTTCAGACCTTTAGAGAAAACATGCTGCCATCTCCATTTAAATATACTTGAACCAATTAAAACATAGCAATTAATCACTTAGGTAATCATCATAAATAATTATATATGCAAAGACATGCTTTATTTAAAACTACATTTAAGACCATATTTGAAAACATTTCAAAATACTTTGATTAAAAATACTTTGATTAAACACACATATATATAAAACATTTAATATACATCTAAAATTCATAAATAAATAATGGTTTCATTTAAATAACCTCCTATTTTTCAAAACTGGCTTAAGGGGTATCCTGTTGTTAAGGCCCTTCCCTTTGATAGCTCTTAACCTAATGATCCATCTGGTTTCAGAGGTCTCAAGTTTGATTTCTTACATCTCCACCCCCATCACTAGGATTAAATTTTTCAACAACCAGAAAAGTAAATTTATGGTCATTCCCTTCGGAAGATACATGTTTGGCTAATGCATTTGTTAAAACACCATTCCTAATGTTGAGTAAATGTTCTCTGATCCTAAACCTTAGCTGTCTATCAGTTTTGCCTATATAGAAGGCAGAGCATAGTTCACAGACCGCTAAATAAACTACATGGTTCGTATTGCAATTTGCCACCACATTGAATCTGTGTGCACGCTTAGTATCTGAATGTATGAATGTATTATTCTTATTAATGTATGTACATTGGTTACATTCACCACAAGGCATCGTCCTCTTCACTACTGTCATTTCTTGTCTTTTATCATTGTGTGGGTAGCATAACATCCTCCAATGATTTTTTTTTGTTTTTAAATATAAAATTCGGATTTTCCCCTACAACTTACTTAATTTCTGGATTCTGAGCAAGTATGTTCCAGTTCTTTTTAATCACACTGGTTACTGTGTTCACATCACTGATATAATAAGTTGAAAACCTAACAAATCCTTTCTTTCGTTGGACTAAACTTCTTTTCCCACCAAATGATGAGAACAATGGTTTCCCTATATTGTCCCTCCATGGAGTAGCTGCATCCAGGACTTCTGTGGTTGTGCTATCCGCATAACCTCTTTCATTGAATCTGAATTTTAAATTAACTAATTCTTTCTCAAATTCATCATCTCTAGCTGTTAACCTTGAAGTTCTAAGGGTTTGCCCTTTCATAACATTCCTAAAAATATATCCTGGGTACATGCTACTTCTACCACTTAAGCCAGTTTTGAAGAATAGGAGGTTATTTAAATGAAACCATTACTTATTTATGAATGTTATATATAAAAAACATGTAATATATGTCTATGTTTTTAATCAAATTATTTTGAAATGTTTTCAAATATAGTCTTAAATGTAGTTTTAAATAAAGCATGTCTTTGCATATATAATTCTATAATTATTTAGGATGATTACCCAAGTGATTAATTGCCATGTTTTAATTGGTGCAAGTATATTTAAATGGAGATGGCAGCATGCTTTCTCTAAAGGTCTGAAGAAGTGATACGTTTATCATGAAAGTGCTTACCTACCTATAATAAAATTATACTGGATTCTATCGATGTTTTGACTGTGTTTGAACAAACAACTCTGTGCCATGGTTACCCTACCGATATTTTTGTGGACTTATGATAGTTGGATATTTCTTTGCCTGCAGAATGCAATGACTGCAGCTAGGCACTTTCTGAATATCCTGGGTGCAGTAGATAAGCCAAAGGGCAGTGCAGAGAACTGACAGTGCATGTAGCCTGCTTTGAAGCATAGGTATCTTCTGCAAGACTCCCTGATAGGGATGTGCAGGTATGCTTCTTTTAAGTCTAGTGTTGCCAACCATGTATCTTTGCCTAGCATAGGAAGCAGCTGGTGAAGAGTCAGCATCTTGAATTTTGGAATCACCAGAAAGGTATTTAGAATAGAAAGGTACAGGATAGGATGCAGAGTATTGCCTTTTCTGGGTACCAGAAAAAGTCTCGAATAGAAACCTTGTCCCTTTTCCTCTTCTGGTACCAACTGAATAGCCCCCATGCTTAAGAGAGAGAGTACTTGATTTAGGGACTCTGCCCACTGATTTGTGGGGTAGATCTGGCCACCCGCTTGGTGTTGGTAAGGTGTGGAAGTGAAATCTGTATCCTTGGGACACTATTTAAAACCCATTTGTCCTGGGTAATGAGTTCCCAGTTTTTGGCCTGCAGACCAATCTTTCCACCTAAAGGAGCATTCAGTTGGGAAGTGCTTGGAAGCATTATAAACAAAGTAATTGAGGCAGGTTTCCATAGGGGGGAGTCTACTACTCCCTGATTTGGGTGCAGAAACCCCACACTGCTTAGTATTGTGTGTCCCCCTGCTGTGTCTGGGTTTGGCTTGAGAAGACCTGGAAGGGGCTGGACCAATTCTTAGAGGGCCAGTGCCTACTAAATATAGGAGACTGAACTTGAGGAAATCTAACAGTTTGCATAGATTTAGCTTTATCTTCCATCTTTTTAAGAACTTCTTCAGCCTTGCTGCCAAACAGGCGGTCCTGATTTAAGGGAGCATCCAACAATTTAGCTTTAAAATGATCAGACAAAGATTGCTCCTTAAGCCAAGCATGCCTTCTGAGCACAGACCCAGTAATAGCAGCCCTGCAAGAGGCCTCTAATGAATCAAATCCACATTGCAAAGTGTGTTTTCCAACTTGTTCAGCAGAATGCATTAAATCATGTAATTTTAAATCATGTAATTCTTTATTTTCCGTACAGTCAGGAATCAACATCATTTTCTGTTTAAGCAATCTAATAACATACTGCTGATACTTTAACGTATGAAACTGGCAGTTTAAAGCCCTAATGGCCAAGGTTGCAAATGTGTAAACCTTCTTACCCCATCTATCCAGAGCCCTAGAGTCTCTAGCAGAAGGGGTAGGATTTTTAGCAGTAGAAGCCTTAATGCCCTTGGGTCCCTGTGAAATAGTCTCTGGATCTGTAATAGGATTTTTAAAAAGGAACTTGTGTGAATCAGGAACCCTATAATATCTGTCAAGTTTTCTGGGAGCAGGAGGCAAAGAATCAGGGGCCAAACTAGATTCCGAAAAAAGCATCATCAACAATGTCTAGTACAAGAGGAATAGCTAAAGGCCTATGCTGAGGCAGGAGTAAGAAATCCCTAAGCCTATTTTTTGAATCAGAAAAAGCCTGGCTTTCCCAGTGGAAATGCTCCCTTAGAGTATGTAAGGTTTCACCAAAAGAAAAATCCTCTGGAGGGGAAGCAGAGGGAATAGAATCCTCTGTATTAGAATCCTCATAAGTAGATAAGGGCAAATCCAGATTATCAGACGAATCAGAAAAATCAGAATCCTGGTCAGAAGATTCATAAACAACTACAGTCCTAGGTATCTTAGAAGGGGGGAGGATGGCTTCCCCTGATTAGAGTTATAAGATCTTCAGCCATTCTTATCATTTGTTTTTTAGGCAGAGGCCTGAGCATGCGGCCTGGGCGTCAGTATTTTAGGCATGGTTCGAGATGTAGGCCTAAATGAAGAAGGAGGCGTCAGTTTAATAGGCAAGTCCCTAGGCCTGAATACACCCTCAGAAGCCGGTGCCTGCACAGCGGCTCCGGACCCATCCAAAGTAGAGACATCCACAGGTTCCATAACTGAAGCATCTCGTGGCATACCGGACTCTGAATGGGTCTCAGTAGAGGCCTGTGAATCAGAAGTAGCGGGTATCGGGCTGCGAATGCACCTCACTGAGTACCGGCAAACTGGCGACTGGCTTAGGAGAAGCGTCATCAGCAATTTTGGACCTCGGCGGCTTGTCTCTGTCTTTATCTTTGCACTTTTTCGAAATCCCGGTAGTCGAATGACTAACCGATGACATTTCTGGATAATTAAACAGAGAACTGAAATATTAAGAGGCAAAAATATACTGACAACGGACAGTGGGCTGATTAAATAAAGCACAAAACCGACAGCAAGGTATGTCGTGGTCAGGCTCTAGGCAAGGAATACAGTAAGAATGAAAATCTTTATGAGGTATTTGCTTTCCACAAGTAATGCAATTAACCACTTTTACTGACATCGGTAAGGACCAAGAAAAAGTTTCCCCAACAGGGTACTTAGCTTTAGTTGAAGACTTTGGTTCTGAAACTCGAAAACGAAAATTTCAGGAGTTGGACGACCGGCACTTGTGAACTGCTTCTGCTTCGGGCACCACACGGCAAGAAAGACTGATGTAATGGCGTCGGCTGCATGTTTTATACCCCGGACGACTTGACGTCATGGAAGAAGGGACAGCAACCGACGCAGGACCCAAGACTTTGTTAATCAGGCCGACTGAGGGCTATTGCAAGCAGATAACCAAAATGTAATGACTGCAACAGTGAAACACGAAGAACATCCAGGGTCACTTTGGCTAGGAAGGGAAAATTCAGTATGAGCTTTGCCTTTTCTGCTTTTGTCATCAAGCAGCAACACTGACAGGATGAAGAAAGAAGGGAATGTGTGCAACAGTCTCCCAACCACTAAGCTGAGAATGCTTTCACTGCCCATGCCTCCCAGCATTAGCATCAGGAGCAAAACTTAAGCTGGTGGCTGTAAGGGGAAGCCAAAAAAAAGGGTCTATATGCCTGCAATTCCCCCCTTTGACTGAATTTCAAGAAAGCCTCAGCGTCCAGTTTCCATATGTGAAAGTTGGGACCACACCTACTCAGCTGGTTCTTCAAATGAATAGAGAACAAAAGGGATACAGGAAGCCTGCGGATGATACTCTTGTTCTAAAGCTAGGTACCAAGATATCAGTACTCGTCTGCACAGATGACAAGCACATACATCATCCTTACTTGTTAAAGTACCATAAATTAAGAATGTGCAACTCTTCCTGCTTGTTAATGTACCAAAAACAACAGTGGTATTTGTCTACTACTACTGTCAGGAACCATCTGGACAGCAGAAAAAAGAAGTTATGTCTTACCATAATGTTTCATCTGAGTTATCGATCTTCACTAATCCTTGACTGTGGGGTCTGTTCCGAGCCTTGGAACTGACTCAGCAGTTTTTCTAGCTCACACCTCCCAAAAAAATCTTGAGCTAGGCTGTACCCATAATGCTCCTCACTAAATTACCTCAGATTGAGTTTGCATATAATAGTAACAGTCAGACGAGTGGCAATAAGTAAGAAACCATATCTATGTCCCTATTATGAAGCCAGTCTTTGGGAATATATGGCCCACTAAGAGTATTGGGCAGGGGGAAGGAGGGTGGAATGTCAAGGATTAGTGAAGAGAGACAACACAGATGGAACGTTATGGTAAGACAACTTCTTTATCTGATGATGCCAATCTTCACTTGATCCTAGACTGTGGGACAGAGTCCCTAGCTACCTGAATCTTGGGAGGTCTCATGAAAGAATATTTCTGAGCACGAATGAACCAAATGATGCACATCGCCTAGAGACCGGGTCTAGGTTGTAATGAGTAATAAAGGTGTGAGGACATGCCCATGTAAGCTGCTGCACAAATGTCATCTAAAGAAGCTCTAGCATGAAAAACTGCAGAAGCCGCTACAGCTCTAGTTGAATGAGCTTTCACAGGACATGGTGGGTAAAGTCTCTGAGTGATAAATAAAGGTGATACAATCCTTAAGCCATTTAGCTAAGATAACCTTAGAAAATTGGGTTACCCAAGGAAAGTGAAGAAAAGGTAATGAACAGTTATAGTTGGACTTTCTGATGTCCTTTGTTCTGTGAAGGTGAAAACGTAATTGCCTGTGAACATTTAATAAGTACAGACAGTACTCTCCCTTACTAGAAAAATTAGGGAAAAAGACTAATAAATGTAAGGTTTGATTAATATTTGATTCTGAAATAACCTTTGGCAAAAAAAAAAAAAAAAAATGGATTTGTCCTGAGGGAGACCCTGTCCTTATGAAATATTAAATAGGGGGGCCTGCAGGGAAAGGCTTGAATCTCCGATATTCTTCTGGCTGAAATGATAACCATCAAAAACAGTCTTCCAGGTCAAAAACTTCAAAGCACAAGTTGCCAAAGGTTCAAAAGGGAATGAAATGACAGACTGTAGGACCTAGGGTAAATCCCATGGAGCAATGGGTCCTTTTAAACGAAGGCTTAACATTAACATTCCTTTTAAAAAGGCCTTACAAAGTTTGAGACATAAGTGAAGAACAATTAAAAACCAACAAAGAAATTGGATATCGCAGTGAGATGTACTCAAATGGTAGAAGCTGAGGAGCCAGACTGAAAGAAAGGCCAAAAATTCTAAAACTTTACCCAGAGGTACTGTATAGGAATCAATAATACTGCCAAGCAACCATCTAGCAAAATGTATCCATTTGTTATGGTACAGCTTTCTAGTTAAAGGCTTGTGGTGGGCCAAAATGATTTGTTGGACCAGGGAAGAAAGGGAGGAATGCCTAGCAATCATGCAAACTGGAGAAGCCACGTAGTGAGCTTGAAATGCTGGGGATTCGGCTGAATCATTCCTTCTGGTTGAGATAACAGGTCTGGAGCTGGGTCCAGAAATCAAAGGTTTCCAAGGTAGGTGAGGCCAAAGGAAGGGAACCAGACTTGTCGAGGCAAAAATGGAGTAAGGAGGATTATTTTGTTCTTTGACCTCTTGGCTTTCTTTAGAAACTGATGTATCAGAGGAGTTGGGGGGAAAAGGCATACAGAAGACCGGGGGGGGGGGGGGGCAATCTTGGAGAAGAGAGTCTCTGGGTGGTTCCCCTGGAGGTGGGGATTAGGGCAAAATAACTGCTGCACTTGTTCAAAAGAGACACACAGATCGCAGCAAGGTTGACTCCAGTGGCGGAATATCTTTTCTACTACTGGATTGAGAGACCACTCGTGAGGCATATGATAGTTCTGCTGAACTTGTCCGCAATCATAGAGCTCCCCAGAATGTGCGTTGCCATTAGAAAGCAGTTGGGAGAAATTACCCATTGCCATACACTGAGGGCTTCTTTGACAAAGAGGGCAAGACTTGGTTCCTCCTTGTTCGTTGATTTATCAGACTACCGACATGTTGTCTGTCTGTATTGCCACTGTTCCAAAGGGGAGGGTATCTTGAAATGCTCACAATGCTAACAGCACCGCCCTCATCTCTAGAACACCAATATCCAAATTGGCCTCCATCTGGGGCTAAGTGCCTTGGATCGTCCTTCCCAGATAATGCCCCCCCCCCATATTTGGAAAGCATCCATGGTCACTATGGCTTGGGGCTGAGGTAGGACAAAGGGAAGGCTCAACAAGATTTTGGTTGGAATGGAGCCTCCAAGACAGGTCTTGTTTGCAACGATTGGTAATCAAAATCTGATGAGACATTGGTTGGTTTAATAATGGCAATGACCATTGGGAGGCCAGAAGCCACTGAAGAATCTGCATGTGATATCTGGCCATGGGAAGTAGGCTAATAGAAGCCTGCAGGATGAGTCTTGGTGGAAGACTTCTGTTCTAATCCTCTGAAGCCTTGCTAATAGGTTCATAGGTAAGTACTAGGCTATCTGCCTGAAGGCATCTATAAGCCTAGCCAGAATGTGTTGGCTTTCGCCACCCCCTTAGATTAGTTTCCTGTGCCTCGGTCCAGCAGAGCCACTGCAGTGATCCCCGGCGTATATTTTCTGTTTCCCATCCACTTGAGTGTTAGTGAGGGGCTCTGCCTAATGTAGATTGGAATCCTGTTCCAAAGCATGGGGAGTCTCTGGGACAGGAATCTATCCCTCCGGCACGTCCTATTTATCGTTGTGGTGAGGTTTAGATCCCTAGAGTGTGTGGCTCTTGGGGATTTGTTTTTTTTTTTAGGTGGAGCATGTCCATCAATTCTGGGTTGGACATGGCCTTGTATGTCAGGCAGAGATCACCTCTGAGTAAGCGGTATGCAACCGAGTACAGCTGGAGTTTCTTCAGTTGGGCTGCATAGGGCATCTGTTTGAGGCCAGTAATCCTCTTGGTGAGGTACTTCTGTGGTCTTTCCAGCTGTTGCAGGTGTCTTGTAAGGTACATCCCAAATGGGGAATTGTAGTCTATGATGGGTCTGATGAGTGATGAGTAGAGGGGCACAATAACCTCTTTTGTTCTAGATGCGAACCCTTTTGTGATTAGGTGGGCCACATAGGAGGATTTTCTAACCACCTTGGCAATATGATTATCAAAGGAGAGATTACTATCTACTTGGGTCCCCAGATCCCTTATTACATTTTCTGTATTTAGGGGACTACCAAGTATGTGGTAGTTCGTGGGTACTTTGTTTTTTCCAAAGGGGATGACTATGCACTTTTTGGCATTTAGCATGAGGCCATGATTTTGACACCAGGTATCCGTTTCAGTGAGACCATTCTGGAGGATGTCTGTATCAGCTGGAGAGTCAATTATGGCCACCAGTTAATGGGACTGACACAAATCCTGTGACTATGTCTAGTATAGCTCCAATGAATTCCAGCTGTTGTGTGGGCTCCAAATGGAATTTTTCTTAATTTATTGTGATTCCTATGGTGGTGCAAAGATGAAGGGTGTAATCTCTTGCCTTTACAAGTGGACGCCTGGTGGTAGTGGGAAGGAGCAAGTCGTTGAGATATGGAAACACTCGGAACCCTAGCAGTCTGAGATGTGCTGCTACCACTGCCATACATTTGGTAAACACCTCGGGGGCTGTGGTGAGGTCAAAGGGCACTGCCCTGAGCTGATGGTGACTGGCTCCTAGCTTGAAGCGCAGGAATCCTCTGGAGTGCTTGTCCATTTTTATATGGTAATACTCATCCTAAAGATCTATTGAGCACATCCAGTCGTCTTTTTCCAAACATGGAAGTATTGACTGTACCAAGACCATCTGGAATTCGGTTTATTCAGCTGATTTGTTCAACTGGCTGAGATCCAAAATGGGTTTGCAATCCCCTGTTTTTCTGGGCACTAAAAAGAACCTTGAGTAGATTCCGGATCCTCTCTGGTCAGAAGGGACTGACTGGATGCCTCTCATCAAGCAGTTTCTAGATTTCCAAGACTGCGGCTTCCCTGTGAATAGGTGGAACGTCTGGGAGTCTTTGTGTTTTTGGTTTTGTTGAAAGGGGAATGATGTATCCTCTGGACATGATCCCTTGCACCCATGTGTCCAATGTAATTTGTAGCCAGGCAGATTGGTGCAGGGATAATCGTCCTCCAAAGGAAGGCATCGGATCTCCGTTCAGGAGTGCTGGTAGGAGTTACCAGAGAAGGAATCTCTGGAACCCTGGCTCTGCGGGCCACTTCTGCCTCTTAGATGGTGTCTTCCATTATTACTTCCCCCTCTGCCCTGGGAGAAGTCCTTGCCACACGACTCTTGGAAAGACCCTTGGGTCTTTTTAAACCATAGTTTCCCACTTTTCTGTTTCCTAGTGTAGGGCCGCTGTGGAGTGAGAAGCATACGCCCATGGCAGAAAGAGTCTTTCAATCTTTCTCACATCTGGCTAGTGTGTCTTTAACCTTGGGTCCAAACATGATGATCTGTCAAACCGAGTGTTGACGAAAAGAGATATAATGGCTCCGCAAAGTCAAACAAGTGCAACCATGTGCGTCTCCCAATAGCTACGTCAGAACCTGCTGCTCTTGTCGTCCATTCAGCTGCATGAGCAATTATTCTCACGGACAAATTATAAATCGATTAAAGGGGGCGAGCTGAGAGGTAAACTTATCTCAGACCCCTTCAGCTATTGCTCTTCTGAGTGTCCGAAAGCTCTTTGATCAGATCTCTCTGCAAACTAGTGAAGTGGGCCATATAATTCAAGGACCTGAGAGCAAAGGGCAATGAAGCGTAAATGCTCTTCCCAAACCTAGCCATAATCCTAGATTCCTTGTTAAGAGGATGAATAGTAAGACTTTCGTCTGCATGTTCCTTTTTGGTGGTTGCTGCTATCCCCATGGCGTCTACAGGAATACCCTTGGCCCAATGTTGTTTATCCTTAGGGGTAAGACAGAATCCGGTCAGGTCTCTCTGGGATTGGATCGATGGAGTCAGGAATCTTCAGGCCCGCTGAGCAATTAGTTTAATAAGCTCGTCAGTGGGTGGAGAGATCCAAGAGGTAGAGGGGCTGGGCAAGAAAAGCCTCAAGGTATACAGATTCCTCTGAGGAAGGTTGGAGGGAAGTCCAGCCACCACTCTGCTTCATAATTTCCAGGATGTCCCTGAAGGAATCATCAGGAGATGACCTAAGGGAACCTTCCCCCTCATCGAAATAAGTATCCTCTTTGAAAGACTCTTCCGAGGAGTCCAAGTGCTTCCTCTTGCACTTTTTTTTCGAAAGGTACCTCTTCGGTGGGATGTTCCAGAGAGGTATTTAAAGAAGAGATGACCATGGTGGATCGTTCCTGAGGCTTCTGTGCCTTCTGTCCGAGGGATGAGACTTGAGGAAACACCGGTCGAGGGGATGTAAAAGATACTTGGCCTGACAGGGATGGCATAGAGTGAGTCTGAAATGGACAAAGCTTTCTCCATGACTAGAAAGGCAAGCCCCCCCCCACCCCCACCCCGTAGAGGGATGGCAGCCCGGAACCAGAAACGACTCCTTTGGAACAGTGATCCCACCCTGCACCAAGGAAGCCGCCTCCGAGGCAGACGCCAAGACTGAGCTTACGAATGCTGAGGCCCCGAGGGGTATAGAGGGCTCTGCAAGTATCTAAGTTTAACCCTGCCCCACAGAACCAGATAATGATGCTTCGACCTTGGAAGGTCTCCGGTTCCGACAAACTGGAAGAGCTCAAGGCAATTATTGATGCAGGAGAAGCTCTAACTGGCACAGAGGCAGTCGGAGCCAGGAAAGTCTGTACAAGGGGCTCCAAAATCTTGAATGGAGTCGGACGAGGAATCTAAATGGGTGTAGAGGAAGGACCGGGCTCTGGAGCAGAGTTGGCTTGGAACTGAGAATGGAGGCTAGCCCCTTTTCATCAGGAGCTGCTGACCAGTCTCAAAATATCTCACTAAGAAAGGCTCTTAGACCGAATAGAGGAGGCTGATGGGGAATAGGTGGTCTTGGTTCCAAAAAAGGACTTGGTGGATGGTCAGCAAACGAGCCCACTGATGGACAGTAGAAGGTCCTTGGAAATGTAATAAGCTAAGGCTGCTTCGGTACCCAGGAGTCAATTGGTACTGAAGCTTAGATATCTGCACTTAAGTTTGAGTCAAAGTCAAGTCACCTTTACCCATCAGTGCTGAGGATGCAGTCGACACCGAAGGAGGTCTGGTCAGTTTTGTAGGCGTTTGAGGAACTTGCCTGAACCAAATGAGATTGCACTTTTTTTTTTTTTTTTTTTAGTTTTGGATGAAAAAAAGGAGGAAGAGCTGGCTTCAGTCTTGGACCAGATATCATCTCTTAAAAATAACCTTTCAGTAGTCCCTTTAAAATAAGTTTCTTTCTCCGCTCTGCCAAGGTCCTGGTGGAGAAACCATGAAAAATAGCACAATCCTGCTGGAGAAGGACAGCACCTAGAGAGACATAAAAGATGTGTCCATCTGAGTTGGGCATTTTTCCATCACATTTTTGGCACCTCAAACCCAGAGGTGCCCTTAATAGACTTATCAGCCATAGTAAAAAAAGAGGCCTAAGGCCACACACACACACACACACACACAAAAGAAAGACAGAGAAAGTCTCTCTCTCTCTTTTTTTTGTAAAGAACAGAAAATAGAAAAATTACCAATGATGGCAATAGAGATTGTCCTGTGCTAAAGGAAGCAGGGAAAGGAAGTACCAACAATGGCATGTTGGATTACCCAACAGTAAAAGGCGAGGTAAGGGGAAGAAAACAGCCACACATGCACTAAATATGAGGGAGGAGTGGGTAGAAATACAGAAGAATTATATAATTAGAGAGACAAAAAGTGTAAGAAAAGTACAGTTGTGTACACTTACCATAAAATGTAGATGTTAGAGTGTATTCACTGTTGTAGTCATCACATTTGGGTTATCTGCTTGCAGTAGCCCTTTGTCGGCCTGATTATCGAAGTCTTGGGTCCTGTGTCGGTTGCTGTCTCATCTTCCAGGAAGTCAGGTAGTCCAGGGGTATAAAGCATGCAGCCGATGCCATTACATCAGTTTTTCTTGCCCCAGATGTCAGGTGCCCCCCTAATGGGAAGCAATTAAATATATATACATATACAATGGTACATCTCCAACAAAAAAGCAAATACACCAAAAAGCTTTTAAGCATACTAAAAGAAAGTAGAGGTATAGCCAAAAGAAGTTAGGGGGCTGGAGGGAGGGTAATCAGGACTGCAACAGTGAATTCACTCGAACATCTACATTTATGGTAAGTGTACACAACTGTACTATGTACTTCGTGTTTCACTGTTGCAGCCATTACATTTGGGTAGATTCCCAAGGCTAAGGATGGGAGGAGGAATTTGGATAGCATTAGGACCAGCTATAAGGCCCTGCAAGACTGCAGTGGCAAAGCCAGCTCTGGATTTAGAGAAAATTGGCAAATGGTAATGCTTGGTGAAAGTATGTAGAGAACTCCAGGTAGCAGCTTCTAGGATGTCCCTGGTAGGGACACCTCTGAGAAAGGCTGCAGAGGTAGATGCGGCCCTGGTTGAATGGGGTCTAATCCCCTGCGGGATAGGTTTTCCATAGTGCTTATAGCAGAAATGAATGCAATGGCCTATCCATTTAGAAATGGTTTGCTTTGAAATAGCCTTCCCCTCTGCCACTGCATCAAATGCCACCAGCAGTTAAGATCTCCTTTGAAGTTTAGTCCTGTCCAAGTAAAATCTAAGTTGTCTGTGCACATCTAAGGAGTGCAGTATGCGTTCCCCCTTTGTTCTGTGGATTAGAAAAGAAGGTTGGCAAATGAATGGACTGATTAAGAGCCACACTGGATATCACCTTGGGCATGAAGGAGGGATTGGTCCTGAGGGACACCCTGTCCGCATGAAAGATGACGAAAGGCGCCATTGCCATAAGGGCCTGTAATTCAGATACCCTTCTTGCTGAAGTGATTGCGAAAAGGAAGGCTGTTTTCCAAGAAAGGAATTTTAACTCTGCACTTGCAACTGGCTCAAAAACAGCTGAGTTTTTCCAATACAAAGTTAAGGTCCCAGGCTGGAGTTGGGGCTCTCCTGGGTGGTCTTAAGTTTTTGGCCACTCAGAGGTACTGCTTGAGCAGTGGAAGAGACAAGAGGGGTGGTTCTGTGTTGTAATGAGCTGAAATGGCTGAGGCATGAATTTTGATGGAAGAAAAAGAAAGGCCCTTGTAAAGCATCTCAGTTAAGTATTGAAGAATCTGAGGTAAGTTGGGACACTGCTGTGCTCATCCCTTGAGTTTGGATCCAGGCATAGAATCTTTTCCGTTTTTCAGCATAAGATGTTTTAGTACAAGGCCTCCTTCCCTCCAAAATGTCATCCAACACTTGTTTACTGAGGGATGGTAATGGCGAGATTAGGTAATTAGCCAGGCTGCCAGGTTCAGGGTCTGAAGCGGAGGGTGCAGAATCTGGGTCTCCTGCTGTGACAGCAGGGTAGGGTCTGAAGCAGGTGCTATGGAGCCAACAGTGACACACTGCGCTAGACGGGGTACCAGTGCTGGCGTGGCCAGTCTGGTGCAATCAGTATCGTCCTTGGTTTGTCCTGTTTGATCTTTAGTAGTACTTTGGAGAGGAGAAGCAGAGGGGGGGGGGGGGGGGAGGCATAAACTGATAAATTTTTCCAACTGAAGGACAGAGCATCCACTTTCCAAGCTTGTTTGTGGGGAGTCCTTGTGCAAAATTTGTTCAATTGGTAGTTCTGGGGGGAGGCAAACAGGTCTATATCTGGGCTCCCCCATTTGTTTATCAACATGTTGAAAGTCTTTGGTTACAGTTTCCACTTGTGTGGGTCCATGAGATTTCTGCTTAGTTCGTCTGCCCGTGTATTTAATTGTCCTGGCAGAAATTGAGCTCGTCAGTGCACCTGGTAGCTCAAGGCTGTGTTCCACAGAGCCATGGCTAGTCTGCAGAGGGAGGTAAGAATGGGTACTCCCCTGCTTGTTTCTGTACCACATAACAGTGGTGTTGTCTGTCTTTACCATTAATTGTCCTGGAAGAATGTTCTGTACAGCTAACATTTCTTTTTGATTGATATGCAGGTGCATTTGACTTGGGCTCCATTTGCCCTGAATGCACTTCCCTGCCAGGTGAGCTCCACATGCATAGTCTGATACGTCTGCTGTTAGGGTTTGGGCGGTAGGGGGTAGAGTGAATGGTAGTCCATTGTTTAGGTGGCAGGCTTCTGCCTTCCAAAGGAACTCTAAACGCAGGCAAGGTATGATAGGAATCATTGCTTCTGGAGCCTGAGAATGTTGACACCATAGGCTTTTAAGATACCATTGTAGTTTTCTCATAAATGCAGAAAGCCATGAACCCCAAGACTTGCAGTATTTGCCTTGCAGATAGCAGGGTCTTTGCGGCCATTAGTTTGAATTAAGTTGTCAAATGAATTTGTTTCTCTGGTGTGAGGAAAGCCATCTGGGAAGTTGTGTTCAAGCTTGCTCCCAGGAATATAATTTGGTGACAGGGTACCAAACGTGATTTCTTTTCATTTATGGTGTACCCCAAACAAGTTAGCACCTTTTGTACAAATGCCAGATGATTCAAGAGCATGTCCTGGCTTTCTGCCTGAATTAGACAATCCTCCAGGTATGGGTATATTTGAATATTTCTTTGCCTGCAAAATGCAATGACTGGAGCTAGGCATTTTGTGAATACCCTGGGTGCAATAGATAAGAAAAAGGGCAGTGCAGAGAACTGATAGTGCATGTAGCCTGCTTAGAAGCGTAGGTATCTTCTGCAAGATTCCCTAATTGGGATGTGTAGGTAGGCTTCCTTTAAATCCAGTGTTGCCAACCAGGCATCTTTGCCTAGCATAGGAAACAACTGGTGGAAAGTTAGCATCTTGAATTTTGGAATCACCAAAAAGGTGTTTAAGATAGAAAGGTCCAGGATAGGATGCCATGAATGGTCTTTTCTGGGTACCAGGAAAAGTCTCGAGTAGAAACCTTGTCCCTTTTCCTCTTCTGGTACAGTCTGAATAGCTTTTATGCTTAAGAGAGAGAGTACTTGCTACTGAGCCTCTGCCCACTGACTTGGGGGTAGATCTGGCCAACAGTTTGGGGTTGGTCACGTGTGGAAGTGAAATCTGTATCCTTGGGAAACTATATTTAAAACCCATTTGCCCTGGGTAATGAGTTCCCAGTTTTTGGTCTGCAGAGCAATCTTTCCCCCTAAAGGAGCAGTCAGTTGAGAAGTGCTTGGAAGTTTTAAAGTTAAGTCATTAAGACAGCTTACCATAGGGGGAGAGTCTTACTACTCCCTGATTTGGGAGTGCCCCCCCCCCCACACTGCTTAGTCCTGTGTGTACCCTGGGACTGAAGCCTGGGTGTTCTGCTGGTTCTGGGTTTGGACTGAGAAGGCCTGGAAGAGACAGGAAAGGACCAATTCTTAGAGGGCCAATGCTTACTAAATCTTGGAGGCCCTACTTGTAGGAAATCTTTAACAGTTTGCATAGATTTACCTTTTTCCTCCATCTTTATAAGAACTTCTGCTTTGTTGCCAAACAGGCGGTCCTGATTTAAGGGAGCATCCAGCAATTTAGCTTTAACATGATCTAGCAAAGATTGCTCCTCAAGCCAAGCATGCCTTCTAAGTACAGACCCAGTGACAGCAGCCCTGCAAGATGCCTCTAGTGAATCAATACCACATCGCAAAGTATGTTTTCCAACCTGTTAAGCAAAATGCATTAAATCCTGTAAATCCTTATTTTCAGCACAGTTGGGAATCAACATCATTTTCTGTTTATATGTTGCTGATACTTTAACATACGAAACTGACAGTTTAAGGCCCTAATGGCCAAGGTTGCAAAAGTGCATACCTTCTTACCCAATCTATCCAGCGCCCTGGAGTCTCTATCAGAAGGGGCAGGATTTTTGGCAGTAGTAGCCTTAATGCCCTTGGGTCCATGTGAAATGGTCTCAGGATCCGCAGCAGGATTTTTAAAAAGGAACTTGTGAGAGTAAGGAACCCTGTAATAGCTATCAGGTTTTCTGGGAGCAATAGGTAAAGAGTCAGGGGCCAAGCTACATTCCGAAAAGGCATCATCAACAATGTCTAGTAAAGGAGGAATAGCTAAAGGCCTGTGTTGAGGCAGGAGTAAGAAATCCCTAAGCCTCTTTTTAGAATCAGAGTAATCCTGGCATTCCCAGCAAAAATGCTCCCTAAGAGTATGCAAGGTTTTACCAAAAAAGAGAAATCCTTTGGGGGGAAGCAGAGGGAATAGAATACTCTGCATCAAAATCCTCGTAGGTAGATAAGGTTAAATCCTGGTCATCAGAGGAAATAGAAATTTCAGAATCCTGGTCAGAAGTATCATAAGCAAATTTAGTCCTAGGTCTCTTAGGAGAAGGTTGGCTTCCCCTGATTAAAGTAATAAGGTCTTCAGCCATATTTGTCATTTGTTTTTTTAGATATAGAGGCCTGACCATGCGGTCTGGGCGTCGGTTTTCTAGGCATGGTTCGAGTTTTAGGCCTTGAAGAAGAAGATGGCGTCGGTTTAATATGCAAGTCAATACGCCTGAATACACCCTCAGAAGCTGGCGCCTGCACTGCAGCTCCAGATCCATCCAAGGTAGAGACATCCGCAGGTTCCACAGTTGAAGCATCTCACGGCATACCGGACTCAGAATAGGTCTCAGTAGAGGCCTGTGAATCTGAAGTAGTGGGCATCAGGGGGCTGTGAAAGTGCCTCACTGAGTACCAGCGAACTGGCAACTGGCTTAGGAGAAGCGTCGTCAGCAACTTTGGACCTAGGCAGCCTGTCTCTGTCTTTATCTTTGCATTTTTTTGGAATGTCGGTAGTTGGATGGCTTACCAAAGACATATCTGGATAATTGAACAGGGTACCAAAATATTCAGAAGTATAAATATACTGATGACGGACAGTTTGTTGCTTAACTAAGGCACAAAACTGACAGCGAGGTATGTTGTGGTCAGGGCCTAGGCAAGGAATACAGTACGAATGAAAATCTTTATGATGCATTTGCTTTCACCAAGAAATAAACTTATTGACTTTTACTGACATCGGTTTAGAGCAAAAAAAGATTCCCCAATGGGGTACTTAGCTTTAGTTGAAGACTTTGGTTCTGAAACTCGAAAACGAAAATTTCAGGAGTCTGCCGACCGGCACTTGCGAACTGCTTCTGCTTCAGGTACCGCACAGCAAGAAAGACTGATTTAATGGCTTCGGCTGCATGCTTTATACCCCTGACTACCTAACGTCACGGAAGATGAGACAGCAAGACTTTGATAATCAGGCCGACTGAGGGCTACTGCAAGCAGATAACCCAAATGTGATGACTGCAACAGTGAAACACGAAGAACATCTCACAATAATATACTACCAAGGCTTGAGAGATGGGGGGGGACGTGCCTTGACACCATGAAGCGGCTAATGAGATCTGAGGTAATTTAGTGAGGAGCATTATGGGTACAGCCTATGTCAAGAGTTTGCGAGGCGCGAGCTGGAAAAATGGCAGAGTCTGTTCTGAAGCTCGAAACAGAGCCCACAGTCAAGAACTGAGTGAAGACTGACATCAGATTGAATGCTTAATTTCTTTTTGTCTGGCTTTAACCTGATTTGCTTCACTTGCTTTGGCCTTTCACAGGACCAATGAGAGACCGCCAGGCAAAATGACACATTCATGGCCAGTGGCTAAGCATCCAGGATTAACACAAATAGGACCCCCCTGTTTGACCTGTATTCACTATGCTCCTCATCTGAACTCCATCTGTATATATTGGAATCAGAGGAAAAACCCTATTCCAAGGGTGACTAGGTTGTTGTTGCAAGGTATCTCAGGTACTGATGGATCATCCACATGTGTAGCCTAGCTACTGACACCAAAAGGGTGGAAGACCTATAGTCCAGTACCTTCATGAAGTATTTTGCTGCCATGTGAGAGAAAGTGCAACAGCTGAATCTTCTACTGGGGAAGGCAAGTTATGTCCAGTCTGTCAGCCAGTGCTATTCAGTATGGTCTTCAGGGATCCTAAGATAAGGCTAGACTTCTGAAGGTTTAAAAAAAAAAACCCTCAAACTAATTATCCAGTGACTGTGTTCAAGGAATCGGTAGAACTGATTCTGGGATGTAGCATGAAAGAATCAGTCATACAGATATGAATAAAAGTCTATTCCCTCTCCCAAGTCCCTATTTCTGAGGCAGACAAATACTGGAACTATGCATTTGGCAAATGGACTAGGAGTAAGAGATAGGGCAAACTGGAAGGAGGCAGATTAAGTGTTATCAATTTGAGGAATAGGAATGGCCTGTGCTCTGCACAGAGACGGATGAGGCAGCAAGTATCTTTCACTGCTAGGGTCATCAAAAAAACTTACAGAAGTAATGTTTGGTACCTACTTCTCTGACGTCCAGGCCAACATGATGGGACTCTGGCTGTCAAAGTTCACAGACGATTGTAAGTAGGGAGCTGTTAACTCCCCAAGTAATGTTGACATCCTACAGAAAGGCCTCATTGAGACCAACGACTGGTGTCAAAACCATGGCCTTAAGCTCAATGCCAAAAAAAAATTTTGTCTCCTATGGGAAAAACAAGGTTCCCATGAGTTACCACATAGATGGTAGTCCACTGAACATAGACGGCGTTATAAGAGATATGGGGACACAGATTGACAGCAACCTCTCATTTGACCACCACACTGTCACTGTGGTCAGAAAGTCCTTCTATGTGGCACATCTGATTACTAAGGGTTTTGCATCCAGGAAGATAGAGGTCATGGTTTCCTTCTACTCTTCCCTCATTAAGCCAATCATAGAATACAATGCCCCATTTGGCATGTACCTCACTAGACACCTGCAACAACTGGAGAGGCCAGAAAAATACCTCACAAAGAGGATCCTAGGCCTTAAACACTTATCCTACATGGACAGACTAAAAAAACTCCAACTATTCTCTGTCTCATATCGCCTACTTAGCTGCGATCTCTGCTCGACTTACAAAGCCATGTCTGACCCAGCTCTGTTAGAAATGCTACATCTAAAGAAATCCCAATCCCAGCACACCACATGCTCCAGAGACCTCAGCCTCATTACCATAATCAACAGAATGTGCTGGAGGGACAGGTTCATAACCCAGAGACTGCCCATGCTATGGAATACACTTCCCATACATGTCAAACAGAGCACCTCACTGGCCCTCTTCAAGAGGAATCTTGATGAGTGGATGGGAAATAGAAAATTCACCCTGGGGATCACTCCAGTAGCTCTACTCGACAGGCACTGGGAACTAAGTGGCACAATGCCAGGTTAATCCTAGGAGCTAGGCTTGTAAAGGCTCTAGGGTCATTAGCCTAGTACGCACCTATGAATTACCATCTTGAATTTTTTTACTCAGAAATCTGTTTATCCTGGAAAGATCTAGGATAGGTTTCCAAGGACCACCAGGAGAAGCCCTGAAGAGAACCTTATTCACTTTTCTGATAAGGGGGATCCTTTCTACAGCTTCTGCTTCCAGCAGTTGTTGTAGAGATCGACATTGCTACAGGAACATGGTTCAGGAGAGGCACTACAAAGGAAAGAAAGGTTTTGAATTTTATACTATAGTCAGATACAGTCACCGTTTTTAATACAAGACGTGGTCATGTTGAATCATTTTTCTTTCAAGTGGGGAAAATCTTCCTTTTAGGTGGTAGCTAACTGGCAGAAGCCTTTTTGGCTAAGGGTGAGCATCTGTAGCATAGTACCTACACTAGTCTGAAATGTTTCCCAATTCTGATAGCTCTTATGGATAAGCTGCGTAACTCATTTTAATGACGTGTGAAAATCACACTCTCCTCCTGTTTAGGGATGTCTAACTGGTATAGGAGCATGTGAAAGTGGCAAAAATTGCCCTAATGCCCAGTGAGGATGTTGGGTAAAACCTGTCCTCCAAATAGTTCAGAATTCTGGTCTGTCATTGAGAACATGCTCTTGCCAGGAACAAACTCCCCTCAACAATATCAAGTGAATTCACAGCATGGGATGTTGCTTGATTCTTACATGGGTATTTAACATTCTCTTTGACCTTGACAAATTGATCTAGCTTCCTAGAAACTGGAGGCTGAGAGTCTAGCTCCTACAGAAGCAGGCTTTCAAACACCAGAAAAAAATGGAAGGATTGGCTATTGGCTTTGGCTCCTACATGCCCAACTCTTCTTAATTCCTTTTGCGAGGTATTTAGAACTGGCAACTACAAACCAATAAGCCTAACCAGCCTTACGTGTAAAGAAATAGAAAGCGTCATTATGGAACTCAAAGACATAGGCAGCTTACAATCCCTGGACAAAAAAAGTTATGTACTTACCATAATCTTCCATCTGTGATGTCAATTTTTATTCCTCCTCGATTGATGGGTTCGGATCAGAGGTGTCAGATCTGACTTGGCAGCTTGTAAAAGCTTTTGGCAATCCAAACTCTTGAGCCTCTCCCTAACCCATAATGCATTCTTCTCATTATCTCAGATCTTCTCAGATCTTGTTTGCAAGCACTAAAGAAAGACATACTCCTACAATTTATACATGTGTGTGTTCAATTTGGATGAAGAGAAAAAGCTTCAGAGAGGAAGAGGCAATACCACTTCTGGAGCTGGTAAAGGCATAAAGATGCAACCCAATTGTTTCTCTAACTCTTCTAGAAGAAACTTAAAAAGGTTGCAGGTTTGTGGGAGGGGGAGTCAAAGAGGAATGAAAATCAACAACACAGATGGAATGTTATGGTCAAGTATATAACTATCTGATGTAAATTTTCACTCTGTCCTCGACTGATAGGACAGTGTCCCCAGCTACTTAGAATCCTGGATAGATTCATGAGGAAAGATATTTTTGAGCACCACCGAGCCAAAAGATGTTCCTCCTCTGGACACCAGATCCAGCTTATAATGACAGATAAAGGTGTGAGGGGGAAGCCATGGAAGTCCTTGAGTGGAAAACTGAAGAGGTAGCTACAGCTCTGGTAGAATCAGCCCATACTTTGTAAGGCAAGGTCATACCTGTCTTGCTATAAATAAAGGCGATACAGTCAGTAAGCCATTTAGCTAAGACTACTTTAGAGAGAGGGGCGCCCAACTTCAATCCGGCAATGGTACAAACTGATCACTTTTTCTGATATCGTTTGCCCTATGAAGATAGAAACATAATTGTCTACATACATCTAGCAGTTGTTACAAATATTCTCCTTTACTGGAATACTTTGGAAAAATTACTGGACGATTAATGCATTGATTGGTGTTTATTTGTGATACCACCTTGGGCAAAAAAGATGCATTAGTTCGTAAGGATACTTTATCCTTATGGAAAATGAGATATGGAGGTTCGCCGTCAATGCCTGAATTTCCAAAGTTAGTCTGGCAGAGGTGATGGCAACTAACAAGGTCTTCCAAGACAAAAATTTTAGGTCACAATCACAGACAGTTTCAAAGGGTGGTAGAATCAAGGACTGCAGTACTAGACAGATGGCATGGTACCATGGGATCTTTAAAGGGAGGTTTGAGAAGAATTGTACCACAAAGTTTTTACATAGTTTATGAGAGGCTAGTGAGTGGCTATCAAATCAACAGCGGAAGTTAGAAACTGGTGCTAACTGGACTCTTACTGTTGAAGAATTAGTCCCAGGTTGAAAAGCCGTGTCAAGAACTCTAGCATGCGATTCACTGGTGCCCAGAAGGGATCTAAATGCTTTTGAATAATCCAATGTACAAATCTTTTCCACTTACTGGTGTAAAGTTTCATATGGACGGCTTAAGGGAAGATAGCAAGATGTGATGCTCAGGGTAAAACAGAATTGTCTGGTATTATTGGGATTGGAGAAATGAAGCTGTCAGCTTGAGGACTAGAAGGTCCAGATGTGTCATGCCCATTGGATGAGAAGGTCTGGAACTGGGTCTAGAATAAAGTGAGACCACAGGAAGGGAAACCAAAGAAAGGCAATTAGGACAACTTTGGTCTTCAACCTGGCAAATCTTTGAAAGAATTTCAGGATTAGAGGAATTGGAGGATATGCATAAAGTAATCTGGGGGACAGTCGGAGTACAGCATCCCTCGGTGACTCCTCCTGTAGTGGAATCATGGCAAAATAGCTGTTGCACTTACTTAGGGGGGGAAGCAAAGAGGTCGCAGCATGGCTGGCCCCATTTGTGGAAAACATATTTTGCCACTTTCTGATTGAGGGACCATTCATGAGGAAGCAGTATGCACCTGCGCAGCTTGCCTACTAGCATGATGGACTTCTCTGGGATATGCGTTGCTAACAGAAAACAATTGGAAGATATTTTCCCATTGCCACACCATTAGCGCTTCTCGACAAAGGGGGTACAATCTGGCTCCTCTTTGTTTGTTGCTGTACCAAAAACACTGACATTGTCCATTTGAATTGCAATTGTTCCTGATGGAAGAGCATTCTGAAAGGCTTGCAATGCTAAAAGCATTGCTCTCTACTCCAGAATACTGAAACAAATTGGCCTCTCTGGAGGACCACATGCCTTGGACTGCCTTTCCCAGGTAATGCCTCCCTCCACCAGCTAGGAAGCATCCGTGGTTACCATGGCCTTGGACTGGGAAGGGTCAAATGGACAACCCCTATAGCACCTGACCGACTGCAGCCACCACATCAGACTTTTCTTGCAAGAATTTGTAATTTATATTGGGGCTGACAATGGCAGCTGAACAAACAGACCACTGAGATGCCAGCATCCATTGGAGAATTTTCATGTGAAACCTGGCTAGCAGAACAAGAGTTACTGCTGCTGCCATTGATTCCAGAGCTTGTAGTACTGGGGCTGAGGAACTTTTGTCAGCTAGTTCTTTCCTTGTGGCCACCACTACACCACTATGATCATGACATCAAGAGGGGGATCCTTGGACCAGAACTGTCCATCTTCTGGAGGGGTCATAATTTTATAAGGCTTCTTTAATATCGGCTCAATGGAGTCAGGCTCCTTTCATGCCCGCCACGAGACCATATCTAGGAGCAGGCGGAATCACCCAAGACGTAGATGGGCCAAGTACCAAATGCCACAAGGAGCACAGACTCCTCCAAAGGATTGCTGGGCTTCCAGCCACCTGTTTTAGGATTTCAAGGATGTCTCTAAACGAGACATCGGCATGAGGTGACCATGGGGATCCTTTGCCCTCCACAAATCTGTCTTCAGTGACAGATTCAGGGGAATCCAGATGCTTCCTCTTACATATCCTTTTCTGAGGGAAACCTTCAGTGGGATAATCTGGGGAAGTATCAGAAGAGGTAAAAATACCCAACTGGGTGCCCTGAGGCTTTGGTACTGGCTGCCTCTGTGGGAAGATTAGTAGACACTCCTGACAGAGCAGAGGATACTGACCCCAGGGGAATAGGACCCATCTGTGTCACTGAAGCTGACAGGGCTCTCTCCAAGGTTCTAAAGGATGACCTTCCTGGACAGGGATAGAAACCCAGGTCTGAAAGGAGGACTTTCTGAGTCCTGTTCCCACCCTGCTCTAAGGAAAGCTGCCACAAAACAGAAGTCGGAGCCAAACAAACCTTTGCTGAAGCTCTGAGGTGCAGAGATGGTTTTGAAGCCCTCGGAGTAGACTAACACATCGGCTCTGACAGGGTAGAAACGGCTCAGACAGCATGGAGGAGCTCAGAGCACACTTCTGATCCAAGGATACAACGATTTTCGGATCCAAAGATGACGGGGTTTGGACAACTTGGATCCAAGGGCTCCAAACCAACGGAGGGAGTCAGAAGAGTCAAAGGTGGAGTCTTCGGTACAAGGGCTTCCTGACCCAAATGGGTAGGAGCTCAAACAACTGGGAGGCTCTGCGCTGAAAGCATCTGTCACTACCCTCGCCACATCATCTACCATGAGGCTCCTAGAAGAGCGAGAGGACTGCCTGCAGGGAAAGTCCATTCTGTAAAGAAAAGGAGAAGGTACCTTGATGAGGCAGGGTCCACAGTACCTTGTCCTAGGAAGAATGCCCAAAAAAGGACGATTGGAGGTCTTTGAAGCCGATGAATCCTGTGTTTTCAGAAACCTCGGATCCGTAGGAGTCGTCCAGTCCGAAGAGGTACTTTCTTCTTTTGTGTGATCAAAGGAGGTCAGATCTGACAACTTAATTTTCTTCTTCTTAGACAGATATGAAGAAACAGTAAGATCCGAAACTTTCTCAGAGGTCTTTGATGAAACTGAAAAAAAGCTTTTAGATGATTTAGGCAACTTTTTTGTAGTTTCTCCAAAAATTGCTTCACTGAAGGACGACGGTAAAAGTCTCTTCAAGATTAATTTATTTTTGCGCTCTACTAACGCACAAGGATTAAAGGCATGACAGATTGCACAACTCTCTTGCAGGTGAAGGGGGCCAAGGCAATAGACAAGTGTGTGTCCATCTTTTGGTTGCATTTCCCACACTTCTTAAAGCCTGCTGGCGTTTTCTCTTTCTCAGCCATGATACAAAACAACCGTAAAGGAAGTGCTGTAAATAACTCTACAGAAAGGCTTAACCACAACAAGATAACAAACTCTTAATACTATATACATAAATATATATGTATGTATTTCATAGGTTCATAGATTAGTACTAGGTTAACTGCCTTTGTGAGCCATTTTTAAGCCTAGCCAATTACCTTATGTGAGAATCAAACCCTGCACCTTTGGTTTATAAGGCAAATACCTTAACCATAACGCCAACCTCCCAACCTATACACACACACATACAAGTGTTATATATATATATATATATATATATATATCTATCTATCTACACACACACCCCTATAGATATACACACACACATATATATGGGTATACTTGATATGGTCGACATTTCACAATGTCGAAATTCATATCGCCAAGACCATATGATCTACATTTGAAATGTCTACCATACAAGTAGAACATAAAAAACAAAAACAAACTTACCTTAATGCTGCTACCAGCCCCCCCGGAACTTAAATATACAAACTCAGAGATTGCACTACAGTGTGGAAGCGAAAATCTTTCCATTCCGCACTGTAGGGAGATGCCAGTTCCCCATGGTTGACATTTCAAATGTTAATCATATGGTCTCGGCCATATGAATGTCGACATTGTGAAATGTCGACCATTCGAAGGGGACCCATATATATATATATATATATATATATATATATATATATATATATATATAGATAAATACACATACATACACACACACGTATATAGATTTTTTTGTTAAACTAGTAAGAAAAGAAAGAAGGGAAAAGGGACAACCTACAAAGCTAGTAAGGCTACAATAAAACATAGAAGGGTAATGGAGAAAGAAAAGTGGAGAGAGGAGACACTAACGACAGTATCTAGAGTACACTAGTACAAAGACAGGAAACTTAAGATAGAAAAAACACAAAAATACAGTCTGCTGTGACACGCCTGGATATATTAGATAAATAGTGCAATATGATGGACTGTATTATGTAGCCTAATCTATTCAAGAACCTGCAGCAGTCATACGCTATTAAGCTCGAGAGTGAAATAACCATGTTTCACCTAACGATGGCACACGAGATCTGAGGTAATGAGGAGGATGCATTATGGGTAAGGGAGAAGCTAGAGAGTTTGGACTGCCACCAGCTTTTATAAGCAGCCAAGTCAGATCAGACACCTTGGATCCGAACCCATCAGTCAAGGATAGAATGAAAACTAACATTAGATGTTTGAGTGTATAAAAGGAAAAGCCTTCCTACCAAACTTAAGCTCGTAAGTAGGTGCAAATCAGTACACACTGCTTACACTGACCTGGAAAAGGCTTCATTACTATTCCAAATTCTGGCATCATTAAACTAATCAAACTATATATAAACCCTTGCATAAGCTGCTGGATGGTAAACTGGCTCACTCACAGAACCCAATCAAAATGGGGGCATTGTGCCGTTTAAAAGGCTCATTAGAGGGGTCACTCAGGGATTGTTGCTAGGATTGCTCCAATTTACTTCTCTGAGGTTAACAGTGATGTTAAGGATCTGTAGCTCCAAATTTACTTCTCTGAGGTTAACAGTGAAGTTAAGGATCTGTAGCTGTTCAAGTTTGTTTGAAGCTTTGATCAGCTCTCTGGAGGATTTCCAAGACCTACCAAGAGGGCCCAACATATGTACAAACTTACGGTGCTAGCACTATGGCCTAAATGCTAAATGTATAGTGCCCTTTAGGAAACAACACCTATGCATGCACATACCACATAAATGACATCTCCTTCAAATGTACACAGAGGCCCTGCAGACTTTGTTTTTAGTTTTTAGTACACGTAGTGGTTGCAGGATGAAGCTTTGTGGCTGCTTCCTTAATCAAATGACAGCGAAAGTTCTTCTGGGGACTTTGAGACCAAAGGACATGCTTGCTCATAATTTTCTATGTTATCGCTTATGTTTTCAAAAAACATTCCTCCCAGAATTACAAAATTGCAAAACTCCTGCAAGAGTAAACACTCAGCAATTTCATCTTGTAGCAAATTATAAAATTTAGAAAAAAAAAACTGCCATATTATAAACTTATTGCAGGCTCTTGGAAAAGACCTGGGCAGAACCAGCAAAAAGACTACTGATCAATCTGCCAACAAAAATAACTGAAGGGCAAGGGTTGCTAATGTTTTTCCTACCTAGCAAACTGTAGATAACCACATTGTGGGAAAAAAAAGTACTCTGGGTACATTCAAAGCTCTGGAAGTTAAGCCATATGACTACACGTCCAACTGTGAAAAAAATTTAAAGCAAAATCAAAGATGCTGCAGCAGTAAGCCTTATTATGGACACATCAAAATGCCTGAATATGTGGAAGGATTCATAAACACACAGATACCGCAGCAACCTGGGGTGCAGTTTCAATCTGCTATGACATGCATGGATATACTAGATAAATAGTGCAATATGATGGATTGTATTATGTAGCCTGATCTTTTCACTAACCTGCAGCAGCCATAAATGTTTTGTTGAGTGCGAATGTGAGGAGAGGCTCCTTGAGGCTCCTCAAAAAATCTTTCAGAAGACCACAGATGGCATGAATATCTTCCACTTTGCTGAGAAGAGGCACAGTCCTTCCTCGCAGAAACTTCTCCTTCAGCTCTTTGACAACGCGATCACAGCCGGAGATGCGGTACAAACCAGCCTAGCAAGAAAAATTACAATGTAATTTTTTAATTCAATACTTAATGTTTTATGAATGTCAGCATGATAATGCCTTCCTTTTATCGCCTTACACTTAAGAACTTGCAAAGAGTAAACAAAGAACCACTGGCATAACATGAACATAAAGACTCTTAAAATAACTGAAACAGGGAGCCAAGATCCTTCCTCTGGCCAATGCAGTTGTAAAGAAAAACACAGGTACAGAAAGTATATATAAATAAAAGGAAAACTGACACATAGAAGTAAGTTTGCTGAAAGGTTAATTACTAGGAGGGGGGACAAGCAAATCATGACGACAATGAAGATTGTTTAGATTTGCATTTACAAATGAAGGAAGACAAATACTGTATAAGGGAGGGGGGGCAACACAAACACTGGCAGTTTTTCTCTCGAAGCTGGAGTTAATACAAGGGACTTGTGAGTGAAAGTAGTGGCAACACCTTGTGCATCAAATATAGAAAAAAGCAGGGAAATCAGAATTAGTCATTTTCCTCCTCTCCATTCAGGATAGGGTTATAGACAGAAGGATAGGGTTATAGACAGAATTCTGTGGGGTTCCTTAAGGCAGTTCATTTAAGACGCATCAACTGCATAAATTCACAGCATTTGGCCTAATCTAGTTTTAAATGCATCACTTCCAAGACTGACAAGGAGAAAGTATACTGCCGACTACTATGCTTGTCATTAACAGTAGATTTTCATGGAATGGTCACTATAACAGTGATTTATTGTCATCAACTCGCACGCAAGGCAAATAGTGCACAACCCAAAGAAACCACAAAATTCAAATAGAAAACGCCAGCACAAGACAGGAACCATATAATATAAGTTAAGGGTTTCAGCACAAGCCTTCTTCAGTATGCTTATAAGAAACAGAATTTAATCTTCACACCATTTAAATAACCTATCAGTGACATCATCAGTTAACTAAATTTAAAGTGATATAACTCTGCATATAGACATAAAAATACAAAGAATCAACATTCATTTAAGCCAGGGGAAAATAATGCATCTAATTTAATCCAAAAACATTTGTTTTCTTAGTATGAATTTTCTTCTATCCCAGTTTATTCAGCCCATTACCCACAATTTTATCAATACCTAAAAATTTAAAATGGGCAGAAGGATGCTTAGAAATATGCTTAAACAAAGCTTTAGAATCTCTATGACATATCACCTAGATGTTCATATAAACAGGTTTTGAAAAATTGGAAGTTTTACCCACACGAAGTAAAACATATGATCACCCACTGTGAATCCCAAGTGATACAATTCATAAACTTTCTAAGTATTTACTGATGTAAATCTTTGCTTTGAGCAACATTACACGCTATACATTTCCAACATTGAAAACATTCCCTTAAAAATCTGACCATCCAATGACTTTTTTTTTTATTCTTTCCTTATAGTGATTCAAAAAATTACCTTTGGTCTTGCCTCATCTATAAGTGAAAGAACAGACATTAAGTAAAATATTTGCTAATTAACGATCACCAAAATGTCTCTATTTATGAATAACATCTCAAAAAATCTACTATTACTACCAAATATTATAACTAAACATGATTTGAGAAGCTATCACCTCACTGATAGCAATATTTTAAAAGATAATTCCTAGATTTTTATCCTTATTTTGTCCTAGCTAAAAATCCCCCTATCAAGTCCCCATTATAGCCCCTATCTAGAAATCTCTGGGTTAAGTCAGACAAAAACTGATTATAGTCAACCACTATCAAAAGAGTTATGTACTCACCACAACGTTCCATGTTTGTTGTCCATCTCGCCATTCTTTCTTACTGGATAGGTTCGGAGCAGATCTTCTGCTCAGACTCAGCCGAATGTCTCAAACTTGGCTCGTGGCAAGGTAGGTATCCCATGATGCAGTGGTGCAACTCTCCAGATCTTGTTTGCTGCTACCATACTAATGAGTACTATATATATATATATATATATATATATATATATATATATATATATATATATATATATATGTATGTATGTATATGAAAAGGCAGAAAAACACCCACAAGGGCAGATACCAATAATGCAGAACCACCGCACGGCACAATCCACCTTCAATGCAGTATCGTTGTGTAAACCAAGAAACACTCCTTAGATGTACAAGCAGTATGGAATTTATTGAGACAAATAAAACGACTAAGCGCTTTCGCCAGCAATCTGGCTTCTTCAGAGTCGTTATTACACCCATAAACACACATATATATACTACTCAAACTACTTTCATTGGTCAAATACTCATTAATCATGAATAATTAATTAATAGCTAAAAGCCTTCCTACTGCATCATTCTTAATAATGAATTCACTTTTTTATACATAAATTCTTACTCATTTCAAATAATATATCTCATAATTGTCAATACAACTATATTAATAAATATCTAAAAACAAGACAATGTTAAAAACACAAAAATTATTATTGAAAATTCTATCCAATGATTACAAAACATAACTGTGATTAACAAACTAAATAAATAATATAACTGGGTGTTGTAAAATACATTTCAACCTTCAAATCTGCTGGGACCTAAGTTTTAACAGGGGTTTGAGGGAAACGAAATTGTTCAGACCAGGTGGTCTACACGCATCCAACCTTAGCTGCCATTCTGTCTCTAAGGCTCCTACTCTACTACACACATCCCCTCCTTCCCCATAGTCCCATACTCGCCCTATAACAAAGAAAATAAACTTTTTGAAAGATACACATCTTTTACTATGCAGAAAAAGCGCATTATGAAGATCTTTATTCTTAATCGATCTTATATGCTCAGCTATCCTGTCACGTAATTTCCTGACAGTTTTGCCTACATAGTACGCCTCACATGATGTGCACGTTGCCAAGTAAATCACATTCTTTGTCAAACAGGTACAACGCCCCGGACATCCAATAGTATATTTGTGCCCTTCTACACAAACATAAGTCCCCTCATTGATGTATCTACAACAATTACACATCCCACACCTTTTCATAACGGATTTATACACCTTCCTATTTTTTGTTTCCAAGATGTTTTTCATATTCTGGCCCCTACTATATGCTATCACTGGTCCAGCTCCTAGAATGTTCTTACTCTCTTCACTCAACACCGTATCCCTTGCAGCTCTTAATATATTAGACAATTCAACTGACCTGTGATTATACTGCATTACACATCTTAAGTCACCACCATTCCCCTTTTGTTGTTCATTAATCAATTCTACTCCACTACTTAAAATAGGTGCGTATCTACCATTTCTTTCCCTTAACACATCTTTCCTAACACTAAGGAGTAATTTCAAGGGATACCCTCTATCCAGGAACATCCCAATCAATTTGAATAACTCCTCTTTAAATACAACATCATTGCTCACCAATCTAGAAGTCCTTATCATTTGTCCCCTGATAACTCCCTTGCGTTGATGAAAGGGATGGCAGCTACTGTAGTGTAATAGAGAATTAGAGTAATTCTCCTTTCTATAGATGTTGCTCTCAAATCCTCCATTCTTCTTAATAATCATTAAGTCCAAATAATTCATCCTTTCCTCATGCCATTTGAAAGTGAATTTCAAAAATTCAGTTGTTTCATTTAAATAATTAACAAACTCAATAGCTGATTGCTCATCCCCTTTCCATAAGACCAGGATATCATCCAAGAATCTACTATACATGATTACCTTATCCGTGTAATATTTAGATCGAAAAATGTGTGCTTTCTCCCAAGTCAATAATACTGCATTCGCAAACACTGGGGCACATCTCGCACCCATGGCTACTCCTGCTACTTGCTGATGCAGCTCTCCCTCAAACAAGATGAAATTATTTTTCAACACAAGCTCCATTAGCTCACGCAAAAAATTCACCTTTGTCCCATCCATCAACCTACTCATAACCATAGCCTCATAAAACATTTCTAATCCTTGTTCATGGGGTATGACGGAGAATAAATTTACAACATCAATTGTAAGAAATCCAAACGCAACATCTCCTGTTTCTAATTTCCTCAACCTATCCAGGCAGTGCCATGAATCCCTTACAATGTGTGGGGCTGCATTCACCACATCCTTAACAACCACATCTACATATGCTGCAAGGGGTTCCGTTTTCGATCCCCGCGCTGAAACAATGGGCCTAAACTGTAAATCCACTGCCCCCTTGTGAACCTTTGGAATACCAAACAGGTTAGGAAGTCTTGGATGTTCTACATGTAAATAATTGTATTCCATTTCATTGATATATCCCTGAAATAATGCATCACGTAGATATACATCAATTTTATAATAGGCCCTGTTGACCTCGCCCCTTGAAACAGCAGCATATGTATCATCACCATTGAGGATAGCAGACATTTGTGAAATATAGTCAGTATTGGTCATCACCACCATCCCCCCCCCTTTGTCTGGCTTCATGAATCTATACAGTCCAGATTTCTTGAGGTAATCCACCAATTCCCTCTCTTGCCGTGTTAAATTATCATTAAAGTAGTGGACATTACTAAGAGTCTTCCGCATTTGTGTTTCAACTAACTTTTCAAAACACAAAACCTCAGAATTGATGGGGGGAATAAATGTACCACAACAATACAACCGGGGGGGAGGGTGAACAGGAGAGGGAGATATTGACAAATCCATTCAATGTCAATATTGAATTAGTTAACAATTCCTTACATGAGATTTGTCATGATTCTATTATAGATGATGAACCAACAGATGGTTTGGAACATGTGGACTACAACGAAAGTTTTGCAATTGACTGTGGGCTCACAGGGGATGAGATATGTACTATTGAAAACAATACTGTGGAAATTGTAGATAAGAATTTTTTAGAAAACAACAATGATATTGTAACTATTGATGGTAGCAACCATCAATTGGTGAAGAAAAAGGGTTTTTGTATTTACAATTACACAGATCTCATTATAGGTGAAACACACTTTGAATTGTTTTGCAAAGGTGTGAATTTTGTACCTATGTTTAAACTAGATTTAGCTCATGTGTTGTTGGAAGTTAAAATGTTCTCAAGGCAAATGAGTTTAAAAATGTTTTTTGCCAATAAGGAAAAGTTAGTGTGTGAATTAAGCACGGACCCTGTCAATAGTTTAAGTTATTTTAAAAGAAAAAGTACATTTATTCCCCCCATCAATTCTGAGGTTTTGTGTTTTGAAAAGTTAGTTGAAACACAAATGCGGAAGACTCTTAGTAATGTCCACTACTTTAATGATAATTTAACACGGCAAGAGAGGGAATTGGTGGATTACCTCAAGAAATCTGGACTGTATAGATTCATGAAGCCAGACAAAGGGGGGGGGATGGTGGTGATGACCAATACTGACTATATTTCACAAATGTCTGCTATCCTCAATGGTGATGATACATATGCTGCTGTTTCAAGGGGCGAGGTCAACAGGGCCTATTATAAAATTGATGTATATCTACGTGATGCATTATTTCAGGGATATATCAATGAAATGGAATACAATTATTTACATGTAGAACATCCAAGACTTCCTAACCTGTTTGGTATTCCAAAGGTTCACAAGGGGGCAGTGGATTTACAGTTTAGGCCCATTGTTTCAGCGCGGGGATCGAAAACGGAACCCCTTGCAGCATATGTAGATGTGGTTGTTAAGGATGTGGTGAATGCAGCCCCACACATTGTAAGGGATTCATGGCACTGCCTGGATAGGTTGAGGAAATTAGAAACAGGAGATGTTGCGTTTGGATTTCTTACAATTGATGTTGTAAATTTATTCTCCGTCATACCCCATGAACAAGGATTAGAAATGTTTTATGAGGCTATGGTTATGAGCAGGTTGATGGATGGGACAAAGGTGAATTTTTTGCGTGAGCTAATGGAGCTTGTGTTGAAAAATAATTTCATCTTGTTTGAGGGAGAGCTGCATCAGCAAGTAGCAGGAGTAGCCATGGGTGCGAGATGTGCCCCAGTGTTTGCGAATGCAGTATTATTGACTTGGGAGAAAGCACACATTTTTCGATCTAAATATTACACGGATAAGGTAATCATGTATAGTAGATTCTTGGATGATATCCTGGTCTTATGGAAAGGGGATGAGCAATCAGCTATTGAGTTTGTTAATTATTTAAATGAAACAACTGAATTTTTGAAATTCACTTTCAAATGGCATGAGGAAAGGATGAATTATTTGGACTTAATGATTATTAAGAAGAATGGAGGATTTGAGAGCAACAGCTATAGAAAGGAGAATTACTCTAATTCTCTATTACACTACAGTAGCTGCCATCCCTTTCATCAACGCAGGGGAGTTATCAGGGGACAAATGATAAGGACTTCTAGATTGGTGAGCAATGATGTTGTATTTAAAGAGGAGTTATTCAAATTGATTGGGATGTTCCTGGATAGAGGGTATCCCTTGAAATTACTCCTTAGTGTTAGGAAAGATGTGTTAAGGGAAAGAAATGGTAGATACGCACCTATTTTAAGTAGTGGAGTAGAATTGATTAATGAACAACAAAAGGGGAATGGTGGTGACTTAAGATGTGTAATGCAGTATAATCACAGGTCAATTGAATTGTCTAATATATTAAGAGCTGCATGGGATACGGTGTTGAGTGAAGAGAGTAAGAACATTCTAGGAGCTGGACCAGTGATAGCATATAGTAGGGGCCAGAATATGAAAAACATCTTGGAAACAAAAAATAGGAAGGTGTATAAATCCGTTATGAAAAGGTGTGGGATGTGTAATTGTTGTAGATACATCAATGAGGGGACTTATGTTTGTGTAGAAGGGCACAAACATACTATTGGATGTCCGGGGCGTTGTACCTGTTTGACAAAGAATGTGATTTACTTGGCAACGTGCACATCATGTGAGGCGTACTATGTAGGCAAAACTGTCAGGAAATTACGTGACAGGATAGCTGAGCATATAAGATCGATTAAGAATAAAGATCTTCATAATGCGCTTTTTCTGCATAGTAAAAGATGTGTATCTTTCAAAAAGTTTATTTTCTTTGTTATAGGGCGAGTATGGGACTATGGGGAAGGAGGGGATGTGTGTAGTAGAGTAGGAGCCTTAGAGACAGAATGGCAGCTAAGGTTGGATGCGTGTAGACCACCTGGTCTGAACGATTTCGTTTCCCTCAAACCCCTGTTAAAACTTAGGTCCCAGCAGATTTGAAGGTTGAAATGTATTTTACAACACCCAGTTATATTATTTATTTAGTTTGTTAATCACAGTTATGTTTTGTAATCATTGGATAGAATTTTCAATAATAATTTTTGTGTTTTTAACATTGTCTTGTTTTTAGATATTTATTAATATAGTTGTATTGACAATTATGAGATATATTATTTGAAATGAGTAAGAATTTATGTATAAAAAAGTGAATTCATTATTAAGAATGATGCAGTAGGAAGGCTTTTAGCTATTAATTAATTATTCATGATTAATGAGTATTTGACCAATGAAAGTAGTTTGAGTAGTATATATATGTGTGTTTATGGGTGTAATAACGACTCTGAAGAAGCCAGATTGCTGGCGAAAGCGCTTAGTCGTTTTATTTGTCTCAATAAATTCCATACTGCTTGTACATCTAAGGAGTGTTTCTTGGTTTACACAACGATACTGCATTGAAGGTGGATTGTGCCGTGCAGTGGTTCTGCATTATTGCATGTATGTATATGACCCCATATCAAGGAAAAACAGAGTATGTAAAGAGGAAAGATCACCACTAGGTCCTCTAGGAGTCCTTGGATGGGGGAAGGAGGGAGGGGCCGTCAGAATAAATGGCAAGATGGACAACAAACATGGAACATTATGGTGAGTACATAACTTCTTTACGTTATGTTATCCTTTCTTGCCTTCATTCTTACTGGGATGGGACAGCATTCCTAGCACCTTTTTCCCGGGTGGCTTACGAGAGTACACCGTTGAGCACAGTGGAACCAAAGGAGGCCCTGTCTCTGGAGGCCAAATCCACTTTGTAATGAGTGGTAAACGTATGAAGATTGGCCCATGTAGCTGCAGTAGAAATACTGTACATAGACATTCTGGCCTGAAAAGCAGAGGATGTAGCTAATGCTCTGGTTGAGTGACCTCTAATTCTGAATGGTAACTTTCTATTATTGGAGGTATAGATAAAGGTGATGCAACTTGAGAGCCAATTTGAAAGGGTGACTTTAGATACTGGCATACCCTTTCTTGCCTCAGAGAAGGAGATGAATAGTCGATCAGATTTCCTGAAATCTTTAGTTCTATGCAAATAGAATCTGAGCTGTCTATGCACGTCCAATTGATGGAGTTTATACTCTGCCTTGTTGCTATGGCTGGGGAAAAACACTGGGTAGCTCAGTGGATTGATTGATATTGGATTGAGAGCAAACCTTAGGTACAAAGAATGGATTCGTTTGTAACAATACCCTATCCATATGAAATATCAGATACGGAGGTCTGATCGACAGGGCTTGCAACTCCGACTCTTCTGGCAGATGTTACAGCTACTAAAAAATGGTCTTCCAAGAAAGAAATTTGAGATCACAAGATGAGGAAGGCTCAAATGGTGGCAATGTCAGTTGAGATAGGAAAAAAATTAAATCCCAAGGAGAAAGTGGTTCCTTAAAAGGAGGTCTCAATAAGGAAGCGTCTTTTAAAACTGCTTTACAAAACCTGTGTGACATTAAGTTAGGAGAATGGTCACCAATGTGGAAATTTGAAATTGTAGCCAGCTGGACTGTAATAGTTGCTGCAGCCAAGCCTTGATGGAAGAACTCTGACAGAAATTCTAAAATGGACTGAACAGGCGCAGAGAAATGGTCAATGTTTATATATTGGGCCCAGTGAGAAAATCTTTTCCACTTGCTAGTGTATAGTTTTCTAGTAGAAACTTTAGGAGAGGACATCAATATGTGTTTGACTGCTGGAGTGAAGTCTTGAAGCCTGACTAAATTGGGAAGTGGAGCAGCCATGCTATCAAGTTGAGGGTGTGGAAAGAAAGATGAAGTGCTCCTGACATGCATCAGGTCTGGAACCGAGTCCAGAGCCCATGGCTTCTCCTGAAGATGAGGACAGAGGAAGGGGAACCAAATCTGCCAAGGCCAATATGGGGCAATGAGAATCATCCTGCTTCCCAAGGATTTTACTTTCTGGATGACTTTGGGTAGGAGGGGAAATGGGGGGAAGGCATAAAGAAGTCCCAAGGGCCAATCATGTACAAGTGCATCTCTCGGTGCCTCCCCTGGCGGGAGAATTAGGGCAAAGTAGCTGCTGCACTTGGTATTCATGGGAGTGGCAAAAAGATCACAGCAAGGTTGACCCCATTTCCAGAAAATCTTTTCCGTTATGTTATGGTTCAGAGACCACTCATGAGGCATTAATATTGCCCTGCTGAACTTGTTGGCCATCATGTTGGATTTCCCTGGGATGTGCGTTGCTACTAGAAAGTGTTGGGAAGAAATTGCCCATTGCCAAACTCTCGGTGCCTCGCGGCAAAGTGCGCATGATCTGGTTCCTCCTTGTTTATGTACCAAACCACAGACATATTTTCTGACTGTATTGCCCCCCCCCCCACACACACACATCTGGGAAGCATCCGTAGTCACTATAGCAACAGGTTGCTGTGGAATAAAGGGTCTCCCAATAGTCACATGGTTGGACTGAATCCACCACCATAGGTCCTTTTTGCAGGACTCTTTTTCTGATCAGGTGGGACATAGGAAGTTCTTGAAGTGATCTTTGGAAGAATAGGAGCCATTGAAGGATTCTCATATGCATCCTGGCGAGAGGAATTAGTGTTATGGTTGAAGCCATTGTCCCTAGAAATTTCAGACGTACCTTTGCCTTTACCTTGTCCTTTAGAAGAAGGTGAAGTATTTGCTGTCTGAGGGCTGAAATTCTGTCAGCTGGAAGACGTGCATCATGGAAACAAGTGTCCAGGTTTGCACCTATGAAGGTAATATGTTGACAGGGCAACAAGGCATATTTTTGCAAATTGACTTATGCCTGAGTACAGATTTCCAATGTCATATCATTGTCCTGTTGGAGTAGATGCTTGGTGGTGGCAGTTAGGAGCCAGTTGTCCAGATACGGAAACACTTGGAATCCAAGATGTCTCAAGTGAGCCGTTACTACTGCCATGTGTTTGGTGAACACTCTGGGGGCTGTAGCGAGACCAAAGAGCAAAGCTCAGAACTGATAATGACTCCCAACCGGAACCGTAAGTGACTCCTTGATGCTCTGTCCATTTTCATGTGGTAGTACGCATCTTGGAGGTCTATTGAGTACATCCAATCATCTTTCCCTAAGAAGGGAAGCACTGACTGCAGTGTCACCATTCAGAACTTTGACTTTTTGACAGATTCGTTTAACTTGCTGAGATCCAATATGGGTCTCCAAGACCCTGTTCTTTTTGGCTCAAAATGAATCTTGAGTAAGTTCCAAATCCTGTTTGGTCTGCAGGGACTTTTTGGATGACTTTTGTCCAGCAACTTTTGGATTTCTATAGTTGCTTGCTCCCTTAGAATGGGTGGAACATCTGGGATTGTTCTGATTTGTGGGACAGGGTGGCAAAAGAGAATGGAATATCCTCTGGATATTATGCTTTGTACCCACTTGTCTTTTGTAATACTTTGCCAGGCTTCTGGGTACAAAGACATACGTCCCCTGACTGCCTCCAGAGTAGAGCAGGTGGGCCTCCTTTCAGGAGCGTTGATAGGGACATCTGCAAAAGGAATCACGGTCATCCTGGTTTTGCGGACCCCCCTCTGCCTCTAGGACGATGTCTACCATTGTTGCCTCTTCCTCTGCCCCTGGGGAAGGATTCACCTCATGTGTCTTGGAAAGCTCCCTGGGATCTTTTGAATCACATTTTTCCACTCTTTTGACCTTTAGGGGGAAGGTCTTGAAGGTGCAGAAAAACGTACTCCAACGGCACAGAGAGTTTTCCCCTCCTGCTCGAATCTGGTGACTGTGTCGTTTACTTTGGATCCAAAAAGTGAGGCTCAAAAGGGGCTTTTGTAAAGGTAGACTTAAAAGGGTCTGCAAAATTACACAAGCGCATCCAGGAGTGTTTCCTCAAGGAAACTCCTGAAACCGCCATCCTACTCGCTCCATTCACTGCATACGATATCAGTCTCATGGAGGAGTTAACAAAATTTAAGGTGGATAGCTGGGAGGAGACTTTCTCAGTACCCCCCCCCCCGCATCTAATGAACCTTGTAGAGCATCTCCTAGCTCTTTCAGGAGATCTCTTTGCAGCCTTGTAAAGTGTGTGAGGTAGTTCACCGATCGGAATGTAAAAGTCGCTGACGAAAAGACATGCTTCCCGTATCTGTCCATCATTCGAGAATCTTTGTTCGGAGGATGAACAGATGAGGATGTCTCAGAAAATTCCTTCTTGGTGGCTGCTGCCACCACCATAGCATCTACATGTACACATTTTGTGAGAAAATCTTTTCCAGTAGGGGCTGACAAACTTGTTTGGCCTCAGAGGGACTGGTTCCATAGTGTCAGGTGACTCCCACGCCCTTTGAATGACCAAGTCCATTAGTTCACCAAAAGACGGAGATACGGAGGAGGCTGAAGGTTGAGATCCAAAGGCCTTCAGGTACACAGACTCATCAGAAGGGGTGATGGTTTTCCAGCCGCCTCTCTGCTTTAGGATCTCTAGGTTATCTGCAAATGAGATGTCAGAGGACGACCGTAGGGACTCTCTTGATTCCTTGAGGTCAGTGTCTGAGGAGATGGACTCATCAGGGGAGTCTATATGGTTCCTCTTGCATGTCCTCTTTCGACAGGGCTCCTCAGAAGGCTATTCTGGAGAGGGTCCAGAAGAGAGGGGTTCACCCAATGGGGGTTCCTGAGGCTCTGAATCTCTGCTGTCCTGTGGATGAGGTGGAGCAGAGGCAGTAGCCGGTGCCTTGGGGGGACAAACACCAGTATCCCTATATAGAGCTGTAGAGGGGGACAGCACACTCATCAGCTCGAAAGCAGATTCCACTGATTCAGAGGACTTCTCCAGCTCTGAGGCTGAGTAGCTGATGTAGGAGCCAAACATATTCGAGCCGATGCACCGAGGGGTGGGGCTTGGAACTGAAGAAGTTCAGGTCAGAGCGTCGTCCCCCCGGGGCCGATTGGAAAACCTCGGCTCCCAGACACCCCGGACAGCACAGAGGATGTCTGAGCAGATATCGGTTCTGAAATCTCTGAAGGGGGTCCCAGAACCGATGGTTCTACTTTAAGCGGTATCAGGTACTCCAGCTCCAAAGACCCAGCTTGGCTCGGAGGAGGGACAACAGTGGATGCAAGAGTCTTGGAAGGCTCCAAGACCTGATGGGTCGGAGCAGAGAACAATTTAGCTAGCGCCGGCGACTTAAGAGTCTGTGCACCACCTGCTTCACGTCATCGTCAGATAGGCTCCTAATGGACCTGGAGGATAGAGATAGTGAACAAGCTCTCTCCAAAATGGGAGATCTCCAGGTAGGGGAGACGGGTGGAATATCAATGGACCAGCTACGAGACACGGCATCTTGCTGCTCCAAAGACCTTGGGGCTGAAGAACCAGCCTTGTCAAGAATGATGACCTCTGTCGGTTCCGAGGCCTGTGAAGCCAAGGAGGTAGATGGCTTAGAAATATTTGACAATTTTTCTAGGGGCTCAGACTGAACAGAAGAGACAGGAGAAGGCCTTTTAGATGGTTTGCCCCTCTTAGAAGAAGAGGACGAAGAAAAAGCACTCTGCACAGCTTACTCAAGGTTGGTTTCAAGAGCCCGTTAACAATCAGTTTGCTTCTTCTCTCCTGTAATACACATGCACCAAAGGAGTGGCAGAAAAAAGTTATGTACTCACCATAACGTTCCATCTGAGTAGTTATACTTCATTTTTCTGCAACCTGTGGGTATACGGATCCGAGCCGGCAACTTTTTTCTATCTGCTCCAAGCTCCTCCCCTTACCCATAATGCAATACCATCTCCTATCTTCCCTTTGATCGAGTTTGCTGCAACTAAATACATAAGCAACTCAGCCCAATGAACCAAACCTGAAAAGACAGGGCAAGGTCCGGGGGACAAAGGGAGGGAATGTTCCAGAAAAATGAAGTATAACTACTCAGATGGAATGTTATGGGGAGTACATAACTTCTTTATCTGAAGTAGTTAACTTCATTTTATCTGCAACCTGTGGGACAGACTCCCCAGCTACTCCAATCCTGGGAGGCCCTTATGGAAGGATATTCCTGAGTACCGCAGAGCCAAAGGATGCTCTACCCCTAGAAATCAGATCTAATTTGTAATGGGAAATTAAGGTATGTGAATTGGCCCAGGTCGCTGCTGCACAAATGTCGTCCAAAGGAATCCTACACCAAAAGGCAGCAGAAGTCACCATGGACCTGGTAGAGTGAGCCTTAATACCAGGAGGAGATAAACCTTTTGCTTTGTAGGCATGTGAAATGCAAAGTGTGATCCATCTGGCCAAAGAAACTTTAGAAATAGCTTTTCCCAGAAATGCTTTGGAAAAGAAAAACAACTGGTCAGTCTTGCTGAAAGCTTTTGTTCTATGAAGATAAAAATGAAGCTGTCTATGAACATCTAACAAATGAAGTTTGTATTCACCTTTATTTTGGAAGTTAGGGAAGAAAACGGGCAGATTAATGGACTGGTTTATGTTTGCTTCAGATGCCACTTTGTAGGATTAGTACAGAGAGAGACCCTATCCTTGTGGAAGAGCAAATACAGAGGCACGGCAGACAGAGCTTGAAGCACAGAAATCCTCCTAGCAGATGTAATGGCAACTAGGAAAGCTGTTTTCCAGGAAAAAAATTTCAAATCCACCGAAGCTGCAGGTTCGAACGGAGGAGCCATTAATGCCTGTAAAATAAAGGTAAGGTCCCAAGGAGGTACTGAATCCTTGACAGGTGGACGTAACAGAAAAGTACCTTTAAGAAAAGCCTTACACAGCCTAGAGGAGGCCAAGGCAATGTTGTCTTCACCAGCATGAAAATTAGAAATGGCTGCCAATTGTACTTTCACTGTGGAGGATCTAGCTCCTTGTTGAAAAATGCCAGACAAGAAATTCAACACTGCTGGAACAGGGGCTGTAAAGGGATCAGCTTTTCTCTGAGACACCCAAATGGAAAAGCGCTTCCATTTACTGTGATAAAGTTTCCTAGTGTAATCTTTAAGAGAAGCCACCAGAATGGATTTTACCGGGGATGAAAGACCGGGAGTCCTGGCAAGCAACGGAACTGGAGCAACCAAGCTGTCAGCTTGAGGCTGCCCAGATCGGGCGGATGGGAGATTAGATCCGGGCAGGGATCCAGAACCCACGCGGGAGCTAAGAGATGAGACCAAAGGAATGAGAACCAAACCTGATGAGGCCAGAACGGGACAATAAGGATAAATTTGCACCGCAGTTGGCAAGCTTTCTGAAGAAATTTCGGAACGAGTGGCAATGGTGGATAAGCATACTGAAGCCCGGGGGACCATGCATGGACTAGAGCGTCTCTGGGGACTTTCCCTGGTGAGGAAATCAGAGCAAAGAACTCGCTGCATTTCGCATTGGATGGAAATGCGAAGAGATCGCAACAAGGCTGACCCCATGCACGGAAGATCTCCTCCGCTACTGTTTCAGAGACCACTCGTACGGCATCAGAATAGCCAGACTCAATCTATCCGCTAAAATGTTGGAGCGCCGTGGGATGTGCGTTGCTAACAGAAACCGACCGGTGGAGATCGCACATTCCCACACACTCATGGCCTCGCGACATAGGGGGTAGGATCTGGTCCCCCCCCCTGCTTGTTGACATACCAGACAACCGACATGTTTTCTGACTGAATTGCAATCAATCAGAGAGGAAGGACAGTGTGAAAGGTTTCCAATGCTAAAAGCACTGCCTTCATCTCTAGAACATTTATGTGCAACTTGGTCTCTGACTAGGACCACGTGCCTTGGACTGTCCTTCCCAAAAAGTGCCCCCCCCCCCACCCGAGTTGGGAGGCGTCCGTGGTCACTGTGGCTTGGACTAGAGATGATGCGAAGGGGCATCCTTCTGATATCTCCGGTGAACTTAACCACCAAAGAAGAGACGTCCTGCAGACGTGACTGATCCTGATCAGAAATTCCATGGGCAGGTCTAGCCAAGACCATTCAACAGCCAGAGTGTCCATTGAAGAACCCACATATGAAGGCGCGCACAAGAGAATAAATATGGAGGCAGCAATGGAGCCCGGAGCCCAGAGCCTGGAAAACCTCGCTCGCCTTAGGAGACTTGAAGTTCGCTATCTGAGCTGTGACACCTGAGGTGTAAGATCTTGTCTGGAGTTAAGAATACCTTCATCTGCAAAGTGTCTAGCCATGCCCCAATGAAGTCTAGAACTTGTACTGGTTGCAATTGGGATTTCTGAACATTGACTGTAATTTCCAGTAGATCTGCCAACCGAATGAAGTAATCTCAGGCCAGACATAGGTGATGCTTGTTGGGCGCAGCGAAGAGCCAGTCGTCCAGGTAAGGAAACACCTGAATACCCTGAAGCCTCAGGTGAGCCGCTACAACTGCCATTACCTTGGTAAACACCCTGGGGGCTGTGGTGAGACCAAAGGGTAGGGCTCTGAACTGAAAATGACTGGCTCCCAGCTGGAAGCGCAGAAACCTCCAAGAGCTTCTGTGTATTTTGATGTGGTAAGCAAGCATCCTGGAGGTCTAACTAGCACATCCAGTCACACTCTTGGAGATAAGGTAGAATGGACTGTAGGGTGACCATCCAGAATTTCTGTTTGGCTACAGACAGGTTCAATGTTGACAGGTAGAATGGGCCTGAGGTCCCCCATCTTTTTTGGCACCAAAAAGAACCTTGAGTAGACACCTGATCCAGACTGATCGGGGGGGGATGCAGTTCGATAGCTCGTTTGAGAAACAGCTTTGACACCTCTAGAGCTGCGGCCTCCCTGTGAGCGGGTGGAACATCCGTGAGGTGTTTTGGAATATTTGGAGGGGCAACAAATTGGATAGTGTAATCTCTGGATATTATCTGCAACACCCAGTGATCTGTCGTAATGGACTCCCTTGCCGCTGGGTGTAAGGACAATCTTCCCCTGACTGCCTCCAGAGTAGGACAGACGTGCAACCCCTCAGGGCTACTGACCGGGTCCATCAGAAAAGGGTTCCCTAGACCCAAAATTCCTGGGACCCCCACTACCTCTAGGTTGGCGTCGATCCTATCCCCCCTCTGCCTCTGGGGGAATAGTCTGGAGAATCCCGGGAAAACTGAGATTTTCGGAACCACATCTTCTTCTGCCCTCTCTGATTCCTAGAGAAGGACTGCTGAGGGTTAGAGAAGCAGATCCAGATGGCAAAGTCTTCCTGTCCTTTTCGCTCTGGACAAGTGTGTCACGTACTGTCTTCCCAAAAAGGGAAGAACCGTCATAGGGAGCATTAATAAATGACGCCTAGAAAAGGGTTCGCAAACTGACACATCCTGAGCCAGGCATGCCGCTTACTGGCTATACCTGTCCCAGCCACCCTAGCTGCTCCTTCCGTGGCATGAGAAAGGAGCCGCATAGACGTGCTTGAGACCGACTTCAGAGTAGACATTTTCGCAGAGAACTGTTTGTCCTGCTGGTGATTCAACGAATTCCGAAGCAAGGTCTCGCTGAAGCCGGATCACATGTGCCAAACAGTTCAGTGCACGGATTGACAAGATCGCTGAGGAATAGACGCACTTCCTAAACCTATCCACCGACCTGGACTCCTTGTCTGGAGGGTGGACTGAGGAACTCACCTGTGCTATTTCCTTCTTGGTGGCCGCTGCAACCAACATAGCATCAACTGGGGCTCCTTTTGACCAAGGTTGCCTGTCGGAAGGGGGTGATAAAATTTTGTCAGGGCGTTTCGGGGTGGGCTCTATGGTGTCAGGCTCCTTCCATGCCCGCGTGCTGATAAGGTCCACCAAGGGGTCAGCTGGCGGGGACACTTAGGAAGTAGAAGGGCTCGTGCCAAAGGCCTCCAGGAAGACTGACTCATCTCCAGAAGGTTTTGGGGCTGACCAACCTCCCCTCTGGCAGAGGATCTCCATGATTTCTTCAAAGGAGATGTCTTCGGGAGGTGACCTGGGGGAATCTTCTTCTTCATCTAAGTCAGTGTCTGTAGTGAGGGACTCGGGGGAGTCCAAGTGCGTCCTTTTGCACTTGCGCTTATGGTGACCCTTCTTCAGTGGGACTCTCAGAAGAGGATTCATGAGCCGCAGGGGGTTCCTCAGGGAAATTAACCTGGGGATCCTCTGGCACGGGCTGTCCCTGACACAGGATGAAGGGAACAGTCGCCAAATCCAGGAGGGCCTGGGTGGAATCTGAGGGGGATGGGCTGGGGTCTCAATCCCTTGGAGAGAACCCTCTCCACCACTTCGAAGGCCAAGGGAGAGCGGACCTCCTTAGCATCCAGCAAGGAAGACGCCCTCCCCGGATCCGAAGCGGTGACCGGAGCCGAAGCAAGGGTAGCCTGAGGTCTGAGGAAACGGGTCGGATCCGAAAAGGTCAGAGCCGAAGAATCCATTCCCTTTGGTCCGACTCCCTGTCCGCAGCTCCGAGAGTTGCTCGGATCCAAACTAATCGGATCTGAGGAACTCAAGGTAACAGCCGGAGTAAGGGTTGGAGGAACTGTCAACGCCGAGCTACCAGCTCCAAAAATCCTCAGATTCAACAGCTCCAAAGCACGGATCGGTGAAGGAGAGATGGGGCAGAAAAAGGGCATGGAGGTCCCCCCTCCAGAGAGAGAGGGGCCTGGCAAGACTCCCATCTGTATTTGGATCTGAATGAATCTCCGCATCATCCTGTCCATGTCCAAGTCTGATAAACTCCAAGTCGACCTCGAAGAGGCCCCCGACTCGGATATGGCTGGTCAACGCAATGATGGGGAGGAAAGGCCTCGGGTCCGAATGTTTTAATGGCTCTGGTGAGAAATGAGGAGACTGGAGCCGTGGAGAAACTGGCCTCATGGCCTTAGAAGGGGGACTAAGAAAGAGCTCCCTGTCCAGGGATCTCTTGCAAGGTCTGTCCTTTCTCTTGTCCCTATCCTCTTTGTGCCTTTCTCTGTCTTTTTCGTAATCAGCCACGCTGACTGTAGTTTTGTCTTTATTAGGCCCAGCATCAGAAGAAGAGTGAGTTTGAGTCCCTGTCTGGGTGGGAGGTTGAGCACTAGATACAGAGGCCATGGCAGATTCCAGCATGGAAGCGGGGAGAAGGTCTTTGGCTACTAACTTGGCCTTCCGATCCCTGAGGGCCCTAGTATTGAACTCGGTGCAGATAGCACATTGAGTGGACAAATGTGCCACTCCCAAGCAAATCACACAGTGTGCGACCATCAGCCGGGGAGAGCTTATGGCCACACTCTGTACATTTCTTGAAAACAGATTTTGGCTGATCAGCCATGGTCTTGCACTCAAAAAGAAAACACTACCTACCAGAAAAAACACACACAAACACAGGTAGGGGAAGGGCAGGCCTAACAACTACTCTACCAAGTTTAACAAAACTTTTTTTTTTTTTTTTTTTTTTTAACTGACGAACAAGCGATACACTAAAAAAGGGGAAGAAGGGAAAAAAAATCACTCAGACACACACGAGATTAAATATTAATAATACTTACTATCCTTGAGATCAGAGCAAAGGAGACCACGATGCACACTACTTGTGCGGCAAACGAGATCTGAGGGAAGATAGGAGATGGTAGTGCATTATGGGTAAGGGGAGGAGCTCGGAGCAGATGCTAGGAAAAAAGTTTCCGGCTCGGATCCGATACAGATCCGTATACCCACAGGTTGCAGATAAAATTAAGTTAACGTCAGATGTGCAATTCTCCTGTAGATGTATAGCCCCTAGACAATTCACACAAATGACATCTCCGTCTGTTATTGACATTTTCTGGGTACATTTCTGACATTTTTGAAAGCCTGAAAGGCTTATGATGTTTCTCCCTGGTGTCTTTAGACATGTTTGGAAGAAAAGAAGGTCCCAAAAGGATTACAAATAGCAAATAAATTCGGTACGCTGCTAGATATATAAACACACAATAACCTAACAAACACTGCATATCTAAGAAATATAATTAGAAACTAACTTGCTCTGACTCGAACAGAGCACTAGGAACTCTAACTTAAACGGACTTAAGATACAAAAGATAGAACACACTAACACTATCACTACAAGCCCTCTGATTAAAACGGGCAATTAGCTCTCTAATTTAAACGAGCCAAGTAACAAACTAGCTAACTAAGAGTGTATACAAAAAACAACACACAACACTACAGGTAACCTAATAAGGCATCACAACAGTAATTAACTACGGGACACAAATGCAGGCCTGTGAAAAAATGACGGCCAATCAGCAGCACACAACAGCAGAAAGGGAGATAAACTAAGCTACACGCTAAATCTTAAGCACACAAAACACTAACTAATGTATGAATCCTAAAAGTCTAAGCTAGTAAAATGTAAAAGACAAAAAAAGTACAGTTTTGTACCTACCATAAATGTAGATGTCCGAGAGGAATGCATCTGCAGTCCTTACAAATGGGTTGTCCTGTCGTCAGGCAGCCCTTCAGTCGGCCGGATTCCAAAGTCTGGGTCTGGCTTCGGCTGGTGTCGCACTTCACCCGACGTCATTGCGGCAGTTTTTCGGGTATAAAGGCATCAGCCGACGCCATTTTCCTCAGTGTTTCTTGCCCCAGATGCCAGGCGCCCTCTTGGTAGGCTAAATTTGGATAAATGCCAAAGTTTCCAAATAGTAGAGAGCAAACACACAAAATAAACATGTATGTACATATATACAAACAAATACACCATAATAGATCCCCCCGAGCTAGCTGAAGATTGGTAAATACCCTAGGAGTACCTCAGAGGGGAAGGAGGGTGGGTAATCCTGACTGCAGATGCATTCCTCTCTGACATCTACATTTATGGTAGGTACAAAACTGTACTATGTCTTTCAAGGATGCATCTGCAGTCCTTACAAATGGGTAGAATACCATAGCTAAACTAGGGGAGGAGGTAATGAGAATAGATTATGGTGTAGTCAGGATCCCTTGTAAAACAGCAGTGGCAAAGCCAGCACGGGATCTGGAGTATAGAGGTAAGTTATAATGCTTGGCAAATGTATGCACGGAGGTCCAAGTAGCAGCCTCTATAATGTCCTTGGTAGCCACTCCTCGTAAGAAAGCTGTGGTAGTGGCTGTGGCCCTTGTGGAGTGAGGCCTGATGTTCTCTGGAGTTTTCTTTCCATGGTAGGAGTAACAAAGTCTAATGCAATTTCCTATCCATTTGGAGATTGTCTGTTTAGAAATTGGTTTTCCTTCTTTTCCTGTTGCATAAGCTACCAGAAGCTTGTCAGTTTTTCTATTGTTTTTTGTCCTGTCCAGGTAGTAGCGTAATTGCCTGTGTACATCCAAGGTATGTAAGAGCTTTTCTCCCCTGTTCTGTGGATTGGGGAAGAATGTAGGAAGGTGGATAGCCTGATTTAAAGAGACTCTGGATACCACCTTAGGCATAAATGTAGGATTTGTTCTCATGGACACTATCATGATGGAAGATCAGGAAGGGTTGTACTGCCATTAATGCTTGTAGTTCGGAGACCCTTCTTGCTGAAGTTATTGCCAGCAGGAAAGCAGTTTTCCAGGATAAGTATTGCAAGTCTGCTGTAGCTGCTGGCTCGAAAGGAGGTAGAGTCAGTTTTTCTAGCACAAAGTTCAAGTCCCATGCTGGCAATGGAGGTTTCCTGGGAGGTTTTACATTTTTAATTCCCCTCAGAAACTGCCTGAGCAGAGGATGCGAGAAGACAGGAGGATCCAAGCTGTATTGTGCTGAAATAGCTGATGCATGTATCTTTATGGAGGAATAGGACAGGCCTGTGTGGTACAGCTCGGCCAAGTACTCCAGGATGTTGGCTATGTTCACCAGTGTCACATCTTGCCCCTTTGCAGCACTCCAGATGAGATATCTTTTCCATTTTGCTGCATAATTCTTTCGTGTTGAAGGTCTACAAGCCTCCAGGATTATGTCCTTAACCCTTTGGGATAAATTTGGGTTAATTTCTGTCATGTAATGTTCCAGGCAGTTAGCTGCAGAGTTTTTAGGTTTGGATGTAGAATGTTGTAGTTGTTCTGTGTCAGCAGTAATGGGATCAGGGGCAGTTTCCATATTTGTTCCCGGGACATGCTCCTCAGCAGTGGGTACCAATGTTGTCTTGGCCAGTCTGGGGCTATCAGAATAATCCTCGGACGTTCCTCTTTGATCTTGAGAAGCACCTTGTGCATCAAAGGAAGTGGTGGGAATGCGTATGCTGTCAGGCTTTTCCAACTGAAGGATAGGGAGTCCACCTTCCAAGCAAGTGGGTGGTAAGTCCTTGTGCAGAATTTCTTCAACTGGTGATTGTATGGGGATGCAAACAGGTCTATTTGTGGTAATCCCCATTCTCTTGTGATGGCTTTGAAGATGTCCGGATGCAGCATCCATTCGTGGGCATCTGTTGTAGTTCTGCTTAGTATGTCTGCTAGAATGTTTTCCTTCCCTGGTACATAAATTGCCTGTAACTGAAGGTTGTAGCTTAGAGCCACATCCCATAGGTCTAGTGCCAGCCGGCATAGGGGGTATGAGTGTGTGCCTCCCTGTTTGTTGATGTACCACATAACTGTGGTGTTGTCTGTCCTTATCAACAGCTGGCCTTCGTGGAGAAGAAGTCTGAATGCCTGGATTGCCAATTTTACTGCCATCATTTCTTTTAGATTTATGTGCAGATGCAGTTGGTCTTGAGTCCATAGGCCTTGAATGCACTTGTCCATCATGTGTGCCCCCCAACCGAGGTCTGAGGCATCTGTCGTGATAGTTTGTCTTGGTTGACTTTTGCAGAAGGGCAGTCCTGTGTTTGATTGACAGGCCTGAGCCCACCATAAGAACTCTTGCTTCAGGCATGGGATCATTGGAATTTTGGTTTCCAGGCTGTGCTTGTGCTGAGACCACAAATTCTTTAGGTACCACTGTAGCTTTCTCATATGAAGCCTGGCATGAGGGACCAGTATTATGCAGGATGCCATGAAGCCTAGAGCTTGTAGCACTTTTCTTGCAGTTAGATGGCTCTGCTTTGTTAATGCCAAGAAATAGAGAGGAAGTTGCTCTTTCTTTTCTGCAGTTAGAAATGCCATTTGTTTTGATGTGTCCAGTTCTGCACCCAGAAAGGTTATTATTTGGGATGGAATCAGCCTTGACGTTTTTGTATTGACTGTGTATCCCAGGGCTTGTAGCAGGTAGATGACTCTTTGTAAGTCTTCTGTTAATTTGCTTTTGTTGTCCGCTTGTATCAGGCAGTCGTCCAGGTAGGGATAGATTTGAATTTCCTGAAGTCTGCAATGAGCGATTACTGATGCCAGGCATTTCGTGAACACTCTGGGCGCAGTAGATAAGCCAAAGGGCAATGCTGAGAATTGATAATGCTCTGATCCTGCAAGAAATCTGAGGTATCTTCTGCAAATTGGTCTTATGGGGACGTGCAGGTATGCCTCCTTGAGATCTAGAGTTACCAGCCAAGACTCCTTGCCCAGCATGGGAAGAAGCTGCTGTAGGGTCAGCATTTTGAATTTTGGAACAATGAGGAATGTGTTTAGAGCGGACAGATCTAGAATAGGCCTCCATTTGTTTTCTTTTCTTGGTACCAGGAAGAGCCTGGAGTAAAATCCCTTCCCTTGCTCCATGACTGGTACCTTTTCCACAGCACGCATTCTTAATAATTGAGAAATTTGTTTTAGAGCTTCTGCCCTTTGAGAAGGTGGTAGGTTCGGCATTCCTCTCTTTCCTGGTAATGTATGGAAATGGAACCTGTAACCTTTGTCTATAGTTTGCAAAATCCATTTTTCTCTTGTAATGCAGTGCCAGTTTCTTGAAAATAATGTTAGCTTTCCGCCTAAGGGCGCTTCTAGTTGTTCCCTGGTAGGCGGTGTCACCGCCAAGTCACTGTGATTGAGCTGTTGTAGTGGTGGTGGCTGTATCCGTGCCTCGTTGGTTGTTACCCTGCCACTGGCGACCCCTGCAGGCACCTCTGGATTGGTTTCTGCCTCTAGAGCGCCTATTCCTGCCTCTTTGTGCTTTAGAGGAGTCTGGAAAGGACCAATTCTTGGAGGGCCAATTCCTGCTAAACCTTGGAGGTTGAACCTGTAAGAAATATTTTACTGTTTGCACAGATTTTGCTTTCTCTTCCATCTTTTTCAGAACCTGCTGTGCGGGGGCACCAAATAAATTGACCTTGTCCATAGGTGCATCCAAAAGCTTAGATTTGACATGGTCTGGTAATGCCTGCTCTTTCAACCATGCATGCCTCCTGATAACTGTGCCAGTCATGGCTGATCTAAAGGAAGCCTCCAGTGCATCATAGCCACATTTTAAAGAATGGTTACTAACCTGCTGTATGTTATGTAACATCTCTTGAATATACTTTTTATCTAAAGATTCATCAGAGGACAGCTTTTTAGTCAACTGGTCAAGCATAAACTCTTGATATTGAATCATATGAAATTGGCAGTTCAAAGCTCTAGCTGACAAAGTAGCAGAGGTGTAAACTTTTTTACCCCATCTCTCTAAGGACCTGGATTCCCTTTCAGAGGGGAGGGTGTTTTTAGAAGTAGTAGCTGCTACAGCTTTAGGGCCCTGGGAGATAGTGTCTGGATCTGCAAAAGGGGCCTTATATAAGTGGTGATGAGTGTCCGGGACCCTGTAGTACCTATCAGGTTTAGCAGGAGCCGGAGGTAAAGTATCAGGAGTAGTACAGGCATCATTAAATGCATCATCAACAACAGCTAGAACTGGAGGAATAGCTAAAGGCCTATGCTGTGGTAAGTGTAGAAAGGTCCTAAGCCTTTTTCTAGAGTCTGAGAAATCTTGGCCCTGCCACTGAAATTGTTCCCTCATAGCATGCAAGGTTTCCCCAAAAGAAAATTCCTCAGGAGGAGAGGCTGAAGGGATGGACGCCTCAGCATCAGAGTCTTCGTAAGGAGAATAAGAAGCCTCAGGCGGGTCTGTATGATCTGAATCATCAGAAGAATCATCTGTGGCTACTGGCTCAGGGGGCTCTGCTCTAGGCCTCTTTTCTGGAGGAGGGAGAGAGGCCCTGTCTGGATGAGGCTGGGATCCACGAATTAAAGTGATGAGATCCTGTGCCAAAGAAAGCATATGGGAACTGGTACTGGGCCTGTGAGAGGGGGGCTTGGCAGGCACAGGTTTGGAAGTTTTGGCTGCTTTAGCCCTGGCAAAGGCCTTAATAGACATAGCTGGAGGAGGCCTAGCAGCTCCACGTGCAGGGGTAGAAATATCTAGTGGAATGGTGTCTGATAAATCCTGTGAAATCGCAACAGAAGGCTGGATTTCAGAAGCCGTTTCTACCAGTACAGAAGAGGCCTCGGTAGAAGGCAAGTTATCTGCTGAAGAAAGAACCGCTTGCTCGGTTTCGGCCGAAACAGAGACACTTGTGGATTGCTTAACCGCGGCTTCAGCCGAAACCGCGGACCGCGAGTGTCGGTCCTTTTCTTTGCGTTTTTTGGTTATTTGCGTAGTTGGAGGATCCGACGGCATAATGTAGGCAAAATCGGAGTCGAAAATCTGTTCAGCAAAGTCCGAGCGACGTCTAAGCGTCCGTCGGTTAAAAGAAGCACAGGCTAGACAAGCTGCTACGTCGTGGTCTGGGCCTAAGCAATGTATGCAATAGGAGTGGAAATCTTTATGAGGTATTTGTTTCCCACAAGATAAACAATTATTAACTTTCTCTGACATCGGCTGAGGCAAGAAAGTGTCCCCAACGGGGTACTTAGCTTTATGTCTTCGAAGTAGTATTCGGTAGTAGTAATCTCTGGATCTGACCGACCGGCACTTGCGAACAGCTTCTGCTTCGAGCGCCACGCGGCAAGAAAGACTGAGGAAAATGGCGTTGGCTGATGCCTTTATACCTGAAAAACTGCCGCAATGACGTCGGGTGAAGTGCGACACCAGCCGAAGCCAGACCCAGACTTTGGAATCCGGCCGACCGAAGGGCTGCCTGACGACAGGACAACCCATTTGTAAGGACTGCAGATGCATCCTTGAAGGACATCTTAGCCACGGCCAAAAAGAGTATATTCAACCTCGTAAAGCGGTACATCCAACCTTGTAAAGCGGCAAACGAGATCTGGAGAGTTGCACCACTGCATCATGAGATGCCTAACTTGCCACGAGCCAAGTTTGAGACTTCTGTGTATTCGGCCGAGTCGGAGCAGAGTATCGGCTCCAAACCCATCCAAGTAAGAATGAAGGTGAGATAGGACAACATAACATCAAATTCTTTTAAACTTGTACTACTGAGATAAGGGGAGGTTATTAACAGGAGATGGATAACAACTTGTAGCATTAATAATGATTTTTTGTGAAACTTTTTCCTAAACAAAAAATAGTTTTAATAGTTCCCTCATATTTTCTCAAGCAGCACCTCTAAAAAAAATTAAGATCATAATTCAAAGTAAAGCATAAATCCCACTTATCACTGAGGTATTGTGCAACCCCCCCCCCACCAACAATAATTACATTTTAGGGCCATATATCCATAGACTCGATATATATGTTGTGGCTAGCATCATAAATCATAAATTCCTCCAAATACCCCATAAAAAGGTCTGCATATGTTGGGGGAAAAAGAAAAATTATTTTCTTATTACCTGGGCCCCATGTTGGACAAAGGCCAGATCACTGTCTACATATGCTCCCAGATCCTAGACTAGAGGGTCAGCTCTTAAGGGTGTCTTATTGATGGGAGTGATTAGCCTGGGTGGCGGTTTTCCCAAAAGGCACTATAATGCATTTCTTGGCATTGAGTTTTAGTCTCGGAGTTTGGCATCACTCATTTATCCATGTTAGGTCCTCTTGGATAATGTTTGTGTAATGGAGAAATCTATGATAGCTCTCACTTTGTAGCCATCTCTGAACTTTGTCAACCAATGGCCTTTGACATTAGCCTTTACCTCAGAGAAGTATATGGCAAATAGAAGCAGTCCCAGTACAGAGCCCTGAAGTAACCTGCTGGTGACCAGAACACCAATCTTGACTTTCTGGCTGCTGTTTGTGAGTCAGCTGGTAATCCGGTGAATTATGTAAGGATTTATGCCCAATTTGGAGAGATTTTCCTCATCCAGGTCTAGGTAAGCAATACACACCATTTTCCCCACATCCGTTGCTTTGGTGACCATTTCAAAGATGTCCACCAAGTTTAGTAGGCATGGTCTTCCCTTGACAAAGCCACACTGGGTTGGGTCCAGTGTCTGAAAGTGCCTATGTTTTTATGATTCCCCATGATAATTTCTTCTACTGCTTTGCATATTCGACTAGTCAGACTAAATGATCTGTACTTTCCAGGATCAGTTGATAGTCCACCCCTGTAAAGTAGGATAACCATTGCAGACTTCCATTCTCATGGTACAAAGCCTGTTTTGAGGCTATATTTGAAAAGTGACACAAGTGATCCTGATAGGGGTCACGTTTCCAGCTATTTAGGCGGCATCCTGGGATACCATCAGGGCCCACTGAAGCTGCGTTTTTGGCCTTAGCGAGTGCTGCTGGGGTGATGGGTTGGTTATACGTGTAGGTATTTCATGGTGAAATTTCATCCTATATTTGCAAATACCAGGTCCAGTATATGTCTGACCCTCTGGTGGGTGTGCACACTATCTGGTCAAGGGTATTTGTGTTAATAAATCCGAGAATCTTTGTGCCTGCGAGTATGACGTAGTGTAGATTTCCCAGTCTATATAGAGTAGTTGAAGTCTTCCATGAATAGGGTATCTGGTGTAATAGTGAGTATCTCCAGTAGGTGTAGATTTGCGCTATGGGACTCTACGGACATAAAGGGTGACTTATAGCTTGCTAGGATATGGTAGGGGACTTGGTCTATGGTGATTTGCATGTGGATAAATTCCAGGGCATCATTTTGTTTAACCAATAGAGCTATGCTTGTTGCTAACAAAGACTGAGAGTCCTCTGCCTTTTGTCTCAGTCTGTGCAGCTGACTATCTACACATGTAGAAGGCACTGAAGCCTTGCACTGTCAGAGTACTTTCTGCAGATTTAAATCATGTTTTGGTAATGGCACAGATACTATATCCTCCAGAGTGAGGAGAGCTTGCGGGATGTGGAGTTTCTTCTTTAGGCTCTTCGCATTGAACAGTAACACCTTTAGGTTACTTTGGGTTTTATTTTCTATGGTTGTAGTTTGTCAATTTGGTATTGCCTAAAAAAGGCTCAAAGGGGTGGATAAAGTTTTAGCCAATATTTGGTAGTTTAGGGGAGACTGTTGCAGACCATCATTTGCTGACAAATACTGAAACCCCCTAGAGACACACCAGAAACTAACCCAATTATTGAAGACAGTCATCTTTTGTTCATACTGTTGCATTGCCCTTGGTGAAGGTAGAATACTGCTTAATGCAGGGTGCATACTTGCCTGAGACACATATTCAGAGAGAAAAACAATGTATTTTTTCATATAGTCCAGGGAAATGCATCTCAGGTAATTAACTCCTGCATAGACTGTGACAGAATCATACTGGTACCCATGGTGTAGTGACTTGAGTGCGTGCATTACTTGGCAGAACCTGGCTTCAGAGAAACGTCTAACCATTCATTATCTTCTCGTTGCTCATGGTGGGAGGACAGGTTCTGTCCTTATCAGGTTCAGCAGCAGGGAGAACTAATAAAACTGAGCCAAAAGGAAGCTATCAACACTATTCTTGGTTTATTTTTTCTTGATATTTTGGATTATCTGTGGATAAGCACAGAGAAATGGACTAGCTCAGCTTATGATGAAAAGCATTTTTAGCGTAGAAACAAAAAGGTCTATTTTTGGCGCATCCCACAGACAAACTGCATCCATGAAAATGCCCCTGCTGAGCATACATGTGCATCAAGTTTGACATTGTTGTGTACTGCTGGTCTGCCAAGGAGTTTTCCTGAGACAAGATTATGATGTTTTGAGGGTCATGTTTGACTCCTGGGACAGCTAATGTGCTTGCACAGACTATCTGCTTTACGAGTGGGAGTACACTCCCTGTTGCTGATGTACCACATTCACTTTTGAGCTGTATTGTGTGAAAAGTCCTTGGTTGCAAAACTGGTCAGAAAGCCTTTATTGTTAGGATTAGACAGTTACTCGTATGCCTTTTTCCTTTGGTTGTAAGCAAGTGATCCTTCAATCCACAGTGCACCTGACCGAGCTCCTGGGGGTGTCTGAGGAATCTATGTTGAGCATCTGGATCTGCAGACCTTCTCAGAAGGGCATCCCCTACTGAGCTGCACATTTTAAATCCACTAAGAGAGCAGTGTTTTGACGCAGGGAAGCAAGAAAACAGAATACCATGTAGACTGCGTGTACTGGCACCATTTGTTTCACTGGTACCACTACAGCTGCCTCATATGTAGCCTTGCTAGCAATACCATCAGGATGGAAGATGCTACTTAGCCCAGTACTCAAAGTCCTGCAGAAATCTGGTTCCACTGAATTACAGTTTAAGAGAGCACTTTTCCTAGAAAGAGAGCACCTTGTATAAGGGAAAGCCTTTTGGTGTATCATGCTCAGCAATACTTCCAGGAAAAGGGTTTGTCTTGAGTATGTCAAGTGGGCCCCTGACAGGTTTAGAGAGAGAGAGAGAGACAAATTGTTTAAACAGCTCTCCAGTTCACTCTGCCTTTTCAGATTCTCCTGGGTTGCTGCTTAGATTAGAAAGACATCTAGCTATAGACAGATGTGAATACTTGCTCTACAAAAGGCATACTGGAGCAAGACACTTTGTAAATGACCTGGCTGCAGCAGATAAACCAAAGGTCAAAGAGTTAAATGATCACTGAAACCTTCTGCTTTGAATCTGTGAAATCAACTCCATCTACTAGATATAAGTGGATAGGCATACTTCAGATTTAAACTAACTACATACAGCCATGAAAACAGTAATGGAAAAAGGCCTTACAAACTTTATTCAAATAACATTACTGAATTAGCAATTGTGACATAGGCAAATTTGCATTCATATAAAAGTAATCAAACTAAAAACCTGAGGTGGTGGTGCTGTGGTAGCGTGGTCGCCTCACAGTGAGTCGCTGTCCGGTTCGATTCTCAGCTAGAGCGTCTTCTGCGTGGAGACATGCGTGAATGGGCATATCTTCATTGAAGGTTGTGCATCAGGGCTGGTAACTCGGCACGTAAAAATCAACTACCAATCATTAGCAGACCGGAGTTTGGCTCTGGCGACCCCTAACCGGGAAAAGCCGAAAGACACAACAACATAAAAGTAATCAAACTATATTAACATAACATTATAATTCACATATATTACTATACATCATATAACCCAAGCAACATTACATAAATTATTCAATTTCTGACTTTTTAAACAAGAAACATCTTTAGTAAACCATCACTTACTACATAAACAACCATACATTTATATAAATGAAAACAAACCACACAGACACAATCCTCATTGCACGCATGTTACATCACAAACCATACTGACACACTCCCAGTTGGAAACATTATACATCACTTATAATCTACCCAATCTTTCTCACTCGAACATTATCTAGCTCATTTAAGTCCTGCAGCCTTTTAAACCTCATTCCTCCCTAGTATGCATTGTTCCCACAATTCCCATTTTTTTCCTATGTAGTTTGCTGTTTTGAATGCTGGTATTTTTAGGATCTTGTTTAGCATTGACAGATCTAGGACTAATCTTTAAGGTCCATTTTTCTTTGGAAATAAAGTATAGAGTAGAAACTTGTGCCGCCTACCCCCTTTGGCATGTTCTCTCTATGGCTTCCAGAATGTGCAGTTCTTGCATTTGCATAAAAGACTGAAGCAGGCATCTTTCATCTCCAGGTGCTGGAGGGACACTAGATTTTTTTTTTAGATAAATTAGAGCGTACAGTCCAATTTTCAAGTCTTTATTACCCATGTGTCTTGTGTGCTAGTTTTCCATGGTTTGATAAAAAGTTATTTATTCACTACAACGTTCATCTGTGTTGTCCATTTTCATTTTTCCTCAACAATTGGGTTGGGATCAGACTCTGCCGTTATTTGAGGTTGTGGTCAATAAAGAACTCTAGCTCATCCCTTACCTATAATGCACCAACCTCTAACATACCTCAGATCTTGTTTGCTGGTTGACATAATATAAAAAGAAATTATGTCTTACCATAACATTCCATCTGAGTTGTTGATCTTCTTCCAGTCACCACTGATGGGTTTGGTTCCGAGCCCTTGGAACAGAGTCAGCCTTATACCAACCTTGTGTGCACCGAAAACTCTCAAGCTAAGCTGCTACCCACAACGCCCTTTGCTCAGTTACCTCAGATCGAGTTTGCATGCAACATATAGAAGAAACAGGTCAGAGGGCATCTCTGCGCAAAAACCATAATACACCACAAAGACCCAGACAATCCGCCAGGAACTTTACGAGGGGGACAGTGGGAGGGTGCGATGACTGGAAGAAGATAAACAACTCAGATGGAATGTTATGATAAGACATAACTTTTTTATCTGAAGTTGTTAATCTTCTTCCTATTCAGTGGGACAGAGTCCCCAGCTACTTGGAGAACCTGGGTGCCCTTATGGAAGAACATTCCTGAGAACCATTGACCCAAAGGCCGCTCTTTACCTGGAGATCAGATCCAATTTGTAATGCTTGAAAATAGTGTAGGGCTTAGCCCAAATTGCAGCTGCACAAATGTCATCCATGGAGGCCCTAGAGTGGAAGGCAACAGATGCTGCAATAGGCCTAGTTGAGTGAGCTTTGATTTTGCCAGGTTTAGATCCCTCCGTAAGTGAATATGTGAAGGCAATGCAATCCCTTAGCCATTTAGACAAAGTAACTAGATATTGCGCCTCCCATTCTAGGACCTGCAAAGGAAATGAAAAGTTGGTCCAACTTGCGAAAGGATTTAGTTCTATCCAGATAGAAACGTAGTTGTCTATGAACATCCAAGGAATGTAGGCAGTATTCTCCCTTGTTAGAGTAATTTGGGAAGAACACAGGGAGCTCAATGGACTGGTTAATCAAAAAATCAAAAACCACTTTGGAGGGAAAGGATGGGTTAGTACGAAGTGATATTCTGTCCTTATGAAAGATCAGATAAGGGCTCTTAATACATAATGCTTGTAATTCAGAAATTCTTCTGGCTGAAGTTATAGCCACCAGAAATAAGGATTTCCATGACATGAATTTTAGATCACATGTCGCAGCCGGCTCAAAAGGGGCAGAAAAAGAGACTGCAGAACCCACTACAGATTCCATGCCTCCACTGGCCGACAGATGGGGAGGCCTGCTGTAGAAAACACCCTTGAGGAAGGTCTTGCAATGGTGAGAGGAAATAAGTGGCACTCCATCTGACCCGTTATGGAAGTTGGAAACAGCTGCTAGATGGACTCGAATGGTGGAAGCTGAGGCCCCATTGTCGAACAGTTCAGCCAGATAATGAAGAATAGTGGCCACGGGGGGCTGAGAACACAGGGAGCTCAATGGACTGGTTAATCAAAAAATCAAAAACCACTTTGGAGGGAAAGGATGGGTTAGTACGAAGTGATATTCTGTCCTTATGAAAGATCAGATAAGGGCTCTTAATACATAATGCTTGTAATTCAGAAATTCTTCTGGCTGAAGTTATAGCCACCAGAAATAAGGATTTCCATGACATGAATTTTAGATCACATGTCGCAGCCGGCTCAAAAGGGGCAGAAAAAGAGACTGCAGAACCCACTACAGATTCCATGCCTCCACTGGCCGACAGATGGGGAGGCCTGCTGTAGAAAACATCCTTGAGGAAGGTCTTGCAATGGTGAGAGGAAATAAGTGGCACTCCATCTGACCCGTTATGGAAGTTGGAAACAGCTGCTAGATGGACTCGAATGGTGGAAGCTGAGGCCCCATTGTCGAACAGTTCAGCCAGATAATGAAGAATAGTGGCCACGGGGGCTGAGAACTTTTAGTTATGTACTTACCATAACTTCGGATGTATGGGATCCATCTCGCCTACATTCATAACTGATGGGCTCGGAGCCGATCCATCGGCTCCGACTCGGCCAACTAGTACACTAGAACGAAGTCTCTTATTGGCTGGGCTACCCTCTATCCCAGGATGCACCACACCTGCTTCCCCAGATCTTGTTTGTTCGCTTTCATACTAACATGCAAACACAGAAAAAATAGTAGTTACTACACCCAACTAAAGTTCTTCAAGAGAAGATCTCCAAATGGAACTACATCTCCTCTAAATCCCAATGGAAGGGGGAAGGAGAGTGGGTATGTATGAATGTAGGCGAGATGGATCCCATATATCCGAAGTTATGGTAAGTACATAACTAAAAGATGTAATGGGATCCTATCTCGCCTACATTCATAACTGATGGGACAGCGTCCCTAGCACCTAAATCCCGGGTGGCTCATTGGAAAACACTCCTGAGAACTGTGGAACCAAAGGAAGCCCTGCCTCGAGAAACCACATCTAGTTTGTAATGAGAAATGAAAGTGTGTGGAGAAGTCCAGGTAGCCGCAGCACAAATATCACCTATTGATAATTTGGAGTGAAAAGCTACAGAAGTAGCCATTGCCCTGGTAGAATGAGCCTTGACTGGAAAGGGAAGCTCTTTGTTAGCCTGAGAATAAATGAAAGAGATGCAATCTTTAATCCATTTAGCTATGGATGTTTTAGCTACTGGTTGACCCAATTTGTTTACTGCAAAGGAAACAAACAGTTGATTTGATTTCCGCGTCTGAGCGGTTCTATTCAAATAAAAACGCAGTTGTCTATGGACGTCCAATTGATGAAGAATATATTCTGTGTTATTAGAAAACTCGGGAAAAAATACAGGGAGCTCCAGAGTCTGTTGAATACAGAAAGAAGAAGCAACCTTTGGTAAAAAGGAGGGATTTAATTTCAGGGACACTCTATGTTTGTGGAATATCAAATAAGGAGGATCAGAACAAAGAGCTTGAAGTTCTGAAACCCGCCTGGCCGAAGTTATGGCCACTAAAGGCAGTTTTCCAGGACAGAAATTTCAAATCGCAGGTAGCAGCTGGTTCAAAAGGGCGGGCACTTAAGTCAGCAAGAACCAAATTCAGGTCCCAAGGGGGAACAGGGTGAGATATTGGGGGCCTAAGGAGCCATGCTCCTTTAAGGAAAGACTTACAAAGTTTGTGAGACATCAACGAAGGTTCAAAAGAAGCATGAAAATTAGAGATAGCCGCTAGTTGAACCTTAATCGTGGAAACTGAAGAGCCCAATTGAAAAAGAGAGGCCAAGAAATTCAAAACCTCCGATACTGGGGCAGTAAGGGGGTCTATACCTCGTTGCTGAGCCCAGAAGGCGAACCTTTTCCATTTGCTGGAATAGAGTTTGACAGTGGAAGGTTTATGAGAAGAAGACAATATGTGGATCACCTCCGGAGAGAGGGAATGGTCTCGGATTAAGGATGGAAGTGGAGTAACCATGCCGCCAACCTCAAGGACCTGAGAGACGGGTGAAAGTGTCCTGACTGATGAGTCAGCAGGTCCGGCACTGGGTCCAAAACCCATGGACCTTCTACTGCATACCTCTGAAGGAAGGGAAACCAAACCTGACGAGGCCAGTGCGGGGCAATCAAAATCATTTCGCTCTCCAGGTAAATTGCCTTCTGTATTCACCCTCGGCAGGAGGGGAACCGGAGGGAAGGCATAAAGAAGACCGGGGGGCCAAATGTGGGTCAGAGCGTCCCTGGGAATCTGTCCCTGAGAGGGGATCAGAGTGAAGAACTCTCTGCACTTCGCATTGTGGGGGCTGGCAAACAAGTCGCAGCAAGGGAGACCCCATTTGGCGAAGATTTTCGCAGCAACTCTTTGGTTGAGGGACCACTCGTGGGGTAACAGAATGGTCCTGCTTAGTCTGTCCGCAATCACATTGGATTTCCCCGGTATGTGCGTTGCCATTAGAAAGCGGTTGGTAGCTACCGCCCAGTGCCAAAGTCTCATGGCTTCTCTGCACAGTGGGTAAGACCTGGTTCCACCTTGCTTGTTTATATACCAAACCACCGACATGTTGTCGGATAGGATAGCAATGGGACCTTGCGGGAGAGCGTGATGGAGAGCTTGTAGTACCAAGAGTACCGCTCTCATCTCCAGGATATTGATATGTAAATGCGCTTCCTGGAGTTGCCATGTGCCTTGGACCGACCTATCCAGGTAATGACTCCCCCCCCCCACCCTACCTGGGAGGCGTCCGTGGTCACAGTGGCAACGGGGGATTGAGGAATAAAGGGTCGCCCCTGGTCGAGATTGGATCGGAGGAGCCACCAACGCAGATCCCGACGGCAACTCTCCATGATCATGACTAAGTGGTTCAAGGGGAGTTCCTGATAGGACCATTGAACCGACAGAAGCCATTGACTCTTGACCTATCAGAATGTGATAGTAAGCGTCCTGGAGATCTATGGAGCACATCCATGCATCCTTCTCCAACAGCGGGAGAATGGATTGAAGGGTGACCATTCGGAATTTGGACTTTCACAAAACGATTCAATGAGCTGAGGTCCAAAATGGGCCTGAAGTCCCCTGTCTTTTTTGGCACCAAAAATAATCTTGAGTAAGTTCCTGATCCGATCTGGTCGGTGGGGACAGGCTGGATGACTCCTTTTTCTAGCAGCTTTGAAACCTCTATTGCTGCCTGATCCCGCTGACTGGGTGGCACGTCCGGGATTTCCCTTAAGGGAAGGGGGGGCTTGATGAAGGGAATGAGATAGCCTCCGGTTATAATCTGGAGCACCCACTGATCGCTGGTTATAGCTTCCCAAGCTTGTGGGTGTTCCGCAAAACGACCCCCGACTGGCTCCGGAGCTGCACAGTCGGGCAACAACTCAGGGACGTTGAGTGTAGGAAGAACCACGAAAGGAATCGCGGTCTCCAGAGTTACGAGGGCCTCTGCCGCCTCTGGGGCGGCGTCTTCCTGAATCCCCGCCACCCCCGCCTCTGGAGGGGGGATCACTGAGTGAAGTAGGGAAAGACCTCTGAGTTTTTCTGAACCACATTTTCCCTCCTCTCTGGGCCTTGGGGTAAGGCCTAGAGGGAGCGGAAAAGCGGGCCCCAACGGCAGTCAAGGTCTTACCCTCCTGCTCGCACCGAGTCAGTGTGTCCTTCACCTTGGGTCCAAACAAAGATGACCCATCAAAGGGGGCATCGGCGAAGGAATACTTGAAGGCCTCCGCAAATGAACACAAGCGTAACCAGGCGTGTCTCCTGAGGGCAACGCCTGTTCCTCTCTACTCGCCCCTTCGGCCGCATACGAAATGAGCCTCATGGACGAGTTTACGATGGAAAATAAGGTAGTCATCTGGGCGCCAACAGTGTGGGCTAGCGCCTCAGGTAGATTACCAGTGATGGAGTCACTTAGCTCTTTAAGGAGGTCCCTTTGGAGCCTGGTAAAATGACATAAGTAATTCAGCGACCGTAAAGTAAAGGCCACTGAAGAGAGGGTACGCTTCCCGTACCTATCCATGCTCCTGGAATCCTTATTAGGAGGGTGGATAGATGTTGAAGCCTCTGCCACGTCCTGTTGTGTGGCAGATGCCACCACCATAGCATCTACGGGAACTCCTTTAGTCAAAAATTCCTTCTGGGAGGGGGGGCTGAAAGAAATTTATTAGGTCTTGCAGGCACCGGTTCCACAGAATCAGGGTGTTCCCAAAGCCTTCGAGAAACCAAATCAAGGAGTTCATCGAAGGGCGGAGACACCCAGGAGGCGGAGGGTTGGGCCCCGAAGGCCTTGAGGAAGACTGACTCCTCAGCGGAAGGGGTTTTGGCCTGCCAATCTCCTCTCTGTCTCAATCTCTAGGATATCTGAGAAAGAGATCATCCGAAGATGATTTAGGGGACCCTTCCGCGTCATCGAGGTCAGTATCCGATGTGACAGACTCATCTTGGGAGTCCAAGTGCTTCCTCTTGCACAATTTCTTCCGTGGGGGCTCGTCCGAAGCAGTTTCGGACGGACCCCCCGGAAGAAGGGAACCCCCAATGGGGGTATCCTCAGGCCCTGGGGCCCCGCTGCCATGGGACTGCAATACGGCAGAAGCACCAGTCTCCAGGTCTAGGGACGGTGAGGTGGAAGCCTGCTGAGCCGGCAAGGACATGGCCAGCGCGCTCCTCATGGCCTCAAAGGCCGGACCTCCAGACTCCGTGGAGATCACTGGCCGAGAGGCCACAACGGCACTAGGGATTCCGGCAGCCAATGCTCAGAGGGGAAGACTAGGTACCGAGGCACCCAGTCCCAAGATGTTCCCCTCGGGCTCGGCTGAGAAAGTCCCAGTACCAAACCCTGAACCCGAGGACAGGGTAGAAACAGTAGTCGGCACCGAAAGACCTCGAAGGGGTCTCGGTTCCGACCGTACGGCTCCGCCTTGTTCCACCATCACCGCCTCCAACGGCTCCGAGGAGGTTGGAGGAGGAATCGAGTGTTTCGGAGGGGGGATCGGCTCCGAAGCCAACTGGGCCGGAGCCGAGACCATTTGAGCAAAAACTGGAGACTGGAAAAGCCTCTGAACAACCCTATCCAAATCCGAATCAGACAGTTTTGAGGATTTAGAGGAGGTAGACAATCGAGACGACTTTCCTCTCGGCTCCGACAATGTAGGGGGACCGGCACCGAAAAGGCTCCAACACTATCGGCGCCGGATCCGGCACAGTATGAATCACAATCGGCACCGAAGGAGTTTTCTTCGGAGCCGAGGGGGAAGAGTCTGAGCTGCACACCTCAACCGGCTCCGAAACCATCGGAACCGATGGAGGTGATTCGCCTCTCGATACTCCAACCTGCGGCTCCGAAACTAATGGAGCCGAGGAAAGAGGCATCGAGGCAGACCCTTTGACCGTCGGCCCCGAAGTCAGTGGAGCCGAGGAAGAAGAGGTTGACTTATGCTTCTTAGCAGTCGGCTCAGACGGACTTGTCGGAGCAGACGACCTTTTCTTTTTAGAGGCAGTAGGAGAAAAATCCAAGGCTTCCTCAAAAGAGGGCTTAAGACCCTTCAAGATCAATTTGTTTTTTCGCTCTTGAAGAACCCTAGAGGAAAAAGCATGACACACACTACATGTCTCCTGTAAATGTTTAGGTCCTAAACAATACACACATATAGAGTGACTGTCCGTAATAGACAATTTGTAATTGCACCTAGTGCATTTTTTGAAGCCTGACTTTTGCTCTTTGGACATGTCTGTCAGGATATAAAGCAGTTTACAAATACCAAAAACTTAGCGCCAAACTGTAGAGCGCGAGAAAAAAGATGGCACGAGCTCTCCAGAGAGAGATTCACCTCACAAGAGAAAACACATTAAAAAGCACAACAACAACAACGGGCAAAAGCCCTCTAACTTAAACGGGCTTTGCCCGGAGAAAACACTAACACAGATTTCAATAAGAAGGGCAAAGGCCCTCTAACTTAAACGGGCCTTGCCCGACAGCGATATAGAAATATCAGAGTAGTCAATCACTCACACACAATAATGTAAAAAAATACCAAAATTACACAGAAATAGCCGTTAAAACAGCTGTTGTATTAATTTCTGAAGAAACCCCAAGGTCAAAGACCAGTAAAAGGTAAAAAAAGAGAACACTTAGCTCCAGCCAAGTCGAGACCACGTCCAGCTTGTAAAGTGGCAAACGAGATCTGGGGAAGCAGGTGTGGTGCATCCTGGGATAGAGGGTAGCCCAGCCAATAACAGACTTCGTTCTAGTGTACTAGTTGGCAGAGTCGGAGCCGATGGATCGGCTCCGAGCCCATCAGTTATGAATGTAGGCGAGATAGGATCCCATTACATCGGGTCTATTTCTTGATTACATGACCAAATAGAGAATCTTTTCCATGTGTCCCTGTAAAGTTTCCTGGTGGATGGTTTATGAGAGGCCAAGATAATATCACGTATGGGTGAGGAGAGAGTTTCCTGCCTGGCAACTAACCGAAGTGGAGAAACCAAGCTGTCAGCTTGAGGGTGGACAGATTCGGGGGAGTCAGCCCTTGTGGGTGAAATATGAGGTTCTGACGAGTGTCTAGTATTCAAAGAGGTTGTAACAGATGAGGTCGAAGGAAGGGAAACCACACTTGATGAGGTCAGAACGGGGCAATGAGGATCACTTTGCTTCTCAACCAAATAACTTTCCTTAGAACAAGGGGGAATTAGAGGAATCTGAGGATAAGCATAAAGGAGACCCGTGGGCCAATTGTGGATCAAAGCGTCTCTCGATGACTCCCCGAGAGGGGGAACGAGGGCAAAGTAGCTGCTGCATTTTGTCTTTGAAGGAGAGGTGAAAAGGTCACAGCATGGCTGGCTCCAATGGCTGAAAATTTCCACCGCCACACTCTGGTTGAGAGACCACTCATGAGGATGAATAATGCATCTCCTCAGCCTGTCCGCAATCACGTTGGAGCTCCCCGGGATATGCATTGCGATCAGAAAGCGGCTGGAAGCTATCGTCCACTGCTAGATTCTCATGGATTCGTGACATAGGGGGTAAGATTTGGTCCCTCCCTGTTTATGTACCAGACCACAGACATGCCTGACTGGACAGCAATCATTCCGGACGTAAGGAGCGGATGAAAAGATTGCAACGCCAATAGCACCGCTCTTAACTCCAGGACACTGATATGCAAGCTGACCTCTACATCGGACCACTTGCCTTGGATGGACTTTCCCTTGAAGTGGCCACCCACCCCTTCATGGAAGCATCCATGGTCACCATGGCGCTGGGCTGGGGAGATTGGAAGGGGTGACAACAAAGATTTTTGTCCGTACACATACACCAGAGGAGATCTAGTTTGCAAGTGTTGGTGATGAGAATCTGTGAGTTCAGGGGGTGAAGGGCTGGGTATCCACTGGACCTGAAGGAGCCATTGTAGTAATCTCATGTGTAGTCTGGCTAAGGATCTATAGGAATGGCTGCAGCCATAGATCCCAAGGCTTGGAGAGCTTCCCTTGCAGACACCTTTCTTCGACAGAGTATCACTTGAACTTGTGCCCTTAGTCTCTGAAGCCTGTGGAGAGGAAACGAGATCAGGCTTGAATGGGTGTTGAATATTGCCCCTATGAATTCCAGTTGTTGTAAGGGTTGAAGGTTGGATTTCTCCCAATGTATGGTGATGCCTAGTGACTCTGCTAGAGCCAGAGTGTGGCGGAGATCCCTGACCAGAAGACGCTTGGTGGGGGCGGAGAGGAGCCAATAGTCTCGGTACGGAAACACCTGGAATCCCTGAAGTCTCAGATGAGCTGTTACCACTGCAAGGCATTTCGTGAATACTCTGGGGGCCGTCGAGTGACCAAAAGGCAGGGCTCTGAATTGGTAGTGACTGGCTCCCAACCGGAAGCGAAGGAGGCTCCTGGAGCGCTTGTCCATCTTGATATGGTAATACGCATCCCGGAGATCTAATGAGCACATCCACACACCCTCCCGCAGAAAGGGGAGGATGGTTTGAATCATGACCATGCAGAATTTGGTCTGAACTACAGATTTTTTAGTTGGCTGAGATCCAGAATGGGCCTCCAGTCCCCTGTCTTCTTTGGCACCGAAAAGAATCTTGAGTAGAACCCTGATCCGCACTGATCTGGGTGGAACTGTTGGATGGCTCGTTTATGACATAGCTTTCGTATTTCGGAAGCTGCCTCCTCCCTTTGACTGAGTGGAATATTAGGAAGGGATTTCGGAGGTCTTGGATAAGCTATTAGGGGAATATGGTAGCCTCTGTTAATGATTCTCTGCATCCAGTCATCATTTGTAATGGAGAGTCAGGCAGCTTTGTGCAGAGAAAAATGCGCACAGACTGCTTCCAGAGGAAAGCAATCGGGCAGCACCTCAGGAGCGCTGATACGGTCTACCCAGAGAAGGAATCTCTGGAGCCCTGGTTCTGGGGACCCCCTCTGCCCCAAAAGGGACATCTTCCATTACTGGAATCCCCCTCAGCCTCTGGAGTTGTTCTCACCACGTGCGTCTCAGAAAGGACCTTGAGGCTTCTTGTGCCACATCTTTCCGCTCCTCTGATTCCTGGAGAAGGAACGCTGAGGTTTGGAAAAGCGTAGGCCAATGGCAGACAAAGTCTTCCTGTCTTGCTCGCACCTGGCTAATGTATCCTTGACCTTAGCACCGAACAGAGCTGATGGCTCAATAGGGGCATTTAGAAAGGAAGACTTGGGAGTCCGCGAGGTCACAAATGCGCATCCAGGCGTGGTGTCTCATGACTACACCTGCACTGCTGCTTCGGTTGCGTGTGAAAGCAACCTCATGGATGAATTAGATATTGATTCTAGGGTGGCAAGTTGGGAAGCAACTTTATCTCGTGCTCCATCCTATACTTTGCCCGCGAGGGTTCCAGAGAGTTCGGAGATCAGATATCTCTGGAGCCTCGTAAAATGTGCCAAAAAGTTCAGACACCTAACTGCAAAAGTCGCTGATGCAAAGACTCGCTTCCCTAACCTGTGCACTGCCCGGGACTCTCTGTTGGGTGGGTGAACAGTAGGACTCTCTTCTGCAAGGTCCTTTTTCTTGGCTGCCGCCACCACCACCACCATAGCGTCCACTGGCAAACCTCTAGACCAATGGGGTTGATCCTCTGGAGAGGAGAGTACCTTGTCTGCTTTCCTGGGGATGGCCTCAACGGACTCAGGGTTTTTCCATGCCCCTTGCACGATGAGTTTAACAACTCATCAGCGGGGGGGTCACCCAAGAAGTAGCCGAGAGCAAAAGGCCTGCAGGAATACAGATTCCTCAGAGGAAGGGTTGGAGGACTTCTAGTCACCCCTCTGTTGCAAGATTTCCATGATGTCTCCAAAGGAGACAGTCAGGGGGTGATTGTGGGGACCCTTCCCCATCATCATAGTCCGTATCTTCCGTGAGGGAGTCCTCTGGGGAGTCCATGCGTTTCCTCTTACACACCCATTTCTTTCCTAGGGGGTTCTTCGGTGGGAGCATCTGAAGAAGACTCAAAGGGAAATACCCTGGGTAGGGGTTTCCTGGGTCTTGTGCTCTCAGAGTCCTGGGGGGTGGCCTTTGACAACTGCGGCTTAGAAGGAACTGGGGGAATAACCAATGGAAGAGGATTGCTAGAAGCAGGCGCCCTCTCCATCATCCGAAAAGCAGGCCCGCCTGAAGAGGAGTAGGAGCCCGGAACCAAAGAAGACAAAATCGGAAGCAGGGTCACACCTCACTCCAGATGGTCCACCCCCAGGGACGGAGCCTCAAGCAGACTCGGAGCGGTAGTCACCCTCAGCTCTGAAGTCGGGACCGACAATACAGTCAGAACAGAGACCGGAGTCGGAGGTTCCACCCCCCCCCCCCAAACATGAGATTGAGGAAGGATGGGTTCCGACGGAACCGACACTCAAAGGGGTCTCGGGGCCTCAGACAGTGTCGCTGTCAGCGCCGAGGAAGGGAGTCCTCTAGAAAAAGTTGGATAAATGAGCCTTGGAATAGAGGGATCGAAGGGAGGAGAGTAAGTGTGGGTTGCTGGAGTAAGAGACCCAAAGCCTGGAGTGGGATAGGGTCTAGGTGGATTTGAAATTCCCCTGGCAGTCAGTAGCTGGTCAAAAAGGCGCACCACATCCAATTCGGAAAGGCTCCTGGTGGATCTCACCGATGCTCCTGAGGGGGAAATCAGGCAGGTCCAAAAAGGGGCTGCAGGCTTGTCCGGCAAACGGGTCCACAGTCGACTAGTATCGGGTCCGTGGTGTATCGCAGAATGGCACTGACTATTCCAATTTAGAAACTGGCAACAACGGTATGGTTAGAGCCGTGAATGGGCTCGGAGCCGAGGTCACAACAGGGGGTGGATGAGAAAAATGGTTCCGAGGTAGTTGCCGGAACCGATATCGGAGCAGAAATGGGCGAGGTCAGTGCAGAGACAGAAACAGGCTGATCGGAACCGAGGCAGTAGATGGCGCTGGCAACTACATTGAAATGACAAAAAAAATAAGTGATGGGCATTCAGAATCGCCATATAGCAGAAACACCTGATGTTCATAAAGGTCATTTGCATATAATCCCATGTACCTCTGATATAAGAGGTTTAAGAGGTCACTGGAAGTTCTAGCTTGGCTAGAGTTTTCATTCAGTTTTTACTGATTGTTTTTTTCTGTGTGACCTTTTCACTCAGTTTGTTAGTTGGGATTTTTGCAGTCACCCTAATGGTAATGGACATCAGCTGGGTATAACAGCCCTCTGTTTCTTATGCTTAGTCAAACACTCTGCTTGTGCTGTGCTGATGAGGTCATAAGGCCATAATATGCATATCCATAGCTAGTGGGGTTTGGTTTTATTGGCCTGAAATTGCTCAGTGAAACGACTTAAAGAAATAAATCATGTGCATTCAGAATCGCCATAAAGTAGAAACACCTAATGTTCACAAGGGTCCTTTGCATATATCCTATGTGCCTCTGATACAAGAGGTTTGAGAGGTCACTCAGTAGAAATTCTAGCTTGGCTAGAGTTTTCATTTAGTTTTACTGACTTTTTAGTGTCGTTTTTTTCTGTGCGACCTACTCAGTCTGCTTTAGTTTGACATTTTGAAATTAGAAAAAAATAAAACAGGAAACTAGCAACAGTACAAAAAGTTAAAAACACCAGCAATGTTAACTAGAATTACAATAGAAATGTGTAAGAGGGAAAAGGGAAAACAGTTCAACCATGGCAAGAAGGTTAAACTATAACAGTGTTAAAAGGAGGAATTAGTAACAGAAATTAATAAGAAGTTATGTACCTACCATAACGTTCCATGTTAGTTGTCTTCTCTCGCCTTCTTTCTTGCTTGATGGGTTCGGAGCCGATCCTCGGCTCCGACTCGGCACTTGCTTTAGCTCGAGAACTCCTTTTACCAGCTCGAGGCAGCCCCATATCCCATGATGCAAGGCGGTAAGTACCCAGATCTCGTTTGTTGACAAAGGGCAATAACACCAAGCATAAAATACTTCCCAAAGGAAGAAGAAACTTACAGATGGAAAAAGGACCAGGTCTGAATGGTCTTTAGCATAATAGTTTCTTATACAAGGTCTGTCCAGGCCAGGGGAAGGAGGGAGGGTCGCAAGAAAGAAGGCGAGAGAAGACAACTAACATGGAACATTATGGTAGGTACATAACTTCTTAATGTTAAGTTGTCAATCTCGCCTTCATTCTTGCTTGATGGGACCGCGTCCCTAGCACCTCTATCCTGGGTGGCTCAATGGAACAAACTCTTGAGGACTGTAGAGCCAAAACTGGCTCTGTCCCTGGAGGCCAAGTCCAATTTGTAATGGGAAACAAAAGTGTGAGGAGTGGCCCAAGTGGCCGCTGCACAAATAGTGTCCAAAGGAAGTCTAGCTTGAAAAGCTGTAGAAGTAGCTAAACTCCTAGTTGAATGTGCTTTAGGTTTTGAGCACAGCTGTTTTCCCCTGAGTGTATAAATTTCAGTGATGACCGAAGAAAGCCATCTGGACAAAGTCACTTTAGAAACAGGAAGGCCTTTTTTATTATCCGCATAGGAAACAAAAGTTGATCAGATTTTCTAAATTTTTTTGTTCTGTCCAAATAATATCTAAGTTGACGGTGGACATCAAGATAATGTAGCTTTTGTTCAGCTCTATCTGAATAGTTAGGAAAAATACAGGAGATCAATGGATTGATTCAGATTGTTCTTTGAAGCGACCTTAGGTAAAAGGATGGATTAGTTCTCAAAGATACTCTGTCTTTGTGAAAAATCAAATAGGGGCTCGAACCGAAAGAGCATGAAGTTCAGACACCCTCCTGGCAGATGTAATAGCCACTAGGAATAAAGTTCTCCAAGAAAGATATTTCAGGGAACAAGAAACAGCTGGCTCGAAGCCCGGAAGAATCAAGGATGTCAGCACTAAATTTAGATCCCACTGAGGAGGAGGATTCCCGATTGGAGGCTTTAGTAGGAAAATTCCTTTCAAGAAGGCCCTGCAGAGCCTATGGGACATAATATTATGATCTGCTATCCCGACATGAAAATTAGAAATAGCAGCCAATTGAACTCTGACTGTGGAAGAAGAGGAGCCTGCATGAAAAATCTCTGCTAAGAAGTCCAGAACTGCCTGAACAGGGCAGTAAAAGGATCAATATTTCGGCCTTAGCCCAATAAGAGAAACGCTTCCATTTGCTTGTGTAAATCCTCCTGGTAGAGGATTTTAGTGAAGCTACTATGATGTCTCTAACTGGGTTAGAGATCAAAGGAAGCCTGGCTAAGGAAGGAAGTGGAGCAACCATGCTGTGAGGTTGAGAGAAGGGACTGACCGGTGCAGCTGACCGGATTGGTGAATCAGTAGATCTGGCACTGGGTCCAGATGCCACGGCTGCACCAAAAGGTGATGATGGAGGAACGGGAACCAAACTTGTCGAGGCCAGTAAGGGGCAATGAGAATCAATTTGGCTCTCAAAACGGTAGCTTTCTGGATCACCTGAGGGATCAGAGGAAATGGAGGGAAGGCATAAAGAAGTCCCTGGGGCCAATCCTGGGTCAGAGCGTCTCTGGGGGGATGGCCTGATAGAGGGAAGAGGCTGAAGAAGTCTGGACATTTGCTGTTTTGGGAAGTAGCAAAAAGATCGCAACATGGACGACCCCATTCCAGAAAAATCTCTTCCGCTATAGATTGTTTGAGAGACCACTCGTGAGGCAAGAGGATAGCTCTGCTCAATCTGTCCGCTATAATGTTGGTTTTCCCAGGGATATGCGTTGCTACCAGAAACCGATGAGAGGAGATCGCCCATTGCCAAAGTCTGAGCGCTTCGACACAAGGGTAGGACTTGGTTCCGCCCTGTTTGTTGATATACCAAACTACAGACATGTTGTCTGTGTGGACTGCAATTGTCCCTACGGGAAGAAAGTCGTTGAGGGCTTGCAACGTTAAAAGCACTGCTCTCATCTCCAGGACATTTATGTGCAGATGGTACTCGAACGGTTGCCACGTCCCATGAACCATCCTGCCCTGATAATGACCCCCCCACCCGATCAGGGAGGCATCCGTGGTGACAGTGGCTATCGGGGACGGAGGTACAAAGCACCTGCCTTGGTGAACCTGAGACGATGTGATCCACCAAGCAAGATGTTCTTTGCATGTTTGTGTCACCAGAATCTGGTGAAGCATTGGAAGTTGCTGGTATGACCACTGTGTGAACAGCATCCACTGAAGAAGGCGCATGTAGAATCGAGCCAGGGGAAGAAGTGTAATGGCCGCAGCCATGAGACCCAATACCTTCAGAACCATTCTGGCCTGTATTTTCTTGCTGGCCAGAATGATCCTGACAGGAGTCTGAATGTCTGAAACTCTTTGTTCTGTAAGGGTAGCTGACATCCGAATAGTGTTTAAGTTTGCGCCTATGAAGGTAATAGACTGGCAGGGCGATAAGGATGACTTTTCGAAGTTGATTGAGATGCCCAAATGAGAACAAAGGCCTATTGTGTAATCCCTGGCTTGTATAAGCTGATGCATGGTGGTGGCTGACAGGAGCCAGTCGTCGAGATACGGAAACACCTGGAATCCTTGACGTCTCAGGTGAGCCGTGACCACTGCCATGCATTTGGTGAACACTCTGGGGGCTGTAGTGAGACCAAAGGGCAGGGCTCTGAACTGGAAGTGACTGGACCCCAGCCGGAAGCGGAGAAATCTCCTGGAGCGTCTGTGAATTTTGATGATAGTACGCATCCTGAAGATCTATTGAGCACATCCAGTTGTCCTTCTGTAAGAAGGGCAGAATTGACTGAAGAGTGACCATTCGGAATCTTGTCTTCTTGACAGACTTGTTGAGTCTGCTGAGATCCAATATTGGTCTCCAGTCTCCGTCTTTTGGGGACCAAAAAGAACCTTGAGTAGATTCCGGCTCTGAATGGTCTATTGTAACTGGCTGAATGGCTCTATTTTGCAGTCGTTTTGCGATTCCTAACACTGCAATGTCCCTTAGACCGGGTGGTACATCTGGAAGGGAATTTGAGGGAAAGGACTTTCCTCGAAAGGAATTATGTAACCCTTGGATATGATCGACTGTACCCATCTGTCTTGAGTGAGGGAATGCCAGGCTTCTGGGTACAGTGATAATCTTCCCGCGACTGCCTCCAAGGATGGACACCCGGGCAACAGCTCAGGGAGGCTGAAAGGGCTTGTCAGAGGGAGGCTCCCTGTTTCCCTGGTTCTTCGACCCCTCTGCCTCTAGAGCGCGTCTGTTATTGTTACCCCCTCTGCCTCTAGGGGTAAACTGACCACGTGAATCCGGCGTGACTCCTTGGGATTTACGGAACCACATCTTCCCACTCTTCTGTCCTTTGGGATAAGGCCTAGAAGGGGTGGAAAACGGACTCCAACAGCAGAAAGAGTCTTGCCGTCCTGCTCGCACCTGGTCAAGGTTTCCTTCACCTGAGGGCCAAACAAAGCTGACCCATCAAAGGGAGAATTTGTGAAGGACGCCTTAAAGGGATCCGCAAAATCACATAGCCGCATCCAGGCTTGGCGTCTAAGAGCCACACCTGTGCCTGCGGCTCTACTCGCTCCATCCGCAGCATAAGATATTAGCCGCATGGAGGAGTTAACAACGGAATTGAGGGTTCCTAGCTGCGAAGCAATCTTTTCTTGAGCCCCTGCAGCTGTAGGATCCTGAACTACTTCTCCCAGCTCCTTCAGGATATCCCTTTGGAGTCTGGTGAAGTGACATAGGTAATTCAGCGAACGCATAGCAAAGGTCGCTGAGGAAAACATCCGCTTACCGTACCTATCCATGGTCCTAGAGTCCTTATTAGGAGGATGGACGGCACGGAAGGATCTGCAAGTTCCTTTTTGGTGGCCGCAGCCACCACCATGGCATCAGCGGGGACACCCTTGGTAAGGAATTGTTTGTCACTCGGGGCAGTGATAAATTTAGAAGGCCTCCTAGGGACTGGCTCTACAGAGTCAGGAGCTGCCCACGCCTTTCGTGCAATAACCTGCATCAGGGGGTCGAAAGGCGGAGACACCCAGGAGGTGGAGGGCCGAGATCCAAACGCCTCTAGGTATACTGACTCATCCTCAGAGGGATTGTTGGTGGGCCAGTTTCCCCTCTGTTTCAGAAGTTCTAGGATGTCTGAGAAGGAGACATCCTCAGAGGGGGATCTAGGGTTCCCTCTGACTCATCAAAGTCAGTATCCGGTGACAGACTCGGGAGTCTACATGCTTCCTCTTACAAGTCCTCTTCCTAGGAGGATCTCCCGAAACATCAGGAGAATCCTCGGAAGAGGGGAAATTCCCAATGGGAAACCTGAGGCGGAGGATCTCTGGGTCCTGTAGCAAGAGAAGAGGCAGAGAAGACAACAGGAATTATAGAGGGAGGAGCTACGGGAACAGACAGCAGACAGATTCCAGTGGCCAGTACACTCATCACCTCGAATGCTCCCTCCCAGGCAGGTCCGAGAGAACCCACCAAGAGCTAGGAACTCCAGGGACCACCGAAGGGAAGTCTCCGAGGCAGATGTCGGAGCCGAGCTCACCAAGGCCGAGGCTCCAAGGGGAATAGCGGTTCGGACAAGGGTCCGATGCCACTCACCCCTCGGAGGAGACCATGGAAGCCCGACCACCGAATCCCTCTAAGGAAGGTCTCAAGAGGAGATAAGAGTAGAGGCTGAAGGAACAGAAGGGGTATCCGCCCTCCAGCCGTAGCAGTAACCATTCCGAAGACTCCAACTCCAAGCTCTGGGGTAGAGTTGAAGGAGGAACTGTAACGGGTGTGGACCAACAGTCGCCTGCTGAGACGGACTGTGTAACATTTGGGCCAGTACCTGTGACTTGAGTAATCTACTGACCACTCTCTAGGTCATGATCTAACAACCTGGATGACCTTGAAGATCGGCTCCGATGGCTCCGTTCCGATAGAAGAGGCGGCGAGCCGAAGTATCGGCTCCAAGGAAGGAGACCTCGACCTCTTCCTGGAATGAGCCATCGGAGCCGATACTATAGATCCTGTCGGAGCCGACTTCGGAGCCGACAGGAAGTTCGATGTATCGGCTCCATCCGGAGCCGATACAGCCACCAAAGTAACGGTGTAGGAGCTGATCGGAGCCGACACCGATGCCTGTGCCACATGGGTGTTGGAACCGATCGGAGCCGACATCGGTGGACAATACAGATTCGGCACAGATAGCCATCGGTGCCGAAAGCTTTGTCAAGCCAGAATCGGCTCCAGCCGAGCCGATCTCGACTCAGTACGAAGTCGGAGCCGAGGCCGCAGGCTTAGATACAGAAGCCTGGGCCTTGGCAGGTTTTGCTGATTTTGGTGGAGCCGACTTAGCCGGAGAGCCCTCCGGCTTAAGAAGGCCCCTAAGAATCAGCTTATTACGTCTCTCCTGCAGGACTCTCTGGCTGAAGGAGTGACAAATAGCACAGGAGTCCTGCAGGTGAAGAGGGCCCAGACAATACAGGCAAGAAGTGTGACCGTCTGTCAGAGACATCTTCTGACAGCACGAGTCACACTTCTTAAAACCTGAGACCCTCTCCTTTGACATGGTGCTGAAAACACAACACACACACCAGTCAAAATTAACTTAAACAAAATACCAAAAGGTATTCTATAAAACCCAACACACACACCCTAACGGGGGGGGGGGGGGGGTGGGATAGGGAAAAGATTGACTAACAAAAAATTAAAGGAGACAGGGAATTTCTGTCAGAAAGGGTAGAAATATAAACTTAAACTATCAATAAAGGAGTTTTTGACTAAAAAGGGGCTTAAATATCACAAAAGTGAACAACTTACCAGGAGCTAGTAAAAAGAAGACCTCCTAAGCGAAGCGGCAAACGAGATCTGGGTACTTACCGCCTTGCATCATGGGATATGGGGCTGCCTCGAGCTGGTAAAAGGAGTTCTCGAGCTAAAGCAAGTGCCGAGTCGGAGCCGGGGATCGGCTCCGAACCCATCAAGCAAGAATGAAGGCGTGATTGACAACTTAACATTAAAAGTTTAGATTCTACAGGGAATAAAACGAAAGATTAGTTGTGTAAGAACTTACCATAATGATAGAGGTCCTTCTGTGTTACAGAATTCATAGGTAGGTACTAGGCTATCGGCCCAAGGATCTACGTAAGCCTAGCCAACACGGTTCCCTGGCTTACGCCACCCAAGAAAGTTATTTTTCTCTGTCACTGTCAAGCAGACACACAGAAGTGATCCCCGGGGTGTATTTCCTATTTCCCATCCACTCATCAAGATTTTTCTTGAAGAGTGCTAATGAAGAAAGTACAGTTGTGTACACTTACCATAAATGTAGATGTTCGAGTGTCTTCACTGTTGCAGTCATCACTGTAGGGGTTCTTCTTGCCGGCAGGCAGACCTCAGTCGGCCAGAATCCCAAAGTCTGGGTCCGGCGTCAGCTGTTCAGTAATGCTCCCTGATGTCAGAGTGCCAGGAGTACAAAGCTGTCAGCCGACGCCATGTTCTCCAGTTTTTCTTGCCCAAGATGTCAGGTGCCCAAAAGTGAAGGCTAATAGTAAAACAAAAAGGTAACATACCACAAACCCCATACCCCGTAGCAAATACACCTCAGAAGAAGGGTTAAGTAGGAAACCACACTAATAAAAGCATAAGAGGGGACAGGAGGGTGGGTAACCCAGACTGCAACAGTGAAGACACTCGAACATCTACATTTGTGTTAAGTGTACACAACTGTACTATGTTCATCGTGTTTCACTGTTGCAGTCATCACTGTAGGGTTGAATCCCAAAGCTGAGAAAAGGGGTGGTGGTTATAGAGTAGAAGGGGCAGCTAGAAGGCCCTGCAAGACTGCAGAAGCAAAGCCTGCCCTAAACATAGAATAAAGAGTGAGATTATAGTGCTTAAAGAAAGAATGCATTGAACTCCAAGTTGCAGCTTCCAAAATGTCTTTGGTAGGTACTCCCCTGAGAAAGGCAGCTGAAGTAGCAGCAGCTCTGGTAGAGTGAGTCCTAATTTTTCCTTGGATTTGCTTTCCATGATGAGAGTAACAAAATCCGATTCCATGAGCAATCCATTTAGAAATGGTCTGTTTTGAAATAGCTTTGCCTTGGGAATTTGCTGCATAAGAAACAAATTGGTATGTTTTCCTGATATTCTTGGTCCTGTCCAGGTAAAAATGAAGCTGCCTGTGCACGTCCAAGGAATGCAAGATCCTTTCCCCCTTATTTTGTGGATTAGTGAAAAAAGTTGGCAGGTGAATAGTTTGGTTTAAAGCCACTTTAGAAACCACTTTAGTCATGAAAGTAGGATTAGTCCTTAAAGCGACCCTGTCTTGATGAAAAATAATATAAGGTTCCACAGCCATGAGTGCTTGTAACTCTGAGACTCTCCCTGGCTGAAGTCAAAGCCAGTAGTATAGCTGTCTTCCATGAAAAGTACTTAATATCAGATGTGGCAGCAGTTTTTCCAGAACATAGTTGAGATCCCAGGCAGGTATAGGTAGTGTCCTAGGGGGCCTTAAATTATTTGCTCCTCCGAGATAGTTTCAGAAGTGGGTGTGAAAAGATTGGAGGATCTGTATTGTAATGGGCAGAGACAGCTGAGGCATGTATTTTTATGGAGGAGAAGGATAAACCCTTATGTAACATGTCTGTCAGGTAATGTAAAATCAAAGGGATATTAGGAATGAGAGGATCCAAATCCTGAGCATGCATCCAGGTGCAAAATATATTTCATTTACCTTCATAAGATTTTCTAGTGCTAGGCCGTCTGGCTTCTAAGATGACATCCATGACCTGTTTGGGAAGGGTAGGATAAATCATAAACCCTGGATGCGCCAGGCTGAGAGTTTTGATATGAGAGTGCAGAACCTGGCCCTGGTGTTGGGACAAAAGATTTGGAATCTGAGGTAGAATCCAAGGAGGCTCCTGGGATAGATTCATCAGTGTTGAGTAACAAAATTGACGAGGCCAATTTGGGGCCAGTAAAATCATCTTGGGTTTGTCCTGCTTTATCTTTATTAACACCCGTGGAAGAAGAGGTAGAGGAGGAAAAGCATACCCCGAGAGGTTCCTCCAACTGAATGAGAGCATCCACTTTCCATGCTAGTTTGTGACATGTCCTTGTGCAAAAATTCTGTAGCTGGTAGTTGAGGGGGGATGCAAACAGATCTATGTCCGGGCAGCCCCAGGCTTCTGTAACCATCTTGAATATTTGGCTGTCTAGCATCCACGCGTGTGGGTCTGACAGGTTCCTGCTCAGGGTGTCTGCCAGAATATTTTGTTTCCCTGGCAGGAACTGAGCTTGAAGATCCACTTTGCAAGCTAGAGCTATGTTCCATAGAGTCATGGCTAGTCTGCAAAGGGGGTAGGAGTGTGAACCCGTTGCTTGTTTATGTACCACATAACTGTGGTTTTGTCTGTCCGAATCAGTTGTTGTCCTGGTTGTAGAAGATCCCTGAAAGCCAACAGGGCATGCTGTACAGCTAGCATCTCTTTTAAATTGATATGAAGGTGCTTTTGATCCTCTGTCCAAAAACCTTGCAGACCTTTCCCCTGCAAGTGGGCTCCCCATGCGTAATCCGAGGTGTCCGTGGTTAACACTTGGCTGGCTGGAGGCAGACTGAAGGCTTTCCCTTTATTTTGAAGATATGCCATGGTCCACCAATGGAATTCCTTTAGCAGGCAAGGCAAGACAGCAATCTGTGTGTCTAGACTGTGGCAATGCTGGGACCATACACTTTTTAGGTACCATTGTTTTTTTCTCATATGCAGTCTTGCATATGGAATGAGGAGGATGCAGGAGGCCATGTAACCCAAAGCCTGCAGGAATTTCCTTGCAGTTAGCTGAGACATTAACGCCAGGGTTTTGAAAGTTGAAGCCAGCTGAAGTTGTTTTTCGGATGTCAGGAATGCCATCTGGGTTTTGTGTTTAGGAGAGCACCCAGAAAAGTTATCTGTTGTTCATAGGTTGGTACTAGGCTATAAGCCCTAGGGCCTATACAAGCCTAGCCATAACAATTCCCTGGCTATTTCTTCCCACATTATTTACTTTCCTGGACCCCTGTCTAGCAGGGTGACTGACGTGATCCCTGGGGTGAATTTCCTTTCTCCCATCCAATCGTCAAGGTTCCTCTTGAAGAGGTCCAAAGAGGCACTCTGCTTGACATGTATGGGCAATCTATTCCAGAGTCTGGGGAGTCTCTGGGTCAGGAACCTATCCCTCCAGCATGTTTTGTTTATTGTGATGACAAGGTTTAGATCCCTGGAGCGTGTAGCTCTGAGGGATTGGGATTTCTTTAAGTGTAGCATGTCCAACAGCTCTGGGTTTGACATGGCCTTGTATGTTAAGCAGAGATCGCCTCTGAGTAGACGATATGCGACAGAGTATAGCTGGAGTTTTTTTAAGGTGGTCAGCGTAGGGCATCTGCTTTAGGCCTGTGATTCTTTTAGTGAGGTATTTCTGAGGCCTTTCCAGTTGTTGCAGATGTCTTGAGAGGTACATACCAAATGGGGCGTTGTATTCTATAATGGGTCTAATGAGGGATGAGTACAGTGGGACAATGACCTCCTTTTTTCTGGATGAAAAGCCCTTCCTGATGAGGTGTGCCACACAGGATTTCCTGACTGTTGTGGCGATGTGGTTATCGAAGGTGAGACCACTGTCCACCTGTGTCCCTAAGTCTCTTATCACACTTTCTGTGTTTAGTGTACTGCCACCTATAAGGTAATTCATGGATACATGTTTTTTCCCCAAAGGGGATAATACATTTCTTGGCATTGAGCTTGAGCCCATGGCTCTGGCACCAAGCATCTGTTTCTGTAAGGCCCTTTTGTAGAGTATCCACATCATTTGGGGATTCAATAATGGCTCCCAGTTTGCAGTCATCTGCAAACTTTGTTAGCCAGAGTCCCTTAGTGTTGACCTGTACTTCAGAGAAGTAGATGCCAAACAAGAGCAGCCCCAGGACTGAACCCCTAGGTACTCCACTTGTCACTTGTCTGGAGCTGGATTTGGAGTCGGCTACTTTTACAGTGTGGGTTCTATCAGTAAGCCATTTAGCAACCCATTGGGTGACATAGGGATTAATGCCCAACTTAGTAAGTTTATCTATGATTCCAGAGTGGGGGATGGTGTCAAAGGCCTTGGCAAGGTCTAGATAGGCTGTGTGGACCACCTTACCCTTGTCCATGGCTCTGGAGACTGATTCAAAGAAGTCAATCAGGTTCAGGAGACAAGATCGGCCCTTCACAAACCCAAACTGGGTGGGGTCCAGTGTTTGAGGGTTGCCAATGTCTTTGTTTATAAGTTCCATGATAATACGCTCCATGGCCTTGCAGATAAGGCTTGTCAGACTGATGGGACGGTAGTTTCCGGGATCCAAGGTGGATCCCCCCTTGTGGATTGGGATAACTGTAGCTCTGCGCCACTCAGTGGGCACGAAACCTGAGGTGAGGCTATGATTAAACATGACACTTAGGTGAGGTGCCAGTTCATATTGTAGTTCATGTAGTACACAGTCCGGGATGTCATCTGGTCCCATGGATGCTGTATTCTTGGCCTTAGAGAGTGCGTTTTGTACCTGTGTGGCCGTTATTACTGGAATTTGGCAATCTTCCGGTATTGAGATGGGCCATTTAGGGGGTGAGAGGGGGGTGTGGATGTCAAACTTGACTTTTTTATGTTCACAGTGAATCCCAGATACTTGAGTAGATTTTGAACAAATTCCAGGTGCTTGAGTAGGACATCCTTGCTGTCTGCTTGAATAAGGCAGTCGTCCAGATAAGGGTAAATTTGAATTCCCTTGAGTCTGGCTTGAGTCTGCAGTAAGCTACTACTGGTGCCAGGCACTTGGTGAAGACCCTGGGCGCAGTAGACAAGCCAAAGGGCAGCGCAGAGAATTTCTAATGTTTTGAGCCGGCCTTGAACCGGAGGTATTTTCTGCACTCCTGTCTGATAGGGATGTGTAAGTAAGCCTCCTTTAAATCCAGTGTCACCATCCATGCATTTTTGTTCAACATTGGCAGGAGCTGCTGCAGAGTAAGCATCTAAAACTTTGGTATCTCCAGGAAAGTATTTAAGACTGACAGATCCAGGATGGGTCTCCAGGAATTTTGTTTTCTGGGAACTAGAAAGAGCCTCGAGTAAAAGCCTTGCCCTGCCTCTGATTGTGGAACCAGTTCTATGGCCCTCATAGCCATGAGGAAACTCACCTGGTTTAATGCCTCTGCCCACTGGTGTTTTGGTAGATCTGGCCAACCGCTTGGTCTTGGCAAGGTACGAAAGTGGAATTTGTAACCTCTTGAAACTACATCCAGAACCCACTTGTCTTGGGTTATGTAAGCCCAATTTTGGTGAAAAAGAGAGTTTTCCTCCTAGAGGAACTTCCAGGAGAGAGGTTCCTGGAGCCATGCAAGGGGAGTCATTGAGCCTGTCCTCTCCACCCCTGGGGGTGGAAGCACTCCACTGTCTAGGTCTGTAAGAGGTCTGTGCTTGGGCCCTCCCTCTAGAGCGCCTATATCGACCCCTCTGAGGCCTGTCCGAGCCGGGAAAGGACCAATTTTTAGTTGGCCAATTTCTGCTAAATCTTGGGGGTTGAACTTGTAAGAAATCCTTAACCGTTTACATGGATTTTGCCTTATCCTCCATTTTATCACTTCTTCAGCCTTAGATCCAAACAAAACATTATGCTGAACAGGAGCATCCAGTAACTTTGCTTTCACTTGATCAGGCAAGTTTTGTTCCTTTAACCAAGCATGCCTTCTAATGACTGTGCCAGTGGCAGCCGCCCTGCATGAAGCCTCCAAGGCATCAAAACCACAGTGTAAGCCATGTTTACCCACCTGCTTAGTAGCATGCATCAAATCGTGTAATTCCTTATTATCTGCACATGCAGAAATGGAACCTAGCTTTTGTTTCATAACAGACAGCAGGAATTGCTGATATTTTAGCATATGAAATTGACAATTTAAAGCCCTAACGGATAAAGTACCAGAGGTATACACTTTTTTGCCCCATCTCTTCAAAGCTCTAGAATCCTTATCTGACGGAATAGGGTTTTTAGCAGAGGCGGCCTTAACACCCTTGGGACCCTGAGAAATGGTTTCTGGATCAGCAGTAGACCCTGTAATATCTGTCAGGCTTTGCAGGGGCTGGAGGAAAAGAGTCCGGAGTTAAATTAGCCTCAGAAAAAACATCATCCACAATATCCAAAATAGGAGGAATAGCCAGGGGTCTGTGTTGGGGAAGAAGAAGAAGGAAATCCCTAAGTCTTCTCTTAGATTCAGAGTACTCCTTCCCAGTGAAAATGTTCCCTCATGTCATGTAAAGTTTCCCCAAAAGAAAAATACTCAAGGGGAGAAGCTGAAGGATGGATTCCTCAGCATCAGAATCCTCATAAGGTAGGAAAGTATATTCCTGTTCAGAGGAAGACACTGAAAAAAAGATGCCTGATCAGAGGATTCATAATCCAATTCTTGCCTTGGCCTTTTGTCTGGAGGGGGATGTGAACCCCTAATCATAGTTAGTAAGTCCTCCGCCATTTTAAGCATTTGTTTCTGAGACCTGGGTCCCGAATCAGAGGAGGCCTGGGCTGGAGTCTTTGATTTAGAAGGAGTCTTCGCCTTTGTCTTTGCCTTTATTTGAAGCTGTGTAGACCTGAAAACACCCTCGGAAGCCGGTACCTGCAAAGCGGCTGTGGACCCATCCGAGGGAGCATTGTCCGAAGGTCCTGCACCTGTAGTACACACAAGGCCTAGTTGGCTCCTCGTGCGAGTCCGTTTCGGCAATCGGTTCTGTAATGGCCGACGACAGGGGCTGCAAAAGCACCTTACTGACGACGGCCGAACCTGGAGCTGGCTCCGCTTGTAAACCATCGTCCGATTTGGACCTCAGAGGCCTGTCTTTATCCTTGCGTCGTTTGTGAACTCCGGTAGTCGGAAGCGTGTCTGACGACATATTGTAATTAAATCGCCTGCCAAAGTAGTGAAAAGCAAAATCGTATCTCCGCTTAATAGTACGTTGGTTAAATCTGGCACAAAACCGACAACTAGCTACGTCGTGGTCAGGGCCTAAACAAGGAATACAGTAAGAGTGGAAATCCTTACGAGGTATTTGCTTCCCACAAGAAATACAATTAACTTTTTCTGACATCGGACTGGAGCAAGAAAAAAGTTTCCCCAACGGGGTACTTAGCTTTGAGAAGAAAGTCTTCGGAATGAAGCACGATAAATATCAGGAGTCAACCGACCGGCACTTGCGAACTGCTTCCACCGCACAGCAAGAAAGACTGGAGAACATGGTGTCGGCTGGCAGCTTTGTACTCCTGGTGCTCTGACGTCAGGGAGCATGACTGAACAGCCAACGCCGGACTCAGACTTTGGGATTCTGGCCGACCGAGGACTGCCTGCCGGCCGGAAGAACCCCTACAGTGATGACTGCAACAGTGAAACACTATGAACATCTTTGCTTGACATAGATGGGTAGCCTATTCTAGAGTATGGGAAGTCGCTGGGATAGGAATCTATCCCTCCAGCATTTCCTGTTTATTGTGGTGACAAGGTTTAGGTCCCTAGAGCGTGTAGCTCGGAGGGATTGGAATTTCTTTAGGTGTAGCATGTCCAACAGCTCTGGGTTTGACATAGCTTTATATTTTAGGCAGAGATCATTTCAGAGTAGGCGATATGCTATGGAGTAAAGCTGGAGTTTTTTGAGGCGGTCCGTGTAGGGCATTTGTTTGAGGCCAGTAATCCTATTTGTGAGGTACTTCTGTGGCCTTTCCAGCTGCTGCAGATGTCTTGTGAGGTACATTCAAAAAGGGGCTCTATAATGGATCTAATGAGTGTTGAGTAGAGGGGAACAATGACCTCTTTTTTTTCCTGGATGAGAACCCTTTTATGATGAGGTGTGCCACGTAGAAGGACTTCCTGACTACTGTTGCGATGCGACTATCAAAGGAGAGACTACTGTCCACCTGGGTCCCAAGGTCTCATCACGCATTCGGTGTTAAGTAGATTGCTGCCTTGTGGTAGTTCGTGGGTACAGAGTTTTTACCAAAGGGGATGACACTGCACTTTTTGGCATTGAGCTTGAGGCCATGGCTCTGACACCAGGCATGTCTCAGCGAAGCCCTTCTGTAGGATGTCCACATCATTTGGGGACTTGACTATGGCTCCTAGTTTGCAGTCATCTGTGAACTTAGTTAGCCAGAGGCCTTCTGTGTTAGCCTGTACTTCAGAGAAGTAGATACCAAATAAGAGAGGTCCCAGGACGAAACCCTGTGGTACTCCACTTGTCACTGCTTTGAGGTCAGATTTGGAGTCTGCAACTTTTACAGTGTGGTTTCTGTCAGTGAGCCAGTTGGCAACCCATCTTGTGACGTAGGGATTTATACTTAGTTTACTGAGTTTAGCTATAATTCCAGAATGGGGGATGGTGTCGAAAGCCTTGGTGAGGTCAAGATAGGCTGTGTGAACCACCTTACCCTCATCTATGGCTTTGGTGACTGCCTCTAAGAAGTCGATCAGGTTCAGGAGGCATGATCTGCCCGAACTGGGTGGGATCCAGAGTTTGGAGGTTACCAATGTCTTTGTTTATGAGTTCCATGATGATACGTTCCATGGCCTTGCAGACCAAGCTTGTCAGGCTAATAGGTCAATAGTTCCCGGGATCAGTGGTGGCTCCCCCTTTGTGGACATAAGAGAGTTGTCTGCCAAGGCAATGACCAAACATAAGCCAGTATATCAAAGTCTTCTGCTATCTGGGGTGCGCAGTACATCTGACATAGGCCACTAGCAGATGTCTGCCATAAAAACAATGTACACGTGCACCGCTCTCAGAACTGAAGCCCCAGTCGGAGAGACAGTCTAAGGGAAAGAGAATGAATGCATCCAAGAAAGGCAAGAAGTGGGTGACTGAGAAGGGATGGAATACTGCAACAGAGGAGAGGCGAAGGACATCTATTGTTATGGTAAGCTCTTACACAACTAATCTATGTCCTTCTATTCATCTGTTGCAGTATTCCTGACATAAGGGAAGAGTACAAAAGCTGATGCAGAAAGGGAGGGGAAAGGTGGTGGTGGCAGAGGAAGTTTCTGTGAAGCCCTGGATAATGGCCCTTGCAAATCCTGCCCTGGATTTGGAAAAGGAATCCAGCTTGTAATGTTTGATGAAGGTGTGGACAGATGTCCAAGTAGCTGCTTCTAAGATAGAGCTGGTGTCCAACTCCTTGAGAAAAGCCCCCCCCCCCGAGGAAGATAGTGCCCTTGTGGAATGAGCTTTGAGTGAGCCTGGAAGGACTTTACCATGGTGAGAAAAGCAAAAGGCAATGGATTTCGATATCCAATTGGAGATGGTCTGTTTGGACACAGGCAATCTCAGAGCCTTGGGGTTAAATGACACAGAGTTGCTCCGACTTCCTAATGGGTTTAGTATGGTGCAAGTAAAACCTGAGTTGTCTGTGTACATCAAGGGTGTGAAGGATCCTCGCAGTTTTGTTCTGGGGGGGGGGGGGGGGATGAATAGCCTAGATTAAGGACAATTCATTGACTACCTTTGGCACGAAGGATTTTTCGAAGGGAAACTCAGTCTTTGTGAAAAAGGCAGGAAAGGAGGAGATGCCATAAGGGGCTTGTAATTCAGAAACCCGCCTGGTGGAGATAATGGCCACCAAGAGTACAGTTTTCCAAGTACAGTGTTTGAGAGAGGTAAAAGCCGCTGGTTCAAAAGGGGCTCGAGTCAGTTTCTCCAGCACAAAGTTGAGGTCCCAAGGTGGAACTACAGGTCTCCTGGGAGGTCTGATGCGAAGACTGCCTTTCAAGAATTGTTTTGCTTCAAATCTGGAAGCAAAAGGTGGAGAAAGTGGTAGACACAAAGATAGCTGACAGATGCGCTTTCATGGAAGAGTAAGCTAATCCTGCATTAAACAATTCACACAGATATAACAGAACCAAAGGGGGGGGGGGTCTGCTGTTAGCGGATCCTGTTTTTTGTTAAAACACCAAGTGAAAATCTCTTCCACTTGGAGGGTTAAGAAGGTAAGATTTTCTGGTATTAGGTTTCCTCGCTTCCTGCAGGAGTTGAAGCATGTCCTCTGAATAAAGGTGTCTGAAAGGGATCAGGGCTCCATCACCCACAGGGTCAGTTGGAGGGTCTCAGTGTGGGTGGATGAGTGAGCCCTTGTCGTGTTACAAGGTCCACTCTGTGGGGTAGCATGTGGTGATTGCCCCTGGCTAGATGGAGTAGAGTGAACCAATGCTGTCTTGGCCAACAGGGAGTTACCAGCAAGATTTTTGGATTGTTCTGTTGAATTTTCAGCAAGACTTTTGGAATAAGGGGGGGGGGGGGTGCCTAGAATGGGTCTCAAAGGACCTTCCTTCCTGGGAACTAGTTATACGTGTGAGTAGAAGCCTCTTCTCTCTTGTACTGGGGCCAAAGGGTCAATAGTGCCCTGTTCAATCAGGTTTTATTGGACTGGAGGAAAAAGAGGCTCCTGTTCTTTTGGAGTTAGGGGTACACCTCTAAAGGGAGGAACCTTGTGCCAGACCATGAAGTATCCCCACTTGATAATGCTCAACACCAAAAAGAGTCTTGAATGATGACTTCCCAGGATGGAAGGGATAGGATAAGGCATTGGGAGAGGGGAGGGGTGCCCTGACTTCTTGAGGCATCATGAGGAGTAGCCCATCCAATCAGGAAAGGGCTGCTTAGTAAGCGGATGAAGATGTCGGTGGAAACAATCTTTTGAGGTTTTGATTGTGGGGTTCTGGATTGTCTGTGTATAAATACTTGTTTTTCTATTGTAATTCCTGTGAAATGTAGGCATTGGAGATACCAGAATGTGCTAAAGATCTTTTAAGTTCTTTGCTTTTCTCTTGCACAGGTTTGAAAAGTTTTGCAGAAGACATACCAAAAAAGGCAGAGTTGTCCAAGGGGTCATCCATCAGTTTTGTCTTCATGCCCTCTGGAAGGGGCTGAAGCCTTAAAAAGGCAATTCTTCTTGAGGCTGAAGAGGAAGTTGCAGCTCTTGATGTTGCTTCTACAGCATCATAGCTGCACTTAATGGAATGTCTGGCTACTTGAGAAGAGGTAGCAATGAGAAGGGATGCCAAGGCCTTGCTTTCTGAATCTGGCATGTCTGAAATTAATTTTGAAAGTAGAGACAAGAGTTCCAGATTATACATGGTCATGTGAATTTGGTAGTTCAGAGCTCTGAAGGCCAGGGTGGCTGAGATATAGATTTTCTTGCCCAGCCTCTCTGTCTGCTATGCTTACGCAAAGGAAGAAGACAGGAGGAAGGAAGTAACCTGGAGGCCTTATCAGAGGCTACTAAAATCACTGAAGGGTCTGCAACTGGGGCCTTGAAAAGAAAACTGCAGTCTTTAGGTACTTTGTAGTACCTGTCCAGCTTTTTTTGAGCTGGAGGCTGAGAATCCGGATGAGTAGAGGAAGATGCAAAAACATCTAAAAAGGCTGGTATAACAGGAAGAATGGCTGAAGGGCTATGTGACTGTACTTGCAGGAGGTCATAACGCTTTTGGACCTCTGACATCTGTGTACTGTCCCATTTGAAGTGGTTACGCATCCTAGAGACAGTTTCTCCAAAAGGTTCCTCCATGGGAGATTTTGTTCCATTAGAATCTTTTTCAGGGGAGGCATAATCTAAAGGTGAGGGGATTTGGGAAGAGTAATCCAATGGATCACTATCCACCTCAGTAGAAGAATCTTCCTCAGATGTGGCCTGAGGCCTAGGTTTTTTCTGTGTGGAGATGGGCCAAGCAGGAGGAGAAGCAGAGTGACCAAAGAAGGCCTAAGTGGCATAAAGGCCTTAAATACACCTTGTGCAAAATTATGCCATTCCTTTTGAGGGTCGGGGGGGGGGGGGCACATGCTTGGTTTTGCTTCTTCTTTACTGGAGTATCCATGCAATGCAAAGGAGAAGGGCCAGATGTAGGCCTACATTCTACCAAGCCCGGGTGAACATCCTCCCTAACAACTATCTGGGTAACCCCACTACAATCTACGGACACAATAAGCCTGGGCTCCCCTTGGACACCGATAGACAATGTCGGAGTAGCATCTCTGGATGTGCATATGTCCGGTTCCAAGGCCACCTGCGAAACAAACTCAGCCTGTAGTTCTGGTTCCATGGGGGCACGAGTGTCCGAGCTCATGTGCTTCGGGAGAGACACCCGAATACAGAAGCGCAGTTTCGACTTCAGGCCTATGTTTTTTGGCCTTATGCTTAGCATTCTCTGTCATTGGGTCAGAAGAGGATTCCACTGCACTCTTGGCTAAATGCGTAAGATGCTGGTTTTCTAGGTAGATTGTGATGGAGGATAACTGACTTTGGAGGGTTTTGGGTAAAAAGACTGACAAATGGAACAGTTTTTGTGGTTGTGCTGGGGTCCGAGGCAAAGAGGCACTGGGAAGGACAATCCTTATGTGGAATCTGTCTTCCATGGTCACACGTCCTTTTCCTGGTGGACATTAACCTCAACAAGACAAGGTAGATGAAAAAGAGTTCCCCAATGGGGAAGTCATTCTGACAGCAGAGCAACAATCGGGACTGGTGATCTGACTGGCAGCAAAATTCTGGTGGTGGGCATGTAGCTTTTATGGCCGACATCTGCTAGTAGCCTATGTCAGATGTACAGTGTACCCTAAGGTAGTACAAGACTTTGATATACTGGCAGACATTGGGTCCTAGCCTTGGCAGGCAACTCCCTTATGTCAGGAATACTGCAACAGATGAATATAAAGACAGATTCATCTCCCACACTCCTCAAATGCTTGAGAGCTCAAAGCGACCATATCCAAACACAAAAGCAGCAAACGAGATCTGAGGTAAGTTGGGGTGGTGCATTGTGGGTTAGGGAAGAGCTCAAGGACTTTTCTTAGTGGCCATGAGATAAAATAACGGCCAGGTTGAATCTGAACCAAACTGTTGAGGGATGAATGAATGAAAATTTACATCAGATACAGTTCCTTACTTTTAGTGAGATGATTGATTGGGGGTTGTTTGAAGTTAGAGGGGGGTTTCACGATTCGGGATTAGGGATGAAAAAGCAAGGAAGGAGTTACAGCTGTGCCCTCTTTGGATCTCTGTTCTGAGGATCCCCATGCTCTCCTTTGTGGTCACCTTGCCATTTCAGTGGCTTTCCTTTCCTTTTTACTCTTTTTCATGGTTTTAGTAGAAAGGTCAGCTTGGTGGGAACGGTTTCAACTGTAATTGTGTGCAGGGAAGACAGTCTCTCTCTTCTCATCCAGCTTCTCAAACTTTTTCTGCAGAGGGTCCAAACAGAAGCTCTTTGTCCAATTAGATATTAAGGAATTCTGTTTTCACATGGTCTTGTAAACGGGATCATCAGCCAAGTAGATCTCCAATACTGACCCTACAGCTGCTGCTCTAAATGAAACATTCACAGTATGATAGCCACATTTCATGGAGTACTTGGCTACCAGTAAACCAAGGTTGCACAGCTCAAACATTTTGCCTTTCAGGTCCTTCTCATGCATCCTATCAACCTTGTCCTTATGCTGGGTTAGTAAACTCCCTTGGCACTTCAGTATGTGTGTCTAGAAGTTGTGAAGGCAAGGGAAGGTGCAAGACTTCTTTCACTTCCTGACAAGAATCTTACTCTCCCTATGATGACAGACTGTCTTCCGTTTTGCAGCCGGAATAGTTCCCTGCTGGCACCCATGGACATCAAAAACAGATCTGCAATAGGAATCTTATGCAAATATTTAAAGGATCTTCCACCATGCTAAAAATGATCAAGCTTTCTTGGAGCAGGGGTTTTAAAAACCTGGCTCCAACGATGCAGTAGCAAATACATCAGCAAAAGGCTTCAATCACTTAATATGTGGACAAAAGCTTAGACTGTGAAAGGCTCTGGAGCCACTTGTATCCAACATGAGTTGGGGTGAATTCCTTGGCCTCCAACCTGAAAGTACAGTTGTGTACACCTACCATAAATGTAGATGTTAGAGTGTCTTCACTGTTGCAGTCATGACTGTAGGTTCTCCCCTGCCAGCAGGCAGCCCTCGGTCGGCCAGAATCCCAAAGTCTGGGTCTGGCATCAGCTGTTCAACCATGCTCCCTGACGTCAGAACGCCAGGAGTACAAAGCTGACAGCAAACGCCATCTTCTCCAGTTTTTCTTGCCCCAGATGTCAGGAGTCCCAAAATGAGAAAGGTCCCATATCCTTTGCAAATACACCTCAGAAGAATGGTGAAAAAAGGAACTACACAAAAGTAAAAATAAAAGGGGACAGGAGGGAGGGAAACCCAGACTGCAACAGTGAAGACACTCGAACATCTACATTTATGGTAGGTGTACACAACTGTACTATGTTCATCGTGTTTCACTGTTCCAGTCATGACTGTAGGGTAGAATCCCAAAGCTGAAAGAAAGGGAGGTAGTCATAAAGAAGAAGGGGCGGCTAAAAGGCCCTGCAAGACTGCAGAGGCAAAGCCTGCCCTAGACTTAGAGTAGAGAGGTAGATTGTAGTGCTTAGAAAAAGTATGCACTGAACTCCAAGTTGCAGCTTCCAAAATGTCTTTGGTAGGAACTCCCGAGGAAGGCCGCAGAAGTGGCAGCAGCTCTGGTGGAATGAGTCCGTATACTCCCTGGGATTTGCTTTCCATGGTGTGAATAACAAAATCTGATTCCATGAGCAATCCATTTAGAAATGGTCTGTTTTGAAATTGCTTTACCTTGGGAACTTGAAGCAAAAGAAACAAACAATTGTTCTGATTTTCTGATGTCCTCGGTTCTGTCCAGGTAAAAACTTACTTGTCTGTGTACATCCAAGGAATGTAAGATCCTTTCCCCTTTATTTTGAGGAGTGAGGAAAAAAGTTGGCAAGTGGATAGTTTGATTTAAAGCCACTTTGGAAACCACCTTAGGCATGAAGGTTGGATTAGTCCTCAAAGACACCCTGTCTTGATGAAAAATAATATAAGGTTCCACAGCCATAAGAGCTTGTAACTCTGAAACTCTCCTGGCAGAGGTTAGGGCTAACAGGATAGCTGTCTTCCAAGATAAAACCTTGATGTCAGAAGAGGCAGCAGGCAGAAAAAATTCGTCAGGAGTCAGCCGACCGGCACTTGCGAACTGCTATCACCCGCACGGCAAGAAAGACTGGAGAAGATGGCGTCGGCTGTCAGCTTTGTACTCCTGGCGCTCTGACGTCAGGGAGCATGGTTGAACAGCCGACGCCGGACCCAGACTTTGGGATTCTGGCCGACCAAGGGCTGCCTGCCGGCAGGGGAGAACCTACAGTCATGACTGCAACAGTGAAACACGATGAACATGTGGTCCTCCATTCTGTAAAGCACATTTCCAAATGAAATATCCTTTAGTGGGATTGTAGAGGATAGGGTGCCCTAAGTGTCAGACTCGTAGATGGACACCTGATTTATACAGACTAGTTTGTCCGCCTCGCAGAAGAGTCTGAATCTTCAGAAGGAAAGGGATCCCCGTTCTTTTAAAGGGGAAGCCCCGTAAGGAAATGGATCCCTATTCTTTTAAAGGGGAAGCCCCGTACATAGACATATTTTTCAACAGACAGATGGATTTTTTTTTAAAAGAGACAAAAATCCTTGGCCAGCTTTACCAAGTCTTGGGAGCAAGCCAAATATGGGATTAGGGAAGAGGACAAGCCTAGCAGTACTTATGCTTAGGCAACTTGGCCCTTGGCTTAGGAACTGTACTGCTTAGGCAACTTGGCCCTTGGCTTAGGAACTGTACTGTTTAGGCAACTTGGCCCTTGGCTTAGGAACTGTAACCATTTTGGAGGCCTCAGGAAGTTGGCAGGTGCTCAAGACCTCAATCCAAGTATTAATAACCTTATCAGAAATAAAGAAACCGTGGACACTGCTGTCCCTTGTTATTAACAATATGAACACCTAACAAGACATCATTACAGATGTGTATAGACATACCTGAAGGAGCGTATATGGCAGCTTCTAGAGGGACCACACCTGAAGCCCTCAGAGGAAGCTCATTGCCAGGGTTGGGGCTGTGAAAGAACCTTGCAGAAGGCAGCACTCTCAATCCCATGTAGACTTAAGGAATCCAACAGAATACCCTTGGCCTCCTGGGATTACTCTTTTTAGTGCTTCTCAAAGCTACGTCTTTCTACAAAGAATGCCTGAGAAGGATTTGGCCAATGCTGTAGTGGTCTTGGCTCATTACAGGTGATAGTGCTGATCATGCTATAATTTTAATCAGGCCGGTACAGCAATATTGCTGTGGCATTTATCAAGATGGTAGTGTTAGCTTTGTCAGTTGATGTGTTCCACTCGCACCTGAAAGACAGATTATATGTCAGATTATCGTATATTATATTATATGACAGATTATCGTGCCTCTTTACTCATCCCTCATCAGGCTCATAATTGAGAACAATGCCCCTTTTGGGATGTACCTTACCAGACACCTGCAGCAACTGGAAAGACCCCAAAAGTACCTCACCAAGAGGATCAAAGGGCTCAAACAGATGCCATATGCTGCCCGGTTAAAGAAACTCCAGCTCTACTCAGTGGCATACCGCCTGTTCAGAGGAGATCTGTGCCTGACGTATAAAGCCATGTCCAACCCGGAATTAATGGACATGCTGCACCTCAGAAAATCCAAATCCCATCGAGCTACGCCGAGAGACTTGAACCTCAGCACTGAAATAAATAGGACATGCTGGAGGGACAGATTCATAACCCAGAGGCTCCCTTCACTCTGGAATAAAATCCCAGTCCAGGTTAGGCAGAGTCCCTCATTGACTCTCTTCAAGAGGAATCTTGATGAGTGGATGGGAGATCGTAGGTTTACCCCGGGTATCACTTCTGTGTCACTGTTAGATAGAGGCATAGTATACTAACCTCGAAAAAGGGCATAGCAAAATAAATTTAAAATGGGTGGCGAAAGCCAAACACATTCTGGCTAGGCTTATAAATGCCCTAGGGCAGATAGCCTAGTATGAACCTATGAACCTATGTAGTACTTTTGTTTTGCTGTAACTTAACTGAAGTACTGAAATTGCCATTTTGAGTGCTGAGATTGTCTGCATTAATGGAAAAAAATAACTTCAGATGAACAAGAAATGCAAAGCAGCTACTTTTCTTGTTCAGTTTAAGGAATTTTCTCATTTAATTTTATTTCTGCCTCAGAATTCTGTGCAATCGAGATCCAGCCTGCCAGTAGACAGAGTGGTACTTTTTCCAACAAAGGTATTCATGAAGAGATTTTTCTCTAGACTGCCTTCATTTCGAACCTTGCACCGTGGGGGACACCTGTCAATAAACGTACACAAAAAACACATTTAACATGAAAATCCTAGTACAGATTCTAAAATTTTATTCTGATGCTTAGTAAACCCTGACACTCAAAACTACATTAGGCACACAACTAAAGTCCAACAATGAAAGAAGAGGAGAGGTTTTCCATAACTGGGTATCTGCAAAATCAGGAAGGCAGTCTGACCAACAGACAGACACTACTTTGGAAATGTGCACCCCTGTTAACATCAACTTATCTATAATGACCTAAAAGATGGAAGGGGCAGACGTCACTCATACCACTGACATTGACAGAGGGCATCAGCTCAGCCTGAGTAAGGAACCTATACTCTGGAGGTTGGGCAGGTCACTTGGCCTTGCTCCAAGTATCATTACTGCCATGTAAAATAGCGCACATTACCGTACATTTATATTACTGCCTTGATTGACTAACAGAAATGAACCTGCATTAACATTTCCTCCTTAACTATGTATCCTTTACCACTCACAGTGTACCCTTTCCACACAAACTATAGCGGTGTGCAGAATATCTTAAGTAATACCACATTCCTTCCTAAATGGATTTCCAGCTTGCTTTCCATATTACTGATTCTTTTTGTTAGTACAGAATGCGGTCAATACAGCTTCTGAAAATATACAAACTAATGTAACAAGTACATAGGATTCATCTGTGAATGAGTATACAAGGGTGAGTCTAGATTTAGTATCAATATATCTTGCCTTGCTACTTTCAGTTCAGGAATTATTTTCTGAAAGACAGGGAGGCTGAAACTTGCAAAAAGATTTTTTTTTGGTGGAGGTGTCACTTTCCCAATGAAAATCAAGTCTTCAACCTGTCTCCCCAAATGGTCCATTTGCTCATTCCGCTGGGAGGCAAGAGTCTGAGGGTTGGATGATGGTGATGATGTCATCACTAATTTGGGGAATCAAAGTGTTTTTTTTTTTTAATTACAAATCTGCACCTTTACAAAGTATTATGTGCAATGGACATTTGCAAGTGCATGTTGTCTATTTTTAGAAGTGATATCTCACCAAATGTACTACTTGGTTAAATAAAAGTGCCTCCAGTAATCCCTGGCCTCCACCAGGGATTTAACACCAAGATTGCACTTACAGGCATGTGACCCTCACCCCCAGAAAGGTGAACAGACACTGCCACATCATTCTATTTTCCTCCAGCCAGTTACTTTAGCTTACAAGCTGCTAACTGAACTCTGGTCTGCTGGGACATAGGCCCTTAACCTTGTGCGACATGGACCTCCCTATCAACAGCCACTGTTATGTCACCTAGTCGACAAGAACACCATCCAAACAATTCACTCAACCACAGAATACATTAAAAAAAAACTAAGTACACAATTCCAGGAGATCCAATTGTTGCCACTGGATTGAGGGCTAAAAAGTACACAGGGAAAACATGTACAGGAATTTGTGATCTGCTGATATGGATAGTCTCAAAGATAAAGTGACACAGTGTGTAAACATCTGTTATGTCTGATGCACTCAGCATGGGTCTATTGAGTTGGAAGAACTTTGAGGAGTGTTAAAATCTCATAGGCGGCAGCAGCCAGAAATAAACCTGAAAGCTGAAGGCAGAAAACCAAGTCTTTGAAGCAGAGAAATGCCAAAATAGGATCAACTCCTGGAGTCTTTGAGAATTAATCACACTTGCGTCTAAGTAGTTGTAAAGTTTACCTTGAGTTAGTCTTACTTCTGATCCTGAGAACAAGGGAGAGAATGTTATTCGCTGGATGTCAACATGCAGGATAGACATTGTCTAGACAAAACTCGGTGATTCAAGAAAACTAATCTGCTCATCTCCTATGAAATTAAGAGAAACAGTGTCAGAGTAAAGTAGCTCTTGGTGGTTGCCTCAGGTTGTTTCTTTTTGCTATTCTCACTATAATGTGCCGCTTCCAGGCAGGGTTTGGGCTCATTCCACTAGGGCTTTGGTAGCTTTTTGGAAAGAGGTGGAATCTACAGTATTCCAGAGGCAGCAATTTGGTCCTCTGTAGCTATTTTTACAAAACACTACAAACAAATTTCCTTTTTCAGGTCCTGAACAGGAATTACCAGAACCATTTACCAGGAGCTCTGGATTCTTTATTTCCACTCCCTTGTTTTGTTCTGAAGTTTAGGTTACTGCAACAGTGATCTAATGTTGAACATAGTACACTTCTATAAGTAAGCATATAAAAGTAGATGTTCTAATAGATCACTGGTTCTGTAGCCATCCACCTTCTCCCACCCACTGTTTTTGCTGTTTATCTGAGCTGCCAACTGTATATCCATGTGTATATTTTTCCATTTTGCCACATTTCTTAGCATACCTCCTTGCTTCAAGAAAGGAGGCAATAACCCTGAAAGGAAGGTCTGGCTTTTTTGTTCTCTAGCTATTGCAAGGAATCAAGATGGGCTTCGCCCTCTGTTTCCCTTTCTAAAGTTCTAATTGGTCTATCAGCTCTACTCCCCCATTCTTCCAACTCCAGACCCACTGCTGTGTTCCTCACCCAGGTGGCCAAGCCGACTTTCGCCATGCAGGAGGAGGAGCAGCTAACAGTGAAGTGTTTAACTCTACACTGATGAAGAAAAATCTCTGATATGGGCTCAGAGGACTTCAGTTTACAAAGACGGACAGGAACTACAACAGTACAAGTGCTCAGATCAGGGACATTAAGCAGACAGTCCACAAATAGGCCCCCAGAAACAATTCATCCTAGTAGGGAAAAGTACAGTTGTGTACACATACCATAAATGTGGATGTTCGAGTGTATGCACCGTTGCAGTCATCATATTTGGGTTATCAGCTTGCAGTAGCCCTCAGTCGGTCTGATTATCAAAGTTTTGGGTCCTGCGTCGGTTGCTGTCTCATCTTCCATGACGTCAGGTAGTCAGGGGTATAAAGCATGCAGCCGACGCCATTACATCAGTTTTTCTTGCCCCAGATGTCAGGTGCCCCCATAATGGGAAGCAATTATATACAAGGTTATACCTCCAACAAAAAAGCAAATACACCAAAAAGCTTTAAGCATAGTAAACGAGAACAGATATATAGTCAATAAAGGTCAGGGGGCTGGAAGGAGGGTAACCAGGACTGCAACAGCGAATACACTCGAACATCTACATTTATGGTAAGTGTACACCACTGTACTATGTTCTTCGTGTTTCACTGTTGCAGTCATCAACATTTGGGTAGATTCCCAAAGCTAAGGATGGAGGATGAAATTAGATAGCATTAGGACCAGCTATAAGGCCCTGCAAGACTGCAGTGGCAAATCCAGCTCTGGATTTAGAAAAAATGGCAAGTGGTAATGCTTGGGGAAGGTATGTACAGAACTCCAGGTAGCAGCTTCTAGGATGTCCCTGATAGGGACACCTCTAAGAAAGCTGTAGAGGTAGATGCAGCCCTAATTGAATGTGGTCTTATCCCCATGTGGGGTAGGTTTTCCATGATGCTTATAGCAGAAATTAATGCAATGGCCTATCCACTTAGAAATGGTCTGCTTTGAAATGGCCTTTCCCTCTGACCTTGCAGCAAATGCAACCAGCAGCAGTTCAGATTTCCTGAGAGGCTTAGTCCTGTCCAAGTAAAATCTAAGTTGTCTGTGCACGTCCAAGGAGTGCAGTATTTGTTCCCCTTTGTTCTGTGGATTAGAAAAGAAGGTTGGCAAGTGACTGGACTGATTAAGGGCCACACTGGATACCACCTTGGGCATAAAGGAAGGACTGGTCCTAAGGGAAGCATGAAAGATGATGAAAGGCTCCACTGCCATGAGGGCCTGTAATTCAGACACCCTTCTTGTTGAAGTGAAGGCTAGAAGGAAGTCTGTTTTCCGAAAAAGGAATTTCAACTCTGCATTTGCAGCTGGCTCAAAGGGAGGTAGAGTTAGCTATTCCAATACAAAGTTAAGGTCCCAGGGCTGGAGTAGGGGCTCTCCTGGGTGGTCTTAAGTTTTTGGCCCCTCTGAGGAATTGCTTCAGCACTGGATGAGAGAAGAGTGGGTGGTTCTGTATTGTAATGAGCTGAAATGGCTGAGGCATGAATTATGATGGAGGAAAAGGAAAGGCCCTTGTGAAGCATCTCAGTTAAACTATTGAAGGATATGGGGTAAATTGGATGCTGCTGTGCCCATCCCCTGAGTTTGGCCCCAGGATGACCTCCATCATGGCTTACTGAGGGATGGTAACAGAGAGATCAGGTAATTATAGCCAGGCTACCAGGTTCAGGGTTTGAAGATGTGGGTGCAGAATCTGGCCCCCCTGCTGGGACAGCAGGGCAGGCTTCTGAGGCAGGTGTCATGGTGCCAGTAGTGACACAGTGCGCAAGAGGGGGTACACCAGTGTTGGCATGGCCAGTCTGGTGCAATCATTATTGTCCTTGGTTTATCCTGTTTGATCTTTAGTAGTACCTTGGAGAGGAGAGGCAGAGAGGGAAAGGCATAAACTGATAGGTTCTTCCAGCTGAAGGACAGGGCATCCACTTTCCATGCTTGTTTGTGAGGAGTCCTTGTGCAGAATTTGTCCAATTGGTAGTTCTGTGGGGAGGCAAACAGGTCTATCTCTGGGCTCCCCCATTTGTTTCTCAACACGTCGAATATCTTTGGTACCAGTTTCCACTTGCGTGGGTCCATGAGATTTCTGCTTAGGTCGTCTGCCAGTGTATTTAGCTTTCCTGGCAGGAACTGAGCCTGTAGGTGCACTTGGTAGCTCAAGGCTGTGTTCCACAGAGCCATGGGCTAGTCTGCAGAGAGGATATTAGTGGGTTCCCCCCTGCTTGATTATATACCACATAACAGTGGTGTTGTCCGTCTTGACCAATAATTGTCCTAGAAGAATGTGGTCCTTGAAGGCTGTCAGAGCATTCTGTACAGCTAACATTTCTTTCTGATCTCTGTACAGCTAACATTTCTTTCTGATTGATATACAAGTGCATTTGATTTAGGTTCCATTTGCCTTGAATGCACTGCCCTGCCAAGTGAGCCCCCCATGCATAGTCTGATGCGTCTGTTAGGGTTTAGGCGGCAGGGGGTAGTGTGAATGGTAGTCCCTTGTTTTGGTGTCAGGCCTCTGCCCACCAAAGGAACTCTATCTGTAGACAAGGTATGATAGGAATCATTGATTCTAGATCCTGAGAATGCTGACACCATAGGCTTTTTAGATTCCATTGTAGTTTCCTCATTTGCAGTCTTGCATATGGAATTAGTAGAACGCAAGAGGCCATGAACCCCAGGGCTTGCCCTATTTTCCTTGCAGATAGCTGGGTTTTCGTGGCCAGTAGTTTGAAGTAGACTGTCAATTGAATTCGTTTCTTTGGCGTGAGGTAGGCTATCTGGAAAGTTGTATTCAAGCTTGCTCCCAGGAATACAATTATTGGCAGGGTACAAGATGCGATTTCTTTTCGTTTATGGTGTACCCCAGAAACGTTAGCAATTTCTTTACAAATGCCAGATGATTTAATAGTATGTCCTGGCGTTCTGCCTGAATTAGACAATCCTCCAAGTATGGGTATATTTGAATATTTCTTTGCCTGCAAAATGCAATGACTGGAACTAGACTGTGAATACCCTGGGCGCAGTAGATAAGCCAAAGGGCAGTGCAGAGAATCGATAGTGCATGTAGCCTGCTTTAAAGCGTAGGTATCTTCTGCAAGATTCCCTTATTGGGATGTGCAGGTAGGCTTCCTTTAAATCCAGTGTTGCCAACCAGGCATCTCTGCCTAGAATGGGAAGCAGCTGATGAAGAGTTAGCATCTTGAATTTTGGGATTGTCATTTAGGATAGACAGGTCCAGGATAGGATGCCAGGAAATGTCTTTTCTGGGTACCAGGAAAAGTTTTGAGTAGAAACCTTGTCCCCATTCTTCTTCTGGGACAGGATGAATAGCACTGATGCTTAAAAGAGAAAGAAAGTACAGTTTTGTACCTACCATAAATGTAGATGTCCGAACTGGATAGCATCTGCAGTCATAACAAATGGGTTGTCCTGTCGTCAGGCAGCCCTTCGGTCGGCCGGATTCCAAAGTCTGGGTCCGGCTTCGGCTGATGTCGCACTTCACCCGACGTCATCTCTGCTGGTCTTCGGGTATAAAGGCACCAGCCGACGCCATTTTCCTCAGTGTTTCTTGCCCCAGATGCCAGTTGCCCTCTTGGAAGGCTAAATTTTGGATAAATGCCAATGTTTCCAAAAGATAGAAGGCAAACACAAAAATAAGCATGTATGTGCATATATACAAACAAATACACCATAAGAGACTCCCCAGCTAGCTATTAGGAGGGTAAATACCCTAGGAGTACCACAGAGGGGAAGGAGGGTGGGTAATCCTGACTGCAGATGCTATCCAGTTCGGACATCTACATTTATGGTAGGTACAAAACTGTACTATGTCCTTCATGGATGCATCTGCAGTCATAACAAATGGGTAGAATACCATAGCCAAACTAGGGGAGGAGGAAGAAAAATTATGGTGTAGTTAGGATCCCTTGCAGTACAGCAGTGGCAAACCCTGCTCGGGATCTAGAGTATAGAGGTAAATTATAATGCTTGGCAAATGTATGCACGGAGGTCCAAATAGCCGCCTCAATAATGTCCTTGGTTGCCACTCCTCGTAAGAAAGCTGTGGTAGTGGCTGTAGCTCTCGTAGAATGAGGTCTTATGTTCTGTGGAATTGGTTTTCCATGGTAGGAGTAACAGAATCTTATGCAATTTCCTATCCATTTGGAGATTGTCTGTTTGGAAATTGCTTTTCCTTCCCTTCCTGTTGCATAGGCTACAAAAAGCTGGTCAGTTTTTCTGTTACTTTTGGTTCTGTCCAGGTAGTAGCGTAACTGTCTATGTACATCCAAGGTATGCAGCATTCTTTCCCCCCTGTTTTGTGGATTGGGAAAGAAGGTAGGTAGGTGGATTGCCTGGTTTAAGGACACTCTGGATACCACCTTAGGCATAAATGTAGGATTAGTTCTCATGGACACCCTATCTTGATGGAAGATTAGGAAGGGTTGCACTGCCATTAAGGCCTGTAGTTCGGAAACCCTCCTTGCTGAGGTAATTGCCAGTAGGAAAGCAGTTTTCCATGACAGGTGTTGTAGATCTGCTGTTGCTGCTGGTTCAAACGGAGGGAGTGTCAACTTTTCTAGCACAAAGTTCAGGTCCCATGCTGGTAATGGTGGTTTCCTAGGAGGTTTTACATTCTTGATCCCTCTGAGGAACTGCCTGAGTAGAGGATGTGAAAAGACAGGTGGATCAAAGCTGTATTCTGCTGAAATAGCTGATGCATGTATCTTGATGGAGGAATAGGACAGGCCTGTATGTAGAAGCTCTGCCAAGTACTCCAGAATGTTAGCAATATCTATGTTTGACACATCTTTTCCTCTTTCAGTACTCCAAATGACAAACCTTTTCCATTTTCCTGCATAGTTCCTTCTTGTTGAAGGTCTGCGGGCTTCAAGGATAATGTCTTTAACCCTTTGGGAAAGGTCTGGGTTAGTTGCTGCTATGTGATGTTCCAGGCAGTCAGTTGCAAGGTTTTTAGGTTTGGATGCATGATGTTGTAGTTGTTCTGAGTTATCAAAGGCATCAGGGGTATTGACCACATTTTCTCCCGAGACATGCTCCTCAGCAATGGGTACCAGTGTTGTCTTGGCCAGTTCGGAGCTATCAGGATTATCCTTGGACGTTCCTCTTTGATTTTCAGTAGTACCTTGTGCATCAAGGGAATAGGTGGAAATGCATATGCTGTCAGGCCTTTCCAGCTGAAGGATAGAGTCCACCTTCCATGCAAGTGGGTGGAATGTCCTTGTGCAGAATTTTTTGAGCTGGTGATTGAGTGGGGAAGCGAATAGATCTATTTGTGGCATTCCCCATTTCTTTGTGATGGCCTTGAAGATGTCCGGGTGTAGCATCCATTCGTGAGCATCCGAGGTGGTTCTGCTTAACATGTCTGCTAGGGTGTTCTCTTTTCCCGGCACAAATATTGCCTGTAACTGGATGTTGTAGCTGAGAGCCAGATTCCAAAGGTCCAAAGTCATCCTGCATAGGGGGTATGAATGAGTGCCTCCCTGTTTGTTGATGTACCACATGACTGTGGTGTTGTCTGTCCTTATCATCAAATGGCCTTCTTTGAGGAATGGTCTGAATTTTTGGATTGCCAGTTTTACTGCCAGCATTTCTTTTTGGTTTATGTGCAGGTGCAGCTAGTCTTGAGTCCACAATCCTTATATGCATTTGTCCAGCATGTGCGCCCCCCATCCTAGGTCTGAGGCATCCGTTGTGATGGTTTGGCTTGCTCGAAAGCTGTGGAAAGGTAAGCCTGGGTTTGACTGGCATGCTTGAGCCCACCATAGGAACTCCTGTTTTAGGCATGGGATTAGTGGTATTTCTGTTTCTAAGCTGTGCCTGTGCTGAGACCATAAATTCTTTAGGTACCACTGTAGCTTTCTCATATGCAGTCTGGCATGTGGGACCAAGATTATGCATGATGCCATGAAGCCCAAGGCCTGCAGAACTTTTCTTGCTGTTAGTTTGTTTTGCTTTGTCAATGCCAAGAAGTAAAGAGGGAGCTCTTTTTGTTTTTCTACTGTTAGGAATGCCATTTGTTTTACTGTGTCCAATTCCGCGCCCAAGAATGTTCTTGTTTGGGATGGTATCAGCCTTGACTTTTGTAAATTGACTGTGTATCCCAGGGCTTGTAGCAAGTAAATGACCCTTTGTAAATCTGTTGTCAGCTTGCTTTTGTTGTCCGCTTGTAACAGGCAGTCGTCCAGGTATGGATAAATTTGGATTCCCTGTACTCTGCAGTGAGCGATTACTGATGCCAGGCATTTTGTGAATACACTGGGCGCAGTAGATAAGCCAAAGGGCAATGCTGAGAATTGATAATGCTCTGATCCTGCAAGAAATCTGAGGTATCTTCTGCAATTTGGTCAAATGGGGACGTGCAGGTATGCCTCCTTGAGATCTAGAGTTACCAGCCAACACTCCTTGCCCAGCATGGGAAGAAGTTGCTGTAGGGTCAGCATTTTGAATTTTGGGACAATGATGTATGTGTTTAAGATGGACAGGTCGAGAATAGGTCTCCAACTTTTCTCTTTTCTTGGCACTAGGAAGAGTCTGGAGTAAAATCCTTTGCCCTGTTCTGTTATTGGTACTCTTTCCACAGCTCTCATCTTTGTTAATTCCACTATCTGTTGCAGAGCTTCTATTTTTTGATTTGGAGGCAGGTTTGGCATTCCTCTCTTTACTGGTAAGGTGTGGAAGTGGAACCGGTAGCCTTGGTCTATGGTTTGCAAAATCCACTTGTCTTTTGTGATATAGTGCCAATTTTTCGAAAATAAGGCTAACTTTCCGCCTAATGGTGCTGCTATTTGCTCCCTGGTAGGCGGAGTCAGAGCCAAGTCACTGTGATTGACCTGTTGCAGTGGCAGTGGTTGTGTCTGTGCCTCGGTTATTGCCTTGCCACTGTCGTCCTCTGTAGGCACCTCCTCTGGATTGATTTCTGCCTCTGGAGCGTCTATTCCTGCCCCTTTGGGATCTTGTAGAGTCAGGAAAGGACCAATTTTTGGCAGGCCAGTTCCTGCTAAACCTTGGGGGCTGAACCTGTAAGAAATCTTTAACTGTTTGTACAGATTTTGCCTTTTCTTCCATTTTCTTCATTACCTGCTGGGCAGGTGTACCAAATAAACTGGCCTTATCCATAGGAGCATCTAATAGCTTTGCTTTAACATGATCCGGTAAGGCCTGTTCTTTCAACCATGCATGTCTTCTTATCACTGTGCCAGTCATGGCTGATCTAAATGAAGCCTCCAGTGCATCATAGCCACATTTTAAGGAATGGTTACTAACTTGTTGGATGTTGTTCACCATTTCTAATACATATTTCTTATCTAAAGATTCATCAGAGGACAGTTTTTTAGTTAACTGATCAAGCATAAACTCTTGGTATTGGATCATATGAAACTGACAGTTTAAAACTCTAGCTGAGAGAGTAGCAGAGGTGTAAACTTTTTCCCCCCATCTCTCTAAGGACCTGGATTTCCTTTCAGAAGGAATAGGGTTTTTTGTTGTGGTCGAGGCTACTGCCTTAGGCCCCTGGGATATAGTTTCGGGGTCTGCAAGTGGGGCCTTGTATAGGTGGTGATGAGTGTCTGGCACCCTGTAAAATCTATCTGGTTTTGCAGGGGCTGGAGGTAAAGAATCAGGAGCAGTGCAGACATCATTAAATGCATCATCCACAACAGGCAGTACAGGAGGTATAGCTAAGGGCCTATGTTGTGGTAAGTGCAGAAAAGTCCTAAGCCTTTTCCTTGAATCTGAGAAATCTTGTCCCTGCCATTGGAATTGTTCTCTCATGGCATGCAAGGTTTCCCCAAAGGAAAATTCCTCTGGTGGAGAGGCAGCTGGAATGGATTCTTCAGCATCGGAATCTTCATAAGTAGAAAAAGGAGCCTCTGGCTGGTCTGTAATGTCTGAGTCATCCGCAGAATCATCAGAGGACACTGGCTCGGGGGGCTCTGCTCTAGGTCTCTTTTCTGGGGGCTGAGAGGCCCTGTCTGGGTGAGATTGGGATCCCCTAATTAAGGATATTAAATCTTCTGCCAGAATAAGCATTTGTGAGCTGGAAGTGGGCCTGTGTGAGGGGGGCTTAACAGGCACTGATTTAGCAGATTTGGCTGCTTTAGCCCTGGCAAAGGCCTTAATAGACATGGCTGCAGGAGGCCTAGCAGCACCACGTGCTGGGGTAGAGACATCCAAAGGGATGGTGTCTGATAAATCACTAGGAACCACAGTTGTAGGCAAATTTTCTGAGGCCGATTCAAGTAAGATAGCAGGAGCCTCAGTAGTAGTCATGGATTCGGCTGAAGATTGACCAGTTTTCTCGGTTTCGGCCGAAACCGAGACACTCGCGGCTTGCTTAACCGTGGTTTCGGCCGAAACCGCGGACCGCGAGTGTCGGTCTTTTTCTTTGCGTTTTTTAACAATTTGGGTAGTCGGTTGATCCGACGGCATAATGTACGCAAAATCTGAGCCGAAAAACTGTTCTGCAAACTCCGACCGACGCCTAAGCGTTCGTCGGTTGAAGGAAGCACAGGCCGAACAGGCTGCTACGTCGTGGTCTGGGCCTAAGCAAGGCAGACAGTAAGAGTGGAAATCTTTATGAGGTATTTGTTTCCCACAAGTTAAACAGTTATTGACTTTTTCTGACATCGGCTGAGGCAAGAAAGAGTCCCCAACGGGGTACTTAGCTTTTAGAAGTCTTGAGTAGTATTCGGTAGTAGTAATCTCTGGATCTGACCGACCGGCACTTGCGAACAGCTTCTGCTTCGGGCGCCACGCGGCAAGAAAGACCGAGGAAAATGGCGTCGGCTGATGCCTTTATACCCGAAGACCAGCAGAGATGACGTCGGGTGAAGTGCGACATCAGCCGAAGCCGGGCCCAGACTTTGGAATCCGGCCGACCGAAGGGCTGCCTGACGACAGGACAACCCATTTGTTATGACTGCAGATGCATCCATGAAGGACATCTTGCTTTTGAGCCTCTGCCCACTGATTTGGGGGTAGGTCTGGCCAACCATTTGGGATTGGTAAGGAGTGGAAGTGGAATCTGTATCCTTGGGGGAAGTACATTTAAAACCCATTTGTCCTGGGTAACGAGTTCCCAATTTTTTGCATGCAGGGCAATCATTCCCCCTAAAGGAACAGTCAGTTGAGCATGGCTTGGAAGGTTTAAATTTAAGTCATTGAGACAGTTTACCATAGGGGGTCTCTTACTACTCCCTGCTTTGGAAGTGGGAGCCCCCCCCCCCCCCCACTGCTTAGGCCTGTGAGTACCTTGGGAATTAAGTCTGGGTGTACTGCTGGTTTTGGGTTTGGACTGAGAAGGTCTGGAAGAGGCAGGAAAGGACAAATTCTTAGATGGCCAATGCCTACTAAATCTGAGAGGCTGTACTTGCAAGAAATCTTTAACAGCTTGCATAGATTTAGCTTTTTCCTCCATCTTTTCAAGTACTTCTTCTGCTTTGATGCCAAACAGGTGGTCTTGGTTTAAGGGAGCATCCAGTAATTTAGCTTTAACATGATCTTGCAAAGACTGCTCCTTAAGCCAAGCATGCCTTCTAAGTACAGACCTAGTGACAGCAGCCCTGCTAGATGCCTCTAATGAATCAAAACCACATTGCAAAGTATGTTTTCCAACTTGTTCAGAAGAATGCATTAAATCCTGTAAATCTTTATTTTAAGCAGTCAGGAATCAACATAATTTTCTGTTTAAGCAATCCAATAATATGCTGCTGATACTTTAACATATGAAACTGACAGTTTAAGGCCCTAATGGCCAAGGTTGCAGAAGTGTATATCTTATTACCCCATCTATCCAGTGCCCTGGAATCTCTATCAGAGGGGGTAGGATTTTTGGCAGTAGTAGCCTTAATGCCATGTGTCCCTGTGAAATAGTCTCAGGAAATGCAGTAGGATTTTTAAAGAGGAACTTGTGAGAGTCGGGTACCCTGTAATACCCATCAGGTTTTCTGGGAGCAGAAGGTAAAGAGTCAGGGGCCAGGCTACATTCAGAGAAGGCATCCTATACAATGTCCTGTACAGAAGGGATAGATAAAGGCCTGTGTTGAGGCAGGAGTAAGAATTCCCTAAGCCTCTTTTTGGAGTCAGAGTAATCCTGGCTTTCCCAGCAAAAATGCTCCCTAAGAGTATGCAAGGTTTCACCAAAAGAAAAAAAACGTCTGGAGGGGAAGCAGAGAGAATGGAGTCCTCTGCATCAGAATCCTTATAGGTAGATAAGGGCAAATCCTGGTCATCATAGAAAACAGAAATTTCGGAGTCCTGATCAGAAGAATCAGAATTTAGAGTAATAAGGTCTTCAGCCATTCTTATTTGTTTCTTAGGCATAGGGGCCTGACCATGCAGTCTGGGCTTTGGTTTTCTAGGCATGGATCGAGTTTTAGGCCTTGAAGAAGAAGATGGCATTGGTTTAATATGCAAGTCAGTAAAGCTTGAATACACCCTCAAAAGCCGGTGCCTGCACAGAGGTTACGGACCCATACAAGGTAGAGACATCCTTAGGTTCCACAGTCGAAGAAGCATCTCGCGGCATACCGGACTCCGAATGGGTCTCAGTTGAGGCCTGTGAATCTGAAGTAGTGGGTATCAGGGGCTGCGAAAGCGCCTCACGGAGTACCGGTGAACTGGCGACTAGCTTAGGAGAAGCGTCGTCGGCAGCTTTGGACCTATGCAGTCTGTCTCTATCTTTGCGGGGTTTTTTAATGTCGGTAGTCCGGGGGGGGGGGGGGGCCTTACCAAAGCCATTCCTGGATAATTGAACAGAGTACCAAAATATTTAGATGCGTAAATGAACAGATGACGAATAGTATGAGGTTTGAATAAGGCACAAAACTGACAGCGAGGTACGTCGTGGTCTGGGCCTAAGCAAAAAATGCAGTATGAATGAAAATCTTTATGAGGTGTTTGATTTCCACAAGAAATACAGTTGTTAACTTTTACTGACATTGGTTTAGAGCAAGAAAAAGTTTCCCCAACGAGGTACTTAGCTTAGTTGAAGACTTCAGATCTGAAACAAACGAAAATTTCAGGAGTCGGCCGACTGGCACTTGCGAACTGCTTCTGTTTCGGGTACCGCACAGCAAGAAAGACTGATGTAATGGCATCTGCTGCATGCTTTATAATCCTGACTACCTGACGTCATGGAAAATGAGACAGCAACTGATGCAGGACCCAAGACTTTGACAATCAGGCCGACTGAGGGCTACTGCAAGCAGATAACCCAAATGTGATGACTGCAACAGTGAAACACGAAGAACATCACGTTGTTAAGCAAAATCTTCAGCATAACAACCAGTACTTTGGTAAACACTGTGGAAGCAGAGGGAAGTCTCAATAACAATTTTTTTTTTTTTTTTAAGGAAAAATGATGTCCTCCCACCTCCAAGAGTGATCCCAAGGAACCTTGTGAGTGGAATACAGACAACAGTGTGTTGAAAAAAAGAAGTTGTGTCTTACCATAACATTCCATCTGTGTTGTTTATCTTCGTTCATTCATTATTGATGGGTTATTGGCTCCATAATCAGAACCGAGCCGGCCAAATATCAGCAAGCTCGCGTCAGCCAAAAATTCTCGAGCCAAGGTCCTGCCAGAATGCTCTGCTCCCGGTTATCTCAGCTCAAGTTTGCAAGTTGATAAATAAAAGTAGAGGCTACCTCTGGTCATAACAGACCTACAATAAAGGAGTATATGAGATCAACCAGGAACCTCCAGAGGGGGACGGAGGGGTGGGAAGTAATGAATGAATGAAGATAAGCAACACAGATGGAACGTTATGGCAAGACATAACTTTATCTGATGTTGTTAATCTTCATTCATTCCTTACTGATGGGACAGAGTCCCCAGCTACTTGTATCCCTATGTGGCCCTCATGGAAGGACATTTCTGAGCACCATGGAGCCAAAAGAAGCTCTACCTCTGGAGGCCAAGTCCAATTTCTAATGAAGAATAAAGGTATGAGGTTCGGCCCAAGTCGCAGCTGTGCAAACATCATTGATGGAAGCCTTAGCATGGAAAGCTGCTGAAGTTGCCATAGACCTTGTAGAATTTGCTTTCATTCTGTGAGGCAAGACCACCTTGTTTTTGTTGTAGATAAAGGTAACACTATTTCTTAACCATGAAGCTAATGTAACTTTTGAGACAGGGTGACCTCGTCTTGGTCCAGAAAAAGCCATGAATAGTTGGTGTAATTTACAGGTAGATTTTGCTCTGTCCAGATAAAATTGCATTTGCCTATGAGCATCCAAGGAGTGCAGGCAATACTCTCCCTTGTTAGAGTGGTTAGGAAAGAATACTGGAAGATAAATAGATTGGTTGATAGAGCGCTCTGACACCACTTTTGGTAAAAAGGTAGAATTAGTTCTCAGTTATACCTATCCTTATGGAAGATAAGATAGGGAGGTTTGATGCATAAGGCTTGAAGTTCTGACAAGCGTCTGGCCGATGTGATTGCAATCGGAAACAAAGTTTTCCAAGAGAGATATTTTACATCACATGAAGAAGCAGGTTCAAAGGTGGGAGCTGTTAGAGCGTGCAGATCCAAGGCTAAATCCCAAGGTTGCACTGGTTCTCAAAAGGGAGGTTTTAAGTGGAGAACCCCCTTCAATAAAGTTTTAGAGAGTTTATGTGACATAAGCGAAGCATCCTGAAAACCAATGTGGAAATTTGAGATGGCAGCTAAATGCACACGAATAGAGGCAGACACCCCAGAGTGGAAAAGATGTGATAAGTAATCCAAAACCACTAAAACTGGGGCTGACAAGGGGTCTAATTGTTTATTCGCTGCCCATAAAGAAAACCTTTTCCATTTATTAAGATAGATTAGTCTGGTGGACAATTTATGAGATGCAATAAGAATCTTGCACACATGGGACGATAAGTTTTCATGCCTGGCAATCATTGGAAGTGGAGAAACCAAGCTGTCAGTTTCAGGGTTGTTAGATTGGGGTGAGTCAGACCCTGCAGATGGGAGATCAACATTGGGGATGGATTGAGGATCTATGGTTGATCTAGCAGGTGTGGCCAGAGGAAGGGAAACCAGACTTGTCGAGGCCAGTAAGCAGCAATGAGGATCACTTTGCTCTTCAACTGTTGTGCTTTCTTTAGAAATTGGGAGAAGAGGGGAAGAGGAGGATAAGAATAAATTAGACCAGAGGGCCAAGCATGGACTAGAGTGTCTCTCTGTGACTGTCCCCGAGGGGGTGGATTAGGGCAAAATAGTTGCTGCACTTGTAGCTGGTTGGGGAGACAAATAGGTCGCAGCAAGGCTGGCCTCAGCGGTTTAAGATTCTTGCCGCTATCATAGGATTGAGGGACTACTCGTGAGTGCTCAATTTGTCCGCTATCACTTTGGAGCTCCCAGGAATGTGCGTTGCAATTAGAAAGTGGTTGGAAGCCATCTCCCATTGCCATATTCCCAAGGCCTCTCGGCATAACAGGTAAGATCTGGTGCCCCCTTGTTTGTTGATGTACCAAACCCACTGACATGTTGTCTGATTGGATCACAATAGTCCCTGACGGAAGGATGGAATGAAATGCTTGCAACGCTAGCAGCACTGCTCTTAGTTCTAGGACATTGATATGCAAAAGGGCCACGATCTCCGACCAGGTACCTTAGACCAAGTTTCCATGACATAGCCCAAACACCCAATCAGGGAGGCATCCGTGGTCACCGTGGCTATCAGTTGATGGGGGAAGGGGCGAGATCATTGTTTGGGATTTCGAGATGTCCACCAGAGTAAATCTTGCTTGCATCTCTGAGTCACACTTATCTGAAAAGACAAAGGATGTTGTAAAGGGTACCACTGAGTGAGAAGCCACTGAAGGAGCCTCATGTGGAATCTAGCTAGAGGAACAATGGTGATAGAGGCTGCCATTGACCCCAAGAGTTGGAGTATAGATCGAGCGGGAAATTTGTGGTGACAGAACAGCGGTTGAACCTTTTGCCTTATTCTTTGAAGTCTGTGGTCCGGAAGGGATGCTGTACAATCTCTCGTGTCCAACAGTACCCCTATAAATTCCAAAGACTGAGCTGGGGTCGTGTTGGATTTCTCTCCATTTCCAGTGATTCCCAGGCTTTGAGCTGTCAGGAGAATGTAGTGCAGGGCTTCTTCCAGTAGACGCTTGGCGGGGGCAGTGAGGAGCCAGTTGTCTAGATATGGAAATGTCTGGAATCCTTGAAGTCACAAGTGAGCGATAACCACTGCCATGCATTTGGTAAACACTCTGGGGGCTGTAGAGAGACCGAAGGGCAAAGCTCGAAATTGGTTGGTAGACCGCTCTGACACCACTTTTGGTAAAAAGGTAGAATTAGTTCTCAGTGATACCCTATCCTTATGGAAGATAAGATAGGGAGGTTTGATGCATAAGACTTAAGTTCTGACAAGCGTCTGGCTGATGTGATTGCAATCGGAAACAAAGTTTTCCAAGATAGATATTTTACATCACATGAAGAAGCAGGTTCAAAGGGGGGAGCTGTTAGAGCTTGCAGATCCAAGGCCAAATCCCAAGGTTGTACTGGTTCTCAAAAGGGAGGTTATAAGTGGAGAACCCCCTTCAAGAAAGTTTGAGAGAGTCTATGTGACATAAGCGAAGCATCCTGAAAACCAATGTGGAAATTTGAGATGACAGCTAAATGCGCACGAATAGTAGAGGCAGACACCCCAGAGTGGAAAAGATGCGATAAGTAATCCAAAACCATCTAAACTGGGGCTGACAAGGGGTCTAACTGTTTATTCGCTGCCCATAAAGAAAACCTTTTCCATTTATTAAGATAGATTAGTCTGGTGGACGATTTATGAGATGCAATAAGAATCTTGCACACAGGGGACGATAAGTTTTCATGCCTGGCAATTATTGAAAGTGGAGAAACCAAGCTGTCAGTTTCAGGGTTGTTAGAGTGGGGTGAGTCAGACCCTGCAGATGGGAGATCAACATTGGGGATGGATTGAGGATCCATGGTTAATCTAGCAGGTGAGGCCAGAGGAAGGGAAACCAGACTTGTCGAGGCCAATATGGAGCAATGACTATACCTGCGCCTACCGCTCTAGCCGCCCCTTCCATTGTGTGAGAAATAAGACGCATGGAAGAGTTGGAAATGGACTCTAGGGTAGCTGAGACGCCACCTTTTCACAGACCTAGTCAGAAACAGCTCCTGTCAAGGTTTCAGAGAGCTGGTTGATAAGATCCTTCTGAAGCCTGGTAAAGTGTGCCAAATACTGTAGACCTTACAGCGAAGGTTGATGAAGCAAACACACGCTTCTCTAGTCTATCGCCCAGTACTCCTTGTTGGGCAGATGGACAGTTTGGCTCTCTTTTGCCAAATCCTTCTTAGTTGTAGCTGCCACCACCATAGCATCTACTGGAAGACCTTGTGACCAATGTGGGTGCTCAGCTGGGGGCGATAATATTTTATCCGGTCTCCTTGGTATCGCTTCCAGGGTGGCAGGAGCCTTCCATGCGTGCTGGACGATGAGCTGGATGAGCTCATCGGCTGTCGGGATGACCCAGGAGGTAGGAGGCCTGGCACGAAAAGCCTGCAGGAATACAGATTACTCAGATGAAGGATTAGAGGACTTCCAGTCACCCCTCTAAGGATCTCTAGGATGTCACCAAAGGACACCTCATCAGAGGTTGACCATGGGGACCCTTTCCCCATCATCAAAATTCGGATCTTCAGTCAACGACTCCTCGGTGGGGTCCATGTGCTTCCTCTTGCATGACGCTTTGCGGGGTACTTCCTCAGTGGGAGGTTCTGGGGAAGACTGCACAGAGGGGGTCTCCTGAGGAGGAGAAACTTGAGGCTCTTGGGACCGGTGTCTGGTGGTTGTGGCTTGTGACTGTTGTGGCATAGAGGGGGAGAGGACGACATGTGGGGTTTGCCAGGAGAGGCAAGCGCTCTCTCTATGGCCTTAAAGGCCGGCCTGCCCAAGGGGGGATGGGAGCCTGGAACAGAGCACGACAACCTCGGAACCAGGGTCACACACCGCCCTGACGAGCTCACCCCCAGTCCAGGAGTCTCAAGAGGACCATGAACCGTGAGAGAGGATCCCAGGAGGGTGCCACAGAAAAAACTGGCGTGGAACCAGGAATGCTCTCCCCCATGGTACAGCTGCTGGCCTGAGAAGAGCCCAATGCCCAGTGCACCAAGGGCCACAAGGATGATTCTAGTTCCAAAGTGAGATCCACTATTGGAGTCGGAGGAAGGGAAGCTGCTGTTGGATTAATAGGCTTTGAAACTTGGGTAGAAGTCGAAGGAGGAGTGTATGCTGGAGTTTGAGAAGATACACGTTCACCTGAAGAAGGGAATGTGGACTTCAGGTGAGAGAGACCTCTGGCCACAAGCAACTGGTCAATAAGCCACAACACATCTTGCTCACAGACTCTTGGTTGACCTCATGCAGAAAGCTGATGGCGATTCTGGCCTTTCTAGAAAAAGACTATATTGACTACCAGCAAATGGATCCAAGGAAGGAGAATACTTGGTCCTTGCTATTTCAAGAGGTGTAGAGCCCGGAACTGAGGACATCTGCACTGAAAAAAACTGTGTGGAAGTAGTCTGTGCAGAGGACGTCAGCGCCATAGTAGTTGAAGGTGTCGGCACCGTAAAGGCAAAAGTCTGCCTCGATGGGTACGCTGCCATCGATGAAAGTGTCTGCACTTGTAATAAGGACAGTGCTGAGAAGGACTGCACCGAAGAACATGGTGCCGAAAATGTCTGTGCCATGGAATACAGAAAAGTCATACGCAGAACCGAAGAGGACTGTACCTGCATGGACGGTGCCTGCAAGGGCTACGACGGAACTGTCGGAGCTGTAGTTGTCTGCACTGGGAACTTCGGTGACAGTGTCGATTAGGAAGACATGGCTGGAGCTAGAATCATTTGGGGTGGTGCAGAGCTTGGAGCCGGAGGCTCACAGGTGGCAGCGCAGAAGTAGTAATCAATTTCACCTTCTTACGAGTCGCCTCCCTACAATCTCCAGAGGGTGAAGGGAGCAACCTCGATGATGAAGAGGAAGAACGCCTCTTAAGGGCATTAACAGGAGGGGGTGAGCTCTCCGACCCAGAAATAGCCTCAAAGAAAGGAGATCTGAGAAGACCTTTCAATATTAATTTATTGCTCCTCTCGTTAAGAGTCCTCGTTGAAAAATTTTTTACGAAGCCCACACGGGGGATCCACAGTAAGGTGGGAGACATTCAGACAGTAGACACAAGTCATGGCCATCGGAAAGCGGTAATTTACGGCCGTAATCCTTACACTACTTGAAACCAATGCTACTTTTCTTATTCGACATAATGATGTGGAGAACAGTACCAAAAGGAAGAGGAAAAGCTACCCAAAAGGGTAAGAAGAGAAAAGGAAGGATTACCAATGATGGCAATGAAGAATTACCTCAAAGGTAAGAAAAAGGGTAATAAAGGGAAAAGACTAAAGGGAGAGAGTCTAAAGTATACGATAGGGTACGAAAATGTTAGTAAAAACTATTTGAAAATATTTAAAGAAAGAACAATGTATAAAACTTTCAAAAAATTAGTCACTTAGCTGAGAGAGTGGCTTGACATGGTTGTACAGCAATGCAGCAAACGAGATCTGAGGTAACAGGGAGCAGAGCCTTCTGGGTAGGACCTTGGCTTGAGAGTTTTTGGCTGATGCAAGCTTGATATTTGGCAGGCCCGGTTCCGAGGACGGAACCGATAACCCATCAGTAAGGAATGAACGAAGATTAACATCAACAGAGCCATAATTTTCAGTGCCATTATAAAGACACCTTACAGCAGGACAGTCATGACTCCCTGGAGAGAGCGCCTATAGAAAATGACATAGCAAATGTGTGTCTGAAGTTGAAGCTAAGCATGGAGATGAAGCATCCCACCCCTTTTGGAAATAAGAGAAAGGAATAATACTCTTGGCCTCATTAAGGGAGGGAAGACAGACTCGTGGAGGAAAACAGAATGGGCCCATCTCAAAAGCCTTTTAGAAATGGCCTGGAGCCTGACAGGAGCCCTTTATAGAGGACAGTTGTATAATGGTTATGGTGTTTACCCCACAGACACAACATACAGAGTTTGATTCTCCCTTTAAATAGGAAATTGGCTAGACAAACTGGCCCACAAGGTCAGCCAGCCTAGTATTTATCTTATGAACCTATGAAGGAGAGCCCAAATTCTCAAATATGTGGTCTGCCTATCACAGGTAAAAAAAAAAAAGCTGCTCCACTGTGATGACTCTATAAATCACAATGAACTTAAAAATCACCAACTGCAGACAAGCTTAGATTGTAATTTGGAATAAGGCTGTTGAACTGGCAGGTTTGCCCACATAGGAGACTTGACTAGTACAGCTGGGCAAGGTTTGACTAAAGCTTGAGGGCCCTTTTCAGTCTATGGAGATGTTTCTTTTTGGGCTAGCCCAGAAGAAGCACGGACATTATCTATACATTTCACAATTCCAGTCACTTTGTAGACCAGCTCATCAAACTGTACTATTGAAAAAGGCATGCAGTGCTAAAACCCCCTGCATGGTTGGAATGAAGGTCTTGCCCCATACTTCACCTAAGGCTGGTAATTTCAATTTGTCATGCTATGTTGCCAAAACAGTCTGCCAGTGAAATGAGAATCACAAAAGTGCAGACGGTCTTTGGATCTGATGAAGACACCCCTAGGGTCTTGGATTTGAGGGCTCCGAAACAGTGGGTCGGATCAGAGAAGGAGAAATCAATGGTGAAGTAGTCAACGATTGGCTCATGGAACCTGTGGGTGCCAGAACTGGGAGTACCCCATCTGGACCGGTGCTGTGAGAAAATTTATCATCCGATCCATGTCAGCCTTGGATAAACTTCTGGAAGACCTAACAGAAGATGTGGAGGACGGAGGTCTGGACCCCTCCAAAAAAAGTGAAGGAAGCCATGACGTGAATGGATGCAGTAGGAGTGGAGTTGTTTAGATACAGGGTGATTTAGGCTTAGAATCTGTCTGATCCAATGATCCAAGGAGGTTGAATCCTGCATTTTAGACAGCTTAGATGGAGGCTCAAAAGGGAGGAGCTGAAAAGGATGAATGATCCAGTGACCTCATTTGAGCATCTTTATCTTTACAAGTCTGGCTTCCCCTTGTCCAGTTTCTTAGAGCGGTGTTGAGCCCCAGCTGTGGGAGCAGAAGTAGTAGACAGGAGGGTATCTTTCAACACCAGCGAGTTTCTCTGGTCAGTGAGAGCTCTGGAATTAAACCTAGAGCAAATAGTGCAATCTGCATCAGATTTTATGCCCACAGGTGATGCATTTTTTAAATCTAGGAGGCTTGCCAGCCATACTGGAACCAACTCTACAAATAATGAAATAATCAGAAAAAAAATATTCAAAAGGTTTTTTTTTTTTTAAATGGAAGGAAAGGAACAACTACCAACAATGGTAGTACAAGGAATACTCTGAGTAAGAAAGAAATAAAGCAACAATGTACCAATGATGGTACTACAGGGAAGTACCTAGAAACAAAGTAGCTAACTGGATAAAAAACAGCTTGAGAAGCTAGCAATAGAGAGAGGTAGCAGCATTAAAAGAAGGCAAGGAACAGTAATTTAAGACAAACTCATGATTCAAACAACAACAAATCCCATAGTTCGAGAGCAAAAGGATCTGTGACTGAAGATGAATGGTGGCAAATGAGATGGTATGTTAGGTAAGCAGGGCATTATGGGTAAAGGGAGGAGCTCAAGAGCTTTTGATCAGAAGATTTGGTAGAAACGGCAGAGTCAGATCAGAGTTTTAGATCCAAACCCATCAAATGAGAAATGAATGAAAAGAACATCATGTTTCACATTTAACAGCAAGATCTCAATGAAGTCGGAGCACGGAGCATTTAAAAGTGGTGAAAATATCATCCTCATCTACCAGTTAAGTTTGAATCATGCTTTCTCTCCAGAGACTTCTTGTTCCAAATTATTTTTAATAAATTCTTTAACAAGATCATTAGGGCATGCTAATATCAGGTGTCTGTGCTTTAATGCTTCCTTTATAAGATTAGCACTATGGACCAATGACTAACTGACCTTTTCAAAGATTTAACAAAATTACCTTGTAGGTGACTGGATCAATTCTGACTTGTCCTAAATTTGATCATATTTCTAATGCAATTGTTATTCTGCCTTGTCACTATTTCACTTTTGGACTTGACCAGCCCACTTGCCAGGTTAACAAACAAGTTAAAGTGCAACAACAACAAAAGACCAAATGGTGAAATAAGTACAGATCACCACTTTTCACCCCCCCCATCATAGTTGTGTTTAATTAAACTCAGGCCAGATTCATCAACACTTATACTAAGTGTACACTATTCTGAGTGAATAGCACAAGCATAACTCCCACATTCTTCTTCCTAATTTCGGTTTTCCTACTGATTTTCTTGCAACTTTAAATATAGGGAGTGATTCATAAAGGTTACCACAATATGTAGACTGCCTGCCCTTGGTCTAATTTTTGAGTGAATAAAAAGCACAAAAAATGTGGTAGGGATGTTCTTGAATACAGATCATATACATTTAGTTTATGTGTTCATGAATCCAGCCCTCATCTCACTTGCCATCTAGGGTCTTCTGAATTAATCTCAGTATGAATCTGACAGACCAAACAAATCATGTTTCTAAACATCGAATCAAAAATATTTTTTGCTTAACATCACTGCAAAGGTAGAGAGGAGACAAACTCACCGTAGGAAGGCTGTAAAATCTTCAAAAAGACATCAGCTGTTTCTATAACTGACCTAAATGGTTTTGTCATGTAAGCAACCCTCCATGCTACTGCAAAAAGGGTCACTTTATAAATGCACAGTTATGCAGCATACTTGCACTCAGATGAGGGTTACCTAAATTGGAACAGCTTTTGTAGTATTTCGTTTGGTCACAGTGTTTTTATTTTTTTTAACTGCATTAACTTGTAAAGAGTCAGGGCATGGTGATGTGCAATAATTTTTCCCACTTTTCCCCATTGCAGTGAGATTGTGAAGTTGGCATATACTATTTTGGGGGGGGAGGGGTGCAGGGGGCTTGCCCTCAGCAAGCATTTTTGTAAGAAAACACAATAGTAATATACTACTTGCACACTAGGAGGATAAGGACACAAAATACTCTAGGAAGATCTTCAGCAAATGAATTACAAAAAGCTGATGAATGGCTTACCTGGTAACTACAGAACGTGCCACAAAGAAAGGGAAACTATGGCAAACCCAAAAAAACAGTTAATAGACAAACGCCCTGAGGTCAAAAAGATGTTTTAAGTGGAACAGTGGCAAAGAGACATGCAGCAGGATGGGTCAACAAGTGGTTCCAAGCTACAGACACACAAAAAAGGATGTAAAAAAAAGAACTGTACCAGAGACAGAACAAGGATGAACAGCAGTATGAGGAAAGAAGGAACAATTATAATGAATATGTTGAGGACTCTAAGCATCACTGCCATTAAAACTAAAAAATCATTTCATCTATTTTCGGGATTTGGAGGAGTGTTCTTACTTTAAATACTGACCTAGGCATTTGATTCCACTGAGCTATTAAGTTACTAGTATATCCTCCTCTCCCTCTTTCTTCAAGGATGCCCATGTTAACTTCTTGCAGTCCAAAGCCTCTACTGAGGATACATCTATTATATATCTGAAAATCCCACGAGCTTGCTTAGATTTTTTTCAAAAAGTTTTCTAAATGTTAAGAACCGAATGAGCTACCAAAATGCCATTCCACTATTTTAAGATGCACGATTTTGTGCAGTGTTTTAGCTGCCATGTCTTACACAATTCCTCCAATCTAGTCATGTCTTTTTCCATCATTTCCTTACCTTCTTGTGAGAGTTCTTACTTTATATTGTACGCCATCAGAAGAAAGGAATACTTTTTCATCAAGACTTAACTGCAATACCACTAAGACGTCAAAAAGCATTAGATACAGTACAGCACCCCCTCAATGATGGGCAATACATTCAAAACGTTACAGAATCTTACCTCTCGTAAACCCCTTTGCTCAATCTCACTTATGCAATGAACCACAATGGATGGAATCATGGGAGGAGTCATGGAGACAAAATCTGCAAGAGTCCCCTGGATAAACACAAAAAAAAGAAAATAAGACCCTTAAGATCTGTGCCATCAACAACACAGACTTGGTCACCGCTGCAGTGCAGTTTTTAAATCTTACCTTATTCCAATTTGTTTCCATAAAAATGACAACAGCTTGTGACCATATAACACAGAGAAAAAAAAGGCAAACAATATCAGCCATGCTACAAATCTGCATCTAAGTCTAAAAATTCCCTTAATTATATACCTTTCTACATGGAGAGCAAACCAGTTTATAAGGTATACCTTAAGGAAAACCTCAACATGAAGCTCAAAATATAAACAATTTCATTGTATTCAGTTGTACTGTACTATTTTAATGCACCAAAATCATTCTAAGTGCAGTTTCTTATATTTAGTACGTTTTCCACAAATGACCATTGTTAAGTCTGCCATACTAATACCTTGATGTCCTTCATGTTTCACTGTTGCAGTCATCACATTTGGGTTATCCCTGCCAGGGTAGCCCAAGGCCCGCCCGAATACCAGAGACTTGGTATTTCTGCATCAGTTGCTGTCGCTTGAGGACTGACGTCAGGTCGTCAGTGGTATAAAGTAAGGCAGCTGTCGTGGAGCCCGAAGCAAAAGCAGTTTGCACAAGTGCCGGTCGGCCTCTACCGGAGTTTTCATTTCCGAATTAAAGGTGAAGTCTTCTAAAGCTAAGTGCCCTATTGGGGATCCTTTTTTCTTGCACTAACCGATGTCAGAAAAAATTTATTGTTTCGCCTGTCGAAAGCAAATACCACACAGAAACTTCCACTCTTACTGTGTCACTTGCCTAGGCCCAGACCACAATGTCCCCCGTTGTCGCTTCTGTGCTTTAACGACAGAACTATCCGTCGTCAGGCCCTTATTGTAGACAGATGTGTGTGTTTACAATCCTCGAATTCCGATATGTCTTCGGTAACCCATCAGACAGCAGATCTGCTGAAAAAAATGTAAAGACAGACCGCACAGGTCCAAACCTACCGATGACGCTTCATTTAAGCTAGTCGTCAGTCCTCCAGTACTCAGTGAGGCACTTCCGCAGCCCCTGATGCCTGCTTCAGTTGATTCGCAGGCCGCTACCAAGACCCCCTCAGAGCGGTATGCCACAAAACTCTTCATTGACTAAGGATCCTGCGGTTGTCTCTACCTTGGATGGGTCTGGAGTCGCTGAGCAGGCACCGGCTTCCAAGGAAGTCCTTCGCACCACAGAATCTTGACACAAACAGATGTCTTCTTTTGCAACTACCATTTTTTTTTTTAGAAAACAACAGAGTTCCTTAGGCCCAGGGTTCGAATCACACCCAAGAAACAGACTACACACACTCAGGCGACTGCTACCTTGCCTCAGTCTCAAATGCTTAAAATGGCAGAATACCTTATCATGCTGATCAGGGGAAGCCAAGCTACCCCCTTCAAAAAGGAAAAGATATCTGTCCCAGGTAGTTTTGTCTGAAGAAGAGTCAGATGAATCTGATGCATCTGACTATAAAGACATGCAACCCCTTTCCACCTATGAGGATTCTGATGCAGAGGAATCCATTCCTTTAGCCTCTCCCCCAGAGGATTTTTCCTTTGGGGAAACCCTGCATACTTTAAGGGAGCATTTCCAATGAGAGAGTCAGGACTGCCCTTCGTCTAAAAAGAGACTCAGGGAATTCCTAGATCTTCTGCAGCACAGACCCCCCCCATCCTGCATGTGATGGATGATGTTTTTTTTAATCCAGCTCGACTCCTGATGCCCTACCTCCTGTTCCCAGAAAACCAGACAGGTACTACAGAGTCCCTCATACAAATATCTTTTTAAAAATCCAACAGCTGACCCTGAGGTCATTTCTCAAGGGCGTAAAGGGATTAAAGCAACCTTTGCTAAGAATCCCACAGAATCCCACTCCCTCAGACAGGGATTCCAAAGCATTGGACACATTGGTTAAAAAAATACACACCTCAGCTACTCTTGCTATCAGGGCAGTAAATTGTCAGCTCCACATTCTTAAATATCAGCAACATACCTTGGAACTCCTTAAACAAAAAATGTCTTCCTTTCTTGTCTGGGCAGAATCTAAAGATTTACAAGACAATGCATTCCACAAGTCATGTAACTAAACACACTTTGCACTGTGGTTTTGATGCCCTAGAAGCTTCTTGCAGGGCAGCAGTCACTGGATCTGTCATTAGAAGACATGCATGGCTTAAGGAACAACCCCTGCCAGACCATGTCAAATCTAAATTGTTGGATGCCCCAGTGCACAAAGATAACTTATTTGGCACTAACGCAGAAGTAGTCTTAAAAAAGATGGAAGGAAAAAGCAAAATCTATGCAAATGGTTAAAGATTTCCTATAGGTCCAGCCCCCTAGGTTCAGTAGGCATTTTTCCTCCAAGAACTGGTCCTTTCCTGCTCCGAGTAAACAGGCCCAGTGGTAGCAGAACCACCAGACAGCAGCCCCAGGGAATGCAGAGATCTAAGCAGTGGACTACCTCCACTTCAAAACCAGGGAGTTCCAAGCCACCCCCTTATGGTATGAACTTGCAATAACACCTCCTCCCGACCACCCCTCTTACCCACCTTAACTTACCCCTAGGAGAAAAACTCTCCTTTCACTTAAGCACCTGGGCCACCATTACCAAGGACCAATGGGTTCTGAATATTGTGTCTTAGGGATACAAATTCTCCTTCCTCACCCTTCCAACCCCAAAAGGGTTCCTAGATCTACCACGAAATCAGTGGGCAGATGCTTAAAAGCAAATCCATTCCCTGCTCTCTGAGGGCAAAAGAGCATGTTGCTGCAGAACAGATAGGCCAAGGCTTCTACTCCAGACCTTTTCTGGTACCCAGGAAAGTGGTCGCCTGGCGCCCCTTCCTCGATCTATCCATTCTAAACACCTTCCTGGTGATGCCAAAAATTAACAATGCTCACCCTCCAGCAGCTGCTACCCATGCTGTCCAAGGACACCTGGCTAGCCACCCTGGATCTAAAAGAGGCCTACCTCCACATTCCTATCAGGGAAACTTGCAGAAAATATCTCTGCTTCAGGGCAGGCTCTCAACACTTTCAGTTCTCTGCGCTTCCCTTTGGCTTATCTACTGCTCCCAGAGTTTTCACAAAATGCCTGGCTCTGGCCATTGCCTTTTGCAGACAAAGAAATATTCAAATTTACCCCTACTTAGACGATTGCCTTATTCAGGCAAACAGCCAGGAAAAGCTGCTCAAGCACCTGGCCTTTGTAAAGAGCCTACTAACCTCCCTAGGGTACACAATCAACAAAAAGAAATCAAAGCAGGTGCCCACCCAAAGGATAATCTTCCTGGGAACAAGTCTGGACAGAGCATCCCAGATGGCATGCCTTACACCAATCAAACACATTTTCCTGTCAGCCTACTTCTCTCAACTGGCCACCAGACCCCAGCTTTTTGCAAGCAAAATCCTGCAAGCTCTGGGGTTTATGGCATCTTGCATACTCCTCATTCCATGTGCCAAGACTACATAGGAAGAAACTTCAATGGTACCTAAAGAGCCTTTGGTGTCATCTCTCTCAAGACCTGGAAACTCTTCTACCTATAATTCCCCGTCTCAGAAATTAATTTCTTTGGTGGGCAACAGTATGCTCCCATAACAAGGGACTGCCCTTCTCACCACCCCTGCCGCACAGACCTTTACCACAGACGCATCAGACTACGCTTGGGGTGCAGACCTGGACGGCAGGTGCATACAGGGCCAATGAAGTCCACAGCAAATCCCGCTGCACATCACTCTAAAAGAGAGTATGGCTGTGCAGCAAGCCGTGATAGCTTTCAAACCCCTTCTCTCTCCAGTTCTCCTGATCAAGACAGACAACATCACTGTGATGTGGTACATCAACAAGCAGGGAGGGACTCACTGTTACCCTCTATGCAGGCTGGCCATGACCCTTTGGCTCACAGCCTCTTCAGTGCAACTACACCTGTTAGCACAATACCTACCAGGCTCTCTCAACTTCCTGGAAGACCAATTAAGCAGAAACCTACTGGACCCTCACAAGTGGCAGCTCAACAGAAGTACCTTCACCCTAATAACTCAGAAATGGGGAATCCCGAAGGTCGACCTTGTTGCCTCCCACACCAACCATCAGCTCAGCAAATTCTGCACCAGGGAGCATCACTGCATGACTTGGAAAGTGGATGTGCTCTCCTTCCCCTGGGTCAGCCTTCTCAGTCTATGCTTTTCCTCCCCTACCTCTCATCCCCAGAGTACTGTTCAAAATAAGGGAGGAAAAACCAAGGACCATTCTTATAGCTCCAGACTGGCCCTGTTGGCACTTGTACCCCTTGCTGCACAGCCTGTCCCCGCTGCCTCCATGGCATCTTCTCAGTTTCCGAACCTTGTAACCCAGAGGGAAGGGGAATTCATGCATCCTCAGTTGCAGACACTCAATTTGGCAGCTTGGCTTATTCCTTAACACCGAACCAATCTGCCATCCTCAGTAAACAGGTTCTGGATGTTATCCGCGAGGCCAGACGCCCTAGCACCAGAAAGTCTTATGCAGATGAATAGAAAAGGTTCTGCACTCGGATCCAGGCTAAGGGGGCCAATACGGCACAGCCCTCCATCCCTCTCATCCTGGATTACTTAGCTAACCTAGTACACACAGTGGTCTCTCTTTCCCCTCTATAAAAATTCATGCCTCTGCTATTTCTGCTCATTTTCCCACTAAGCAGCCTCTTTTCTCACACCCTTTGATCAAACACTTCTTCAGAGGGGCTAGCAACTTAAGGGAGTACAACAGGTTTCTCTAATGTATTCCTCAACTTCACAGCCCTTTCCCCCCTATTTACATTGTCCTCTGTAAAGCAACAATAAAGCATTTATTATTTTTATAATTCCCCTTACTTCTGTAACAAAAGCCTACCTTCTCATACTGTGATGGTTTCACTTACAAAATGATTCTCTCACGTTTGAATAAAGCTTGCTGGAGTCGCCCAATTACTGACATCATCGTGGCCAGGCAGTGCAGGTACTTTTTTTTTTTTTTTTTTTTTTTTAAATCAGTTCCCTCCCTCAAAGTGACATCACCACAGCCGTCATCTGATTCTAACTAAAATAATAAGACCCACCCATTCTGTGATGTCATGGTTCCCTTGTCCTTCCCCCAGCCTGAGTGCTCAAATACAAGTGCAGGAGGTAGGGTTTCCAGTCAAACTAACCAGGTAAACAACTGGATAACAAAATATTTACTGCAACTTGCTAAGAAAGAGCAAACCTCTACAGGTAGCCAGTAAAGTGAATCAAACCAAACAGCCAGAGAATCATGGAAATTTGTTTATACAGGAAAAAATCTTAAAGGAAAACTCCGGGCTTAAACACAGTTTAGCTCAACCGTGAGACGTGTTCCATCCTTGCACACTCATCCCAGCCACCTGCACTTACGAGAAGGCAGAAACAGATTTGTCATTTCTACATTTCTACTTTTCCGAAGCATAGGGCAGGAAAGCCCATCCCCCGGTCTTTAGTATCGCATCCTTTCAGTTGCAAATTGTCTCCCCCTTCCTGACGTACCTTCGACACAGTCATACGAGTAGCTCCCGCTCCTGCAGATCCTCCCACACTGTGACAGACAATTTCTAGGCCAGCCCATTCTCGGGTACCATGAAGTGCCACATAACTGCTTGTGGAACTCTTTTTACTACCACTGTTTACTTCCGGATGAAAAATTGCATTGGAATATGAATATGAATATGGAATATTCATTGGAATATGAACCTATGAATACTCCCTTCTGTGAAGCCGCAGGAAACATCTCTGGACACAGAAATTAGTAGCTGCTATTAAGTAAGTTTTGTTCAGTTTGTGATCCTGCATATAACATTATACCCCCAATTTCTGCTGTTAAATAGTACTGTCGTTTTTGTTCTCCTGTAATATGCCACCAGATGTTTACATAAGTCCGCGGTTTTGGTCTCATCTACCGTGCTGTGGTTGCACATGTGATAGTGTGCTAGTGTCAGCATGTAGATCCAACGTTAGTCATATCCATTCAGCCACTGTTTACACTTCCTAAGCAGCGCTTTCGCTATTTAATGAGTGTTAAACGGAAATTCACCAACGTAAATGTGATTCATTCTTATTGTGTGTGCTGCTGTCTGTGTGTGAGTGAATGCTGCATGTCTGAATGCAGAAGAGGTTGGTTGTTTGTGTGGTTGTCTGTGTGTGTATGTTTGTGTGTGTGAGTGAGTGTGAGAGAGGAGAGAGTGAAGTACGCACACATGTTTTATCTGCTTGTGCATAGTAGCTGTTTGCTCTACTTCCCATCTACTCAGCGATCCCCAACCACAACATGCACATATTGTCTTCCTACACGACACGATGCTCTTTGAGGCGTGCATCATCTTTTCGTTGTAAATGATTAATCATTCTGACCTTAAGATTTTCATTGTTTGTGTGTCCTTCCACAATCCTGCCGACCTATTTCTGAGCATGCATTAGGCGCTTGAATGCCTGCCATGTTTTACTAATTGCAGGCTAAATTCAGAGTTCCAGTCCACCACAAAATTCAGTAAAACGCGCCCTTTAATGTCCTTCCCTGTGTTTTGAATCGGAGCCTTAAAGTGAGTGTACGGGTTTTTTTGTTGACGATACAACTTTTAAAGTTTATGTCAGCTCTGGCAGCATTCATTTTGCCTGTGCGTGCATTTTGTTGCCATAGACTGCAGGGGTCATGCGTTTCATGCCTGCTGTTTCTAACATGAGATTAGCACTGCTGTTGAATTAACCAGCCACAATCTCATACTGAAAATTGCAAAAAGACGGTATGGCATAGGAAAATGTCTGCATGCGTACATTAAATTCAATGATCCACTGTAGATTTGCTTCTATTGCCAGCATCATTGGGGGTGGCATCCGTTTAATTGTTTAAATTGGGGATCTTTTAACACTGTTTTAAAAACGTCCGTTTGGCTCAGTGCACTAGTGATTACAAATTACTTGACAAATATAACAGCAGCCGCGAGGTAAGTTGTGTTGCACTTTAGAGGGAAGGGTGGAATTTTCCAGGCTGCATACCAATGCAATATTTAACTTGCTGTTAACTTACTTGTGCTACTGTCGTGAACTAATATTTGCAGATCCTACCTAGTACATATTTTTCCTGCTTACGCTCTCCAAATGTCAGCCCTCAGTAAGTGTTGGTGGACCCCTGTCCCTGCTTTTCTGCTTTAAAAATGTCAGAAAACTGAGGTCTATTTAGGCTGGACACTAAAATGTTATAAAGTACGCTTACCCGGAATGTAATACTTGTAAATGCATCTTAGAATTTTGAATGGCACTGGTGAAAAATGCCCGCAATAGAGAAATGTGTCAATCAATATGCTCCATTAAGTTTATTTTATTTTTATTCAGTCCTAATGATATGTGGTTGGCTGACCTGATGTGGTTAAGTAAGGCAGTAATACTTTTAGCCTCTTGAAAACAATGTGCAATATACCCCTGTATCCTGAATAACCTTAAATAATATTTTGAGTACAATCGTGCTACTTTGAGTTCTGTGCGTGACTTAACTCCCTTTGGGCACTGATTCGTGCTGTGTTCCTGAACAGCACAGATGCTTCCGTGTACTCTTCTTTACTCCTCCTAAGACAAAATTTAATGTACTTTCTTAAAGCTTATTTTCTGTTTTTCTTTCAGGAGAAGGGGCTATATGTTCATCAAAAGCAAGTCCTAACATCATGTGCAAGGCACCTTGCAACAGCATAGTTATTAAGAAAGGTTGGAGTGTGATTTCATCACAGACCTAAGACTGTAGTAACTGCAATGGCTTTATGAAAAGCCATGAGCTGTTACTCATAGACTTAATTATTATAAAATAAGGGTGCACTGTACCTTTAAGGGGGTGTGATTGCAAGGTAAGTTGCACCTGTAACACAGGTACAGCTGGAATGGTTACCAAGTAACCAATGGGGAATGAGTGAAGGTGAGGTTGGAATTTCTTGAATATGCCTTTTAATTTTCTTAAAAACAAATTACAGTGTTTTAGCAGGCTGAAGTGTAGAACTGAAGTGATAAGCAGTGCTTTTGTTTTTTTTTTTTCTTTTTTCTTTGTTTAGTGGAACATTTGGAAAACTGTAGGACAACAGTTTGTTTTCATTCTAGAATATTAGACAGTATCTTTAAAGACAGTATCTTTATTGAGCACCAGTGATTAGTTTAAAGTGTCTGTGTGTGTACGTGCATACATACAGAGGTGATGCAAGACAGATAAAATCAATACATTGTAGCTTCCACTTTTGAAATGTGACTGTTGCTTCAGTTTTTCGACCATCAATTAATCCTGACATTTGAGTATGCTAACATAACCACCAGAGATTTCCATACTTTTGGTGTGGTATCGTTCGTGTCTTTATTGGTTGCTCTGAGACGATAAGCATTCGGTGCAGTTGTCCTTTTTGTCCCTCTTCCATTTTGCGGGAAATGTCTCCGTCCTGAAAGCAATGCTTCTTGTCGCGTAGGTTCATAGGTGAATATAATGCTAACTGCCTTGGACTGTTTTAAGCCCAGTGAATAATCCAAGGTCAGAATCGAATCCTGTACCTTCTGTCTATGGGATGAAGACCTTAACCATTATACCAAACCCAACCCAATGTTTCACTTAGTATACAAGTGTTAATGTTCTTTATTAATACTGAATGTTTGTGCTATTTCTGACTACCTATGACCAGAGCCTGTTGCTTGCCATTCTTCCTCTCTTGTCTTTCTCTGAAATTGTTTTTGTTTTCATGTATTAATTGCATGCAGGATATTTATGTACATATTGATTTAACTCCTATATTAATACCAGTAACTGTAGTGCATGCTTGCTCAGTGTCACGGCCACTGTTATTGAATTCCTCTCAACATGATCCTAGTTGCATGGACACTGTACAAATTCATGCATGCTACATTCCCAGCTTTGTGCAACTGAAATTCTCAAGTAGTACTTTTCTTCCTTTCCTCTTGTGGCAGATGTACTAAAACTCTGAAGTACTAGTTATAGCGGTCAGGACTCCTGCAGTACTGACTAAATGAAGGGGATTTAACTGTTGGACATTGACTTAAATCTGTATTAACTTCTACAGTTGCAGTGTAGCTGGTCACATAGGGATCGGCACCTTTGATACATTGCTGCTGTAGTTGATAAATACCCTTGTACAGGATGCTGGTAGTTGCGGTTACCCAAATTGCTTACACTTCTCGATACCCCAATTTTTATGTGCCATATTTGCATGTCGACTAAAGTTGTTGCCTCATTAGGCAAGCAGATGTGAAGAGTTCCTGTATACTTTGGTTTGATGCTCTTGTCTCTGGTTAAGTTGTCAAAGCTGATGGATTCTATGCTCCTATTTATAAGGAGGTTAGTAAAACCCTTTGGTTCTAGATTTACAGACTGGAAAAGTTGCTGAAAAAAATGGGTATCATGATCACAGTTCTTAAAATGTCCAAGTTAGTGCATAGGCCTTTTTCAGCCACTGTTATGTAGTATACAAACTCACCGAACTGGGCATAAACCCCTACATAACTCCCTGGATTGCCAGCTTGGCTCGCAGACAGGACCCAGGAAGTCAGGCTTGGTGATACCACCTCACCTTAGAGGCTGGTCATCAGCTGGGTACCTCAGGGCTCTGTGCTGGGATTGCTCATATTTGGTATCCCATTCTCAGAGGTAAAGGCTAATGTCAAGGCCGTTTAGCTGACAAAGTTTGCAGATGACTGCAAATTGGTGGCTGTAATAGATTCCCCCCATGACAAAAACTTCTTGCAAGAAGGTCTAAGACAAGACAAATGATTAGTGCCAAAGTCACTGACTAAAACTCAGTGCCAAGAAATGCATTACAGTTCCTTTTGGGAAAACTGCCAACCGGACTATAAGACACCCCTAAGAGTTGGCCTGGTAGGTAGGGATCCAGGAACATGTGTAGGCAGTAATCTGGCATGGGGACAGGGTAGTGAAAAACTCATTCTAAGACTCCCAACTTTACCAGTAAGGCATAGCATCCAGGTCCAATGAAGTCATAATGTTACTTTATTCTTCCCTTGTAAGACAAGTCATTGAGTATAATGCTCCCTTCGGCATGAACCTGACCACACATGTGCAACAGCTGGAACAGCCACAGAGGCCCTCCTTACCAGGAGAATCCATGGCATGAACATGTTATCCTATGAATCCTCCTAAAGCCCTACGTCTATACTCTGCTTCCTACAAGTTACTGAGAGATCTGTGTCTGTTGTTTTTTTTGTTTTTTTTGGGGGGGAGGGGGATCCCCCTTGGAAGAGAAGTGGATGCATGGTACTTTGTTTTTTTTTTTTTTTCTGTCAGAGGTGGAAGAGGTAGAATGGCATTTAGCTTATAACTCTAAGAGTCCCATCAAGGTATCAAGGTAGGGTCTGAGATTGCTCCGAGGACTATGTATGAAACTGAGTAGAGAGACAGGGCTTTTAACCTATCTGTGTAGGGTAGATGATTGAGGCCCTGGATTTTCCTGTTGAACCTCGGTGGTCTCTCCAGCTGCTGCATGTGCTTTGTAAGGTGCATGCTAAAGGGGGTGCTGTAATCAATACTTGTCCTTATAAAGGAACAATACAGGGATGTCATCATCTTTGTCCCTGGATGAGATGCTCTTACTTACAAGGTGGGCCAAAAGTCAAGTTGCTATCAACCTGGGTGCCCAAATCCCTCACGACTGCTTGTGTACTTAGGATGTTGTTATTAATGTGATAATATGTGGCGGTGTCACTCTCCCCAAAGGGGATGATGATGCATTTTTTGGCATTCAGCTTGAGACCATGCTTCTGTCACTAGTCATTTTGGTGATACCGCCTTGGAGGACATCCACATCGCTTGGTGAATTGATGACTATGCTTAGCTTGGAGTCACCTGCAAACGTGGTCAGCCATAGCCCAGTGGTTTTGCCCTGCACCTCAGAGAAGTATATCCCAAATAACAGAGGCCCCAAGAGCAATCACTGGGGTATGCCGCTCATTACGGGTCTACTGCTTGAGGTGGCTTCCTCTGTTTGGATTAGGTGGGTTCTAGCAGTGAGCCAGTTTACTACCCATCTGGTAACATATGGATTGATGCCTACTTGAGAGACTTTATCTGTTATGCCCGACTGTGGAATATAGTGTCAAGGGATTTGGACAGTTCAAAGTAGGCAGTGTGCATCATCTTCCTCTCGTCCATGGCTTTGGTGAATGTCTCAAAGTCGTCGACCAGATTTAACAGACATGATCTCCCCTTGACAAAGCCAAACTGTTGTGGGGTCAAGTGTTTTGAAGTTGTCAGTGTCCCTGTTAATGAGGTCCATGATCCATTTCATGGCCTTGCAGGTCAGTCTAGTTAGGCTGATGGGTCTATAATTTCCAGGATCACCTTTGTGTAAAGGGATGATAGTGGCTGTCCTCTACTCGGCTGTGACAGAGCCAGTACTCAAGCTTTGGTTGAATTGGGTGCCTTATGGTGTTCATAGTTCATGCCTGAGTTCATGCAGGATGCAGCTTGGGATGTTATCTGGTTCAATAGCCACAGGACCCGGAGCTAATAGTGTAATGAAATATCAGATTTTATTAATCCACAAAGATCAATACATAAACCAAGCGCTTTCACCCAGCTCCTGCCAGGCTTTATCAAGGAACAAACACTTACCAAATGCATTCTTACATCATTAAATAGTCATCTCTAATCTGCTAATGAACAATTAATTAGCAACATCAATTACATTAATCAACCCCTGATATTCCTTCACATCATTTCGGCACATATATAAAAATCTACCCCACTACTATAATACCATATACACTGTTAAAACCTACTAATGTGCAAAATTATATTTAAAAATATATTATGTTTTAGTAAACCTGTTAGGTAAGTTGAATTTTATACGCATAATACAGGTCCAGATAGGTGGAGTTGAGCATCTTGAGTCAAATTTGGAGGCCTGTACCTAGCTGTAATTTGAATAGGGGTCTTGTCAATGGCTAACTGCACCTGGAGTGTCTCCTGTGCGGCATACTGTTTGGCCAGCCTGGAGGTATGTGTCTTTAATATATATTGAAACTCCACCTCCTTTGGCTTTGCTGCCCACAGTTTGGGGTCTGAATGTGTGATAGAATTAGTAACCACGTAACGTTGGGGTGCTCTATGCAGCTTTGAACCTGGTTTCTGTGAATGCACAAATGTCAGCGTCTTCGAGGGTTAAGAATGCTTGCAGTGACTGCTTTTTCATGTTTAGGCTCCTAGCATTTAGCAGCATAACCTTTAATTTGCATTTTGTTGAAATTTATATGTTGGTAGTACTGACCTCATGACTTACCTAAAAATGCACTATGGGGGAAGCAAGGGCCTTTGCCAGAAGCCTGAAGCCCAAGTGAGACAGATGCAGGCCATCTGTAGCAAAGCATCATGGTCTCGATCATATCTTCCCTGGCTGTCAGGTACTGGATCCCCCTGGAATGACACCAGAAACTAAGCCAATTGTTAAAGTGATAGTGTTTCCACTGGGGATTGAACGACGGACCTTCCTCATGTTCAGCTGATGTGATTACCACTACACTGCAGAACCTATACATGGTGAGCCATCAAAAACAATGTGAAAAATAGCGAGAAATGTACTTCACACAAGCTTATCCTAAGTATGACAGTTCATTACTCATTATAATACTAAAAGTAATGGAATAATTGATGTTATTACATGGAACTGTGGTATCCGCGACATGAAATCAGTTGATTTGTAGGACATACACCACATTTTGCCTTCAAGATTTGTAAGACTTTAAAATTGAAACTTTGTTTTCTGGGAATGAATCAGACAAGTAATCAGATCACTAGTACGAGAAAAGGAACATTTGCTTGTTTTACTTGCTCTTGATGTGAATATATTTTAAATTTGCTTTAATTTATGCATCCAGTTGAAAAGAAAGTATTTCATTTTGTTTGCATGCAAATTGCAACACTGAAAATATGTTTAATTGTGCTACTTGTACTGTGTGTCCCTGCTTTTATGTTGGAAAATGTAACCAAAAGCTTCAGGAAAGAATAATAGAACATTTGTCAGATATAAAGGGGAATGTTACTAATTCACTCGCTAAACATACTGTTGAGAAAGATCCATTGTATAACTTTATATTTAGAGTTACATATAATAATGCAAAGGGACAGAGATGGTGATCTTAGAAATATTGCTGAGATAGCATAGTTTAATTGGATTGTAAGATTAAATGTTGATACACGACTGGGAGGTGGTGATCTTAGAAATATTACTGAGATAGCATAGTTTAATTGGATTGTAAGATTAAATGTTGTTAAACCACTGGTCTTGAGCGCCACGGTAATTAAGCCAATTTTGTGGCATAAACCAATTAAAATGTAAGATTTTATATTTTTTGATAGTTTAATATGTTGCATCTGCATTGATAAAGGGAGAGTTCCAGACAGAGCTTTGTGTGAATAAACAAACTTTTAATTTTGGTGTTGAGCTCTGACATTTTTCCTTTGATCACTGAAGGACCCAGCCAGGGAAGGCTGTAGTTGACTGGCTGTATTCTGCTCACTCAGCACAAGGAGGGGGTAGTTCTTCTGTTGCAGTGCTATCTCCCATGGTGCTGTGGGAGTACAGGAAGAGATGTTGAGCTAGGGACATGTGCGTGACTCTGTTAAACTGCAATATGTGGCAGCAGTATTCTGGGAGGTGTGAGCATGAGCCAGGATTCATTTGAAGTGAACCTGTAGCAGGCCATCAAGAAAGTAATTGTGCACGTCCAACCTCAAGGTGGTGGAGACCTTGGCTATTAAACAGAGAACTCTGACGTAAGGGAGAAAAAAAAAAGCTGATCAACTGCGCAAGGGATGATGTGACACGCAGCAAAGATTAAAATGCATATATAAAGAGTGGGTGTGATGTGGAAGACATACATAAGCCTCACAACCACACTTTGCTTAAGAAGGTAGAGTTACAAGGTTCATATGTAGGTACTAGGCTATCTGCCTGAGGGCAATTACAAGCTTATCCCGAGTGTGTTGGCTTTCGCTGCCCCATTGATTAATTACCTGAGCCTCTGACAAGCAGAGCCAATGAAGTGATCCCAGGGGTGTATTTTCTGTTACCCATCCACTTGTCAAGGCTTCTCTTGAAGAGTGTTAGTGAGGGGCTCTGCCTAATGTAGTTAGGAATTTTGTTCCAAAGCATGGGGAGTCTCTGACAGGAATCTATCCCTCTAGCATGTTCTATTTATTGTTGTGGTGAGGTTTAGCTCACTAGAGCGTGTAGCTCGCAGTGACTTGGATTTCTTTAGGTGGAGCATGTCCATCAATTCTGAGTTGGACATGGCTTTGTAAGTCAGGCATAGATCACCTCCGAGTACAGCTGGAATTTTTTGAGTCGGGCTGCATAGGACATATGTTTGAGGGCCAGTAATCCTCTTGGTGAGGTGCTTTTGTGTTCTTTCAAGCTGTTGGAAGTGTCTTGTGACGTACATCCCAAATGGGGCATTGTACTCTATGATGGGTCTGATGCAAGCAGTCTCTTGAGAAGCAACGTGGCTTGCCGAGCATGTCATCCCAGTCTGAAAGACACTGGATCCCCTTTGTATGACACCAGAAGCTTAGCCAATTGTTGAAATTGATCATTTTTCTTTATACTGAGGTATCATTCTTGGTGAGGGCAGGATGCTACTCAGGGTCAGGGTCATACCCGCCTGGGCTACATGATCAGAGAGCTCTTCCATGTCTCTCTTCATGTAGTCCAGGGAGGTACATCTCAGGTCATTCACACCAACATGAACAATGACAGTCATATTTGTACTTGTTCAGTTGGAGTGGTAACATACAAACCTTTTCCTCTTCCTTTTTCTTGTGTCCAGAAGTCACTTATAACAAAGTAATTTTTTTATTGATTTTTTTTAAATAAAGGACATCAAGGTTAATTTACTTTGAATGAGATAATGGATGCCACTGCAAAGAATCACTGTTGAAATATTTGTGCATGGACAAAATCCCTTACTAAATCTAATTGCCAGCCTCCAGTTCAGTTGGTGCTATGGCTTTAATATACTGGTGTGTTTGCTCCTGCCTTCCAAATATCTCCACCATTACATACCAGTTTTGCAGTATAGTAACCACCAGACATGCCCATATACCTTTAGCCATCAATATGCAGCTACTCCTGTTCATGTGAGTAAGTGAAATTATTTTCAGACTTAAGGTGTGGAAGCTGCACTGAATAATTCTAAGTGTTCAGGTTTCAAATGGTGCCTGCTTAGAGCTACTCTCATGTTAAGCTACTATGAATATGTTGCACTGCCACCTCTGATACCAGGGTAATGTTTTAATCTTTCTATTCCTGCACTGCACACTAGCAGTATCTGGTGAAAATACAACAGAGAAGTATGCAAGCGATACACCAGCTAAGCATCATTTGCCATGCAGAATGTACAAGTATGCATACCAAATTTCTGTGTTTCCAAACATCGGTGTTACTACACTACTACTGAATAAAATGAACATATTGAAATGTAACATGACCTGTTACCAGATGTAATTAAGATTTTTTTTCCTGTATAAACAAATTTCCATGATTCTCTGGTTGTTTGGTTTGATTCACTTTACTGGCTACCTGTAGATGTTTGCTCTTTCTTAGCAAGTTGCAGTAAATATTTTGTTATCCAGTTGTTTACCTGGTTAGTTTGACTGGGCACCCTACCTCCTGCACTTGTATTTGAGCACTCAGGCTGCGGGAAGGACAAGGGAGCCATGACATCACAGAATGGGTGGGTCTTATTATTTTAGTTAGAATCAGATGACGGCTGTGGTGATGTCACTTTGAGGGAGGGAACTGATTTAAAAAAAAAAAAAAGCTTTATTCAAACGTGAGAGAATCATTTTGTAAATGAAACCATCACAGTATGAGAAGGTAGGTTTCTGTTACAAAAGTAAGGGGAATTATAAAAATTGTAAATGCTTTATTGTTGTTGCTTTACAGAGGACAATGTAAATAGGGGGAAAAGGGCCATGAAGTTGAGGAATACATTAGAGAAACTTGTTGTACTCCTTTAAACTAAATTAGAAAAAAAGCAGCAGTAAACAGCACTTTGAGTGTGTTCTGTGGCATTTGCACTGTTTCTGTTTTAAGTAGTCATTCAGCAGCAGGGAATGTTACTTGCACCGTTCTATTTTACTCAGTACTTTGTACGCATGCAGCATCTATGAAATGACAGGAACTTCAGGCAAACGGAGGCCTGCATGATGTAACATTTTTGAGCCAAACAATGATTTCTGGGATACTGAATGGCAACCTGATTTATCCAAACCACGTCAATATGCCAGCCTCCAGGTGGTCAGAGTATGGAATTACATATACAAATTTAAAATTCTGTAAATAATGCCAGAGTGCTGTTAAAGTGTAGGAAACATCATGCCATAATGTTTTAAACATGTTTTTTTGAGTCTGTGGGTGCGGTACTCCTTTAAGGTCCCCCAGAAGGGCACCAAAACCAGCTTGGGACCTTAACTTTGTCTTGGAAAACCTCATTCTGCCCCCTTTCGAACCAGCTTCGTCTGCAGAGTTAAAATTTCTCTCCTGGAAGTCAGCCCACTTCAGTCATTCTGGCCATCACTTCAGCTAGAAGAATCTCTGAGCTGCAAGCACTCACGGCTGTGGAACCCTTAATCATCTTCCATGCAGACTGGGTATCCCATCCCTCAGAACTAACCCATCCTTCATCATGCCCAAGGTGGTGTCCAGTATGGCTCTCAACCAATCCATTAATTTGTCCACCTTCTTTCCTAATCCCCAGAACAGGGGGGGGGGGGATTCTTCACTCTCGAGATGTGCACAGACAGCTCAGATACTATCTGGACAGGACTAAATCCTTCAGAATGTCTGATCAATTGCTGGTTAGCTTTGCTACAGGGGCAGATGGCAAAGCCATCTCCAAGCAAACCATTTCCAAATGGATTGCACACTGCATCTATTTCTGCTACAAACAGCATGGTAAGCCTCCTCCCAAAAGGGTCAGGACACACTCCACCAGAGCAGCTTCTACCTCCACAGCTTTCCTCAGAGGAGTCCCCACAAGGGACATCCTATAGGCTGCCACCTGGACATCTGTTTACTCTTCCACCAAACATTACCACCTGCCTCTCTTCTCCAAATCCACGGCAGAGTTTGCCTCTGCAGTCTTGCAGGGCATCCTAGCCAGCCCCAAGCTTACTTGACTGCCTCCACCCTTTTCCTCAGCTTTGGGAAACTATCCAAATGTGATGACTTCAACAGTGAAGCATGAAGAACATGGTGCAGTTGTGTACACTTACCATAAATGTAGATGTTAGGGTGTATTCACTGTTGCAGTCCTGGTTTCCCTCCCTCCATCCCCCTTTTTTCTCTTTCTCCTTTTGTTGCCTTTCTTCCTTGTTGTTCTCCTTACCTTTACAAGGGACATACTGGTATTTATTTTTCACTGGTGGGGTTCTTCCACCAGAACCTGGCCTCCTACTTTGGGGGCTCCTGACAGGTTAGGGCAAGAAAAACGGATGTAATGGCGTTGGCTGCCTTACTTTATACCACTGACGACCTGATGTCAGTCCTCAAGCGATGGCAACCGACACAGAAATACTAAGTCTCTAGTATGTGGGCCGGCCGAGGGCTACCCTGGCAAGGATAACCCAAATGTGATGACAACCAGTGAATACACTCTAACATCTACATTTATGGAAAGTGTACGCAACTGTACTTTCTGCAGCTTCTTCAAGTTCCAAGGATCTATTTCAATATTTCTTTATACAATGTCTGCTAGACACAAGAAAGTGCGATATTTTAACTCCATTTGCATAAAATAGCAAAAGTGTGCCTCTCAAGTATCATGCACAGCATCTAGAACCTAACTACTTTCATTTTTTTTTTTTTACCATAAATTACCCTCATGTAACAAAGTCAGCTTTTGCTGAACTTTTCACAATAGTTTTAAAACCTAAACAAGATGCATTAACTGAAGTATATGTTTATCTAAAGGCAGACACTTTATATTTCTGCTAGCACTAACAGACCCCACACCTTTCCCTGTGGGGTTTATATCACAAGATCAAAACGTGATAACACCGAATACGAGAACATCGAACTCATAACCACGGAAACATAAAAGTCCAAAAGCTGAGAGCAGCAATTTTTTTCCCCTGGGGAAAAAAAAATAAATCGCTGTTCCAGCACGAAACACACAAAACACTACAAACTATGTCTAATGTGGGGGGCTTCACACCCCCCCCTACTTAACTATGCCAACTCAGAAATCGCACCACAGTGGAGGAAATAGCGAAGCCATGGAACATCAAATTCTTTCCCAGGGAAAGAATTCAGTGGGCCATTTCCACGGCTTCGCTGTTTTCAGTCTGAGGTTTTGGGCTCGATATCATAACATTCAAAGTTTGCGGCTTCGGTGTTATGATATAGACCCTTCACCTGTGTGTCAATCATTCTACTGCAGGAGCTTTGCTTAGCCAAGTGTAACTGTCAGCTGCTACTTCAAGCAGCTCATGAGAACATACAAAGCACTTCAGCAATGTTTTAGCCAGAAAAGTAGCTTTCCTTATATACTAAATAGCAGCTCATCAGCTCATCAGAAAAAGTAACACTTAAATCTAACTTTTATTATGTACAAAATAGCAGTTCAAAAGAAAACGTAATACTTTAGTCATCTTTAAACACAGTCGGACCAGGTTCTAAACTCAATGCATTTCAGGACATATACACTCTTATAAAACAGCAATGTTATACAATTACCTTGAAATGGCAAAGGTTATGGTAGATCCTTAGTATATACAGGTACTACAGCAGCTTCACTTATCACACTAACCAAATAACAAAACTACCCTTAAATGCAGCCAAATTAGGATTTTGACCTATTTCCTATTAAACTTATTTCACAAGCTAGCAATACATCAAGTTAGAAACCTATCCTTCCTTCAAGTCTCATTTATTTGCTGGTGAAGACTTGGACCCCTAGTGCAGATGTTTGGACAGCCACTGGTTTTGGAAAGAAACAGGAAATCAAATAGGATTTGGTCTTTTGACTTGAAGTGACACAGGTCAACTGGAAACAGCCAGTAGGCCACCAAATATAAGGAGAGTCATGCTGATCAATGAGAACAGTTGAAGGATTAAGGCTTTTAATTTAGTTAGAAATCTTTGAGGAGTTTCCAGCCAAGCGATGCGCTTGGATTTGTACATAAAAAAAAAGAGGTACTGTATTTAATAATGGGTCTGATAAGTGAGCAGTACAGCTGCAGGATGGTTTGTTTGATCTTGAGGATATTCCTTTGGAAATTAACTGGACCAGATGGAAAAATTACAATTGAATGAAAAATTAAAGAGCTGTATCCACATAAGTACCCAAGTCTCTTATGATAATGACTGTCCGAAGAAGAGCAGCATTTATTACACAAGGGGTAATAAACAAAAGTTAAATACTCATCATAACGATGAATCAGTGTTTGTTTTGCCCTACAACAGATGTCTGAGATCTGATCTCAGATCTGTCTCCAACCACTAGAATTGTCTTTGGCTCCATAGCTCCACTTTCTTCCCTTACACATGATCCTTTCCTACACCTGGATTACCTCATTTAGAGTCTGGCCCCTTGTCAGCCTACCATCTTGTATGAAAATAAAAGGTACCCAAGTAAAACATACAACCCAAATTTTATTTATTTTTTTATTTAACATCTGTTTACCAGGAAAGTCTGACTTGGAACAAAGCCAGTTTTCCGCGTTGGCCCAGGGAGAAACGCTTCAGCCGCATGTCTTTGTAATGTGGGAGGAAACCAGAGTACCCACGCAAACGCAGGAAGGACATGCAGACACTGCAAAGAAGGCCCTCCAGCTGAAAATTGAACTGGAGAACCTCTTCCTGTGAGGAGACAAAGCTATTGCTGCACCAATGCGCCGCCCAAATTAACCACACTCAGGTTAGAATAGTCAGAAGGAAGAGGAAGTCTGGAGCTCATTCAGTCAGGCAGGCAGGAATCATTCTTCAGGACAGACTAAAAGCATAAATGGAAAACTTCCAAAGCAGCAAGAGGGCTGCAGGGCAGGAAGTTGAGGAAGAACGAAAAGAGACAACATGGATGCATTATGCTGAGTACATAACTTCTGTATCAGATGTCTTTTTCGTCCCTTCCACAAGCAATGGGACAGAGTTCCCAGCTAGAGAAATCCCTGGGTGGTTCTCAAGGAGGGATATACTGGAGTACAGCAGAGCCAAATGCTGCTCTATTACTAGACAGTACATCCAATTTGTAATGAACAATAAAGAAATAAGCACTGGACCCAAGTGGCAACTGCACAGATATCTATGGAAGCCCTAGACCAGAAAGCAGATGATGTGGCCACAGATCTGGTAGAAAGAGCTTTAGGAAGTTTAAGCAAAGTCAACACTTCATTCTTATAAACAAGGAAATGTACTTAGTGAGTTATTTGGCTAAATTTACTTTTGATGCCACCTTGCCCAGTTTAGCTTTGGAAAGATAAACAATTGGTCTGAATTCCTGAAATCTTTAGTTCTATGGAGAGAGAATCTGAGCTGTCCGTGAACATCCATCAGGTGCAGCATGTATTCTCCCTTGTTGGAAAATCTTGGAAAGAAAAAAGGTAGATCGATGGACTGGTTTGATGGTTGTCTCAGATGCCACCTTAGGTAGGAAAGAAGGGTTCATCCGAAAGAACACCCTATCCTTATGAAAAAACAGGTATGGCGGCTGGGAAGTGCATGTGGAGGTCTGATACTCATTTAGCCAATGTAATTACAACCAGAAAAATGGATTTCCAAGACAAGAACTTTCAGTCCATCTTTGCAGAGGGCTGAAAGAGAGACTGTCAAAGCCTGAAGTAGTACTGCTAAATCCCATTCAGGGGTGGGATCCTTAATAGTTGGTTCAAGTAGAAAGGTACCTTTCAGAAAGGCCTTACATAACCTCAATTATGCCAAAGAATGTTTTTTTCCCCATGTGAAAATTAGAAAGTTGGATCCTAATCGTGGAATAAGAAGTTATGTGCCTACCATAATGTTACATGTTAGTTGTCTTCTTCTCACCTTCTTTCTTGCTGGTTGGGTTCGGAGCCGACCCTCGGCTCCGACTCGGCCAAAACTAAAGCTCGAGAGCTAATTCCACCGGCTCGAGGCTCCCCTATATCCCACAATGCTAGGTGGTAACTACTCAGATCTCGTTTGATAGCTAAAACCAAGCAGTTCTGGTCTCCAAGAATGGAGAAGAGAGAAAAGGAACCCACCTCTATATATAAAACTGTGGGTAAAACTACCACAAACATAAAAAGGGAGAATAGAGGTGGTAGAACATGTGGGAAGGAAAAAGTCCCAATGGAAGATCCCAAATATTCCTATCGGTCTGTCCAGGCTAGAGGGAAGGAGGGTGGGATGCAAGAAAGAAGGCGAGAAGACAACTAACATGGAACGTTATGGTAGGTACATAACTTCTTAATGTTAAGTTGTCAATCTCGCCTTCATTCTTGCTGGATGGGGCCGCGTCCCTAGCACCTTATCCCGGGTGGCCTATCGGAACAGACTCTTGAGAACAGTGGAACCAAAGTTGGCACGGTTTCTGGAGGCCATATCCAATTTGTAATGTAAAATAAAGGTATGAGGAGAAGCCCATGTGGCTGCTGCACAAATGGAATCTATTGGCAGCCTGTCCTGAAAAGCTACAGATGTAGCTAATGCCCTAGTTGAATGAGCTCTAGGTCTTGAAGGCAGTTTTTGATGTCTGATTTCATAGATGAAGGTAATTATAGAGGTAAGCCATCGTGAAAGGGACACTTTAGTAACTGGAAGGCCCAATTTCCCTTCCGCATAAGACAGGAAAAGCTGATCAGATTTCCTGAACTGTTTAGTCCTGTCTAAATAATATCCAAGTTGGCGGTGAACATCTAGAAAATGTAACTTTTGTTCCGACCTGTTGGAATAATCAGGGAAGAAGACGGGGAGATCAATCGTCTGGTTTAGGTTTGCCTCAGAGGAAACCTTAGGCAAGAAGGACGGATTAGTCCGGAGGGACACCCTGTCTTTATGGAAAACTAAGTAAGGAGGACGACTGCAAAGAGCATGAAGTTCAGATACCCTTCCAGCTGAAGTTATGGCTACTAGAAAAAGTGTTTTCCATGAGAGCAACTTAAGAGGGCATGAAACCGCTGGTTCGAAGGGGAGGAGAATCAAGGATGCTAGGACCAAATTCAAGTCCCATTGAGGTGGGGGATCTTTGACTGGGGGCTTGAGCAGAAAAACACCTCTTAAAAAGGCTTTGCAGAGCTTATGGGACATGATACTGGAGTCTGAGACACCTACATGAAAGTTAGATATAGCAGCTAGTTGTACTCTAATGGTAGATGAGGAAGAGCCTAAATGAAAGAGCTCTGCCAGAAAGTCTAGGATAGACTGGATAGGTGCAGTGAAGGGGTCTATATTTTTTGATGCTGCCCAGAAGGAAAAACGTTTCCACTTACTATTATAAATCTTCCTGGTAGAAGACTTGTGAGAGGCTATGAGGATGTTACGGACCGAATGAGAGATTAAGGGAAGCCTGGCTATGGTAGGAATCGGAGAAACCACGCTGTGAGGTTGAGAGATTGAAGGGAGTGGTGCAGCTGGCCCGACTGGTGGGTCAAAAGATCTGGCACCCAGTCCAGATGCCAAGGCTGCTCCAACAGGTAATGATGGAGGAACAGAAACCATATCTGTCGAGGCCAGTAAGGGGCAATGAGGATCACGGTAACTCTCAAGGTGATAGCTTTCTGAATTAATTGAGATATCAGTGGAAAGAGGGGGAAAGCATACAGAAGTCCCCGGGGCCAATTGTGGACTAGAGCGTCTCTGGTGGGATGGCCTGGTAACGGGAAGAGAGTGAAGAAGTCGTGACACTTGCTGTTTTGGGGAGTAGCAAAAAGATCGTAGCAAGGCTGGCCCCATCTTTGGAAGACTTCTTCCAGCACTGATTTTTTTTTAGAGACCACTCATGAGGCATGAGAATGGCCCTGCTCAACTTGTCCGCAATCACGTTGGACTTCCCGGGAATGTGCGTTGCTATCAGAAAACGCTGAGAAGAAATCACCCACTGCCAAAGTCTGAGTGCCTCTCGATATAAGGGGTAGGACTTGGTTCCGCCCTGTTTGTTGATGTACCACATTACGGACATGTTGTCTGTCTGAATTGCAATAGTCCCTGTGGGAAGAGAGTCCTGAAGGGCTTGCAACGCTAAAAGCACTGCTCTCATCTCTAAGACATTTATGTGCAAGTGGCACTCAAAAGGTTTCCACGTGCCCTGGACTATCCTGCCCTGATAATGCCCCCCCACCCGATCAGGGAGGCGTCCGTTGTCACCGTGGCGATTGGGGGGGGAGAATGAAGGGTCTGCCCTGGAGAACTTGAGGTGATGTGATCCACCAAGACAGGTGATTCTTGCATGATTGAGTTACTAGGATGATGTGAGACATCGGGAGCTGTTGGAAGGACCATTGAGTAAACAGCATCCACTGGAGGATCTGCATGTGAAAACGAGCTAAGGGGAGAAGTGTAATAGTAGCTGCCATGAGTCCTAATACCTTCAAGACTACCCTGGCTTTGACTTTGTTGCATTGAAGTAGAATGTAAACTTGTTTGCGGATATCTAACACTCTTTGCTCGAAGTCTGGCGGAAAGATTGACTGTGTCTAAGGTGGCGCCTATAAAGGTAATAGATTGACAAGGCGACAAAGCAGATTTTTTTGAAATTTATTGAAATGCCTAGAGCTTGGCAAGTTTGGATGGTGAAGTCGCTGGATAGAAGCAGTTGATGTCTGGTGGTGGCGGTAAGGAGCCAGTCGTCCAAATATGGAAACACCTGGAATCCTTGACGTCTCAAGTGAGCCGCGACCACTGCCATGCACTTGGTAAACACTCGGGGGGGGGGGGGGGACCAAAGGGCAGGGCTCTGAACTGGTAGTGACTGGCTCCCAGCCTGAAGCGGAGAAACCTCCTGGAGTGTCTGTGCATTTTGATATGGTAGTACGCATCCTGAAGGTCTATCGAGCACATCCAATTGTCCTGACCCAAGAATGGTAGAATGGATTGTAGCGTGACCATCCGGAATTTTGTTTTTTTGATATAATTGTTTAACTTGCTGAGATCCAGTATTGGTCTCCAGTCCCCTGTTTTTTTTGGTACCAAAAATAATTTGGAGTAGATTCCGGATCCTTGCTGGTCTGCTGGGACTGGTTGGATAGCTCTTTTTGACAGCAGCTTTGATATTTCTAATGCTGCTTGTTCCCTTAGACTGGGTGGAACGTCTGGAAGGGATCCTCTGGGTTGGGATGGGATGTGAATAAAGGGAATTTTGTAACCCTCGGATATGATTGACTGTACCCATTTGTCTTGAGTGAGGGAAAGCCAGGCTTTTGGGTACAGTGATAATCTTCCCCCGACTGCCTCTGAAGGTGGACAGCCGGGCAGCTCCTCAGGGATGCTGAAAGGGTTTATCAGAGAAAGTTTCTCTGCTACCCTGGTTTTGCGGACCACCTCTGCCCCTAGGGCGGCGTCTATTGTTATTCCCCCCTCTGCCTCTAGAGGGAAATCGACCTTGTGCGTCAGATGAGACTCCCTGTGGTTTGCGGAACCACATTTTTCCTCCCTTCTGACCTTTTGGATAAGGTCTAGAAGGGGTAGAAAAACGGACTCCCACGGCAGAGAGAGTCTTACCTTCCTGCTTGCACCTAGTCAAGTTATCCTTCACCTGAGGTCCAAACAATGTTGAGCCATCAAAGGGGGAATTGGTGAAGGACGCCTTGAAAGGGTCTGCAAAATTGCAAAGCCGCATCCAGGCATGACGTCGTAAAGCTACACCTGTGCCTGCGGCCCTACTCGCCCCATCAGCCGCATATGAGATAAGCCACATGGAGGAGTTGACAATCGAATTCAGGGTTGCCAACTGGGAGTTCATTTTGTCTTGGAACCCCTCAGCTGTTGGATCCTGCATGGCCTCACCCATATCCTTGAGCAAATCTCTCTGGAGATGGGTGAAGTGACACAAGTAGTTCAGCGACCGCATTGAAAATGTCGCTGATGAAAACATCTGCTTACCGTACCTGTCCATGGTCCTAGACTCCTTATTAGAAGGATGGACAGGTACCGAAGGATCGGCTAACTCCTTCTTAGTGGCTGCGGCCACCACCATGGCATCAACAGAGCCACCTTTAGATAGAAACTCTTTCTCTTTAGGGGCAGTAATAAATTTTGACGGCCTCCTTGGGGTAGGTTCCACTGAATCAGGGGCCGTCCAAGCCTTCCTTGCCACCACTTCCATAAGGGGGTCAAAGGGAGGGGACACCCAGGAGGTGGAAGGGCGAGAGCCAAACGCCTCAAGGTAAACAGACTCGTCCTCTGAAGGGTTAAGGGCGGGCCAGTTCCCCCTCTGTTTCAGGATTTCAAGGATGTCAGCAAGAGAGACATCCTCAGATGGGGACCGAGGGGAACCTTCAGATTCCTCCAAGTCGGTGTCAGAGGTGATAGACTCAGGGGAGTCAATGTGCTTCCTCTTGCACCGTCTCTTCCGAGGGGGTTCTCCTACCGGATCAGGAGAGGCCTCGGAAGAGGAGGATATTCCCAATGGGGAAACCTGAGGAGCTGGCTCTCTACGGTCTGTTACAAGGGGGAGGGTAGAAACCACCGCAGGCACTGAAGAGGGAGGAGCTGACGGAGCCAACTGTGGGGTAGACACTGGGTCTAGCACGCTCCGCATGATCTCGAAGGCGCCCCTATCAGCCAAGGCCGGAGGTCCCCACTCCGAGGAGACAAGGACCTCCCCCGGCACCGACAGGGACGGCTCCGAGGCCGATGTCGGACCCGAACTCACCAGCACCGACGCCCCGAGAGGGAGAACGGGGTCGGACAAGGGTCCAATGCCACTCGCCCCCTTGGAGCCGACGAGGGAAGCCTGGCGCCGAGATCCCTCCAAGGAGGAAATCGGAGCAGACGACGGAGCCGAAAGAGAAGGTATCGGCTCAGAAGCAGCGACAGCCACGGCTCCGAACTCAAAGGAGTCGGAGGAGGAATAAAATCAGGGACGGGGATAGCCGCTGACTGTTGAGTAGGGCTATGCAGCATTTGGGCCAGTGCCTCGGACTTGAGAAGTCTACTCACCACCCTTTGTAAGTCATGGTCAGACAGCCTGGAGGACCGAGAGAAATGAGATCTATTGCTCCGAAACGACAGAGGTGGGGATCCCGGAGCCGAGTGGATGGAGCCGATGGAAGGGGACCTAGACCTCTTTGAAGGTGGCTCCGATAAGCCTATCGGAGCCAACTGAGTCTTGACAACCTCGGCTCCGGCCGGAGCAGAGGTAACGGTATGAAACTTCGAAACATCGACTTCAGCCGGAGCCGATGTCGAAGCAGCTTTAATGCTCCCAGGAGACGGCTCTGAAGCTGGAGCCGACGGCCTGGAAGTCTTAGAAGGCTTCCCCGACGCAGACTGGGTCGGGGGGCCTTCAGGTTTTAACAAGCCTCGAAGTATGAGCTTGTTTTTGCATTCCTGCAAGACTCTAGGGCTGAATGCATCGCAAACCGCACATGAGTCCCGCAGGTGCAAAGGTCCCAGGCAATAGACACAAGAAGTGTGACCGTCTGTCAGAGACATTTTCTGACCGCACAAATCACACTTCTTGAAGCCTGAGACCTTGGAGTCTTTAGACATCCTGAAAGACTGTATGAAAAACACAAACACAACACACAGACACACCCTTTAACTAAATAAAAATCCAGTCACACTGAAAGGACAGGGAAAAAAAAGGGAGTGGGCCAAAGGCCTAAAAGTTAAAAGGGGGATAAAACGGGAATTTAAACACAAGGGGGACCCGATTTAAACTAAAGGGACACACTGTAAAAAAAACTAAACTAAATAGAAAAAAATAGGGGTAGAAATTGAAGTTTTTAAAAAAGAAAACTTACTAACCTGCCAGAGCCGGTAGAAGAAGCACCTCGTCAGCTAAGCGGCAAACGAGATCTGGGTAGTTACTGCCTAGCATTGTGGGATATAGGGGAGCCTCGAGCCGGTGGAATTAGCTCTCGAGCTTTAGTATTGGCCGGGTCGGAGCCAAGGGTCGGCTCCGAACCCATCCAGCAAGAATGAAGGTGAGATTGACAACTTAACATACTCCCTTAATAAAGTACCTCTGAGTCTCATAACATCTGCCAAGTAGTTCAGCGATCCAAGAGGGAAGGTCACAAACACACATCCCAAATCTGTCCAGTGCCCTGGACACACTATTCGTAGGATGGACAGAAGAACTCCGATCAGCAACTTCTGTCTTAGTGGCTGCTGCTACCATCATAGCATTCACTGGTGGACCCTTGCTCCAATGGCCTTATCCTTTGGAGCAAATTAGTATTTATCTGCTCTATTGGGGATACGCTCATTAACACATGGAACCATTTTAGCCTGGCAGGAAATAAGGTCCACCATCTCCTGGGGGTGGAAGACCAACCACCTTTCCGTCTCAAAAGTTTTGAGAATTTCACAGAAAGGGGCACCCTCAAGGCATGATCAGGGGGACCCTTCAATGTCCGAACCTTCTATCAAAGGAAATCTATGTGCCTACTTTTGCATGCACACTTCCGAGGGAGTTCTTCAGTGGGATGTTCCAGGAAGGACTCAGAATTGTGAGCAGAATCCTGGATTAGGGCAGTCTCTAGGCTTGACCTGCCCCGAAGGAAAAGGATGGAGAGAGTCAGGATCCAAAGTAGACAGTTGTGGAGGAGGTGGACCTGAGGGGGTTAAGGAGATCTTGTCCAAGAGGTGGAAAATGCTCTCTCTCTCTCCACTACCTTACAGGCAGATGTCATGGGGGAGTCAAGAACCAACATGTTAGGAGCCAAAGCCACCTGCCCAGGACATCTCCTAGCGTCCTCAAGATCCTGCCTTAATGCAAAGATCAGAGATGAGCTGTCCAGCACAGAGATTTCGAGGTGAAGGGAAAGCTCCAAAAACAAATTCTAACCCCCCCCCCCACCACCACCACCACCACCCCAGATTAGACATTGGCACTACGGCTGAGATCCTTCTGGTTCAGAGTCACAGCCGTCTGGATCAGAGAAGGTGTTGGGAGTCATTGAAGGCCAGACCTTAGGATCCCACAGAGACAAACTGAATTCTAGAGTCTAAAGAATACAAAGCCAGGGGATGGATCAGAGTAGGAGTCAAACATTGGACTGGACTGGTGGTAGGCTCATGGATCCAGCGGCAGACAGATGGAATGACTCCCAACTGAATCTGGGTTCTGAGAGATTTCATCATTATCCTGTCTTCAGCTGCTTCTGTCAAGCTCCTACATATGTTTTCAGACTTCTTGAATCAACTGACTGCAACAGCAGCAATCATAAATTAGAAAGGAAGACAAAGAACCATCAACAATAGTAAAAGAAAATACCAGCAATGGTAAGACAGTGGCAGTATCACAGCCAATGAGGTTTATCCAAGGTGTGATTATTACTAATTGAAAACTAACAATGGTAGCAGAAAAGTACCTCAAGAATGAAGAGAAACAAAACACTCTCGAAAACAATAATAAATATCTAGGTATAAATCCAAAAGCTAATAAACTTAATCAAATCAAATAAAAAACAAATAGCTCTGGAACCATGAGTAGCTGTATATGTTTATTCACGCATGTACAACTTTCACAGTCTAGGAGCTGCCTCAGCAGGCATCAAGTTACACGTACTAGAAAATGATTTAAATACTTAAAAGCAATAAATTAATTAAGCAATCAACCAATGAAATAATTTAAAACATCTATATATAAAAAAGGGTGGCTGAGGTGGTGCAGAGCAAGTGCTTAAGTTATGAACTACCAGAATGTTAAGAATTATCTGGTCTCTTTACAGATACAGGAAAATATGTTCACCTCTTCCCCCAAAACTAATTTCTGAAGGGACCTATTGAGAATCCATGAAGTCTGTTTTATCTGGTTCCCTAGCATTATGTGGTATGTATAGTTCAGTCAGGGATGCAACTGGAAATATTTTTACTTGCTATGGATCCCTTCTCCTTGGATCAATGGGGTATGACACTGGGGAGCTCAAGCTTGTGAGAAGTGTCGGCGACAATGAGACCAGTCCAGCTATTTTCCATGTCCAGATAGAGATTCCATGTCCAGATAGAGATCAGATTAATGTTAAGTTCTTGTAACTATATAAATTGTGCTTCTGCAGGGCCAGACAACATACTAACCTGTTTTCTCATCCATTCCAAATGTGCTGCGTCAGGATCATGTTGATTCACGGAATGGCTTTATATTAAAAGCCATTTTAGTCAAAAAATAAGATAATGTCTTTTAGTGATCATCAGACAAATCTGTAATGAGCAACAAAGGTATGAGCAAAGGACCATGTGGCTGGTGCACAAATATCATCAGTAGATGTTCTGACCAAAAGGCAGACAAGTGGCCATGACTCTAGTTGAATGGGCTTTAGGCTTTCATAGTAGAAAAAGGCCCTGTTGAGAGTAAATCCAGGATACGCAGTTGGTATCCATTTGGTCAATGCAACCTTAGAGACTGGAAAACCCAGCTGATTTGGTGAAAAGATGAACAGTTGGTCTGTTTTTCTATATTTCTTTGTTCTGCTGTGTAAAAAGAAATGTAATTGTCTATGTACATCCAGACGATGAAGCATGTATTCACCTTTGAAAAATTTGGAAAGAAGATTAGTAAATGAATGGTGTGTTTAATATAGGACTCAGAAACCACTTTGAGTAAGAAAGAAGGGCTGGTTCATCAAGTAACCCTGTCTTTATGAAAAACAACGTAAGGAGTCTTAGATGAAAGAGCCTGGAGTTCAGAAATTCTTTTAGCGGAAGTAACAGCCATAAAAAGGCTGTTTTCCAAGACAGATACTTAAAGTCAGTCTCTACCGAAGGTTCAAAGGGTTTTTGAGTTAAACCTTGCAGTACCACTGTTAGATGCCAGGGAGGTGATTGGTCTTTTACTGGAGGTCTAAGGAAGGAAGGTAGCATTTAAGAATGCCTTGCATAACTTGGAAGCAACCAAAGCATAGCTTTTGTCCCCTGAATGAAAATTTGATATGGCTGCTAATTTACTTTGATCGCTGAAAAACTAGCACCTTCCTTAAATAGAGATGCTAGAAAATCTAGTACAGCAGAGACAGGGGCAGTGAAGGGGTCAATGTTTTTCAGAACCCCAAAAAGAAAATCTTTTCCAATTTACTCTTTTAAATCCTTTTGGTGGAGTCTTTCTGCGAGGGTAACAATATGGCCTGTACTGGGTAAGAAAGCCTGGGCCGTCTGGCAATTAATGGAAATGGAGAAACCAAGCAGTTAGTTTGAGGGCTGGAATATTGGGATGATTCATCCCAGAGGGATGGAACAGATCTGGACTTTGGGTCCACAATCCAGGGAGGATATCAAAGATGAGAATAGAGGAAGAGGAAACTACACCTTGCAAGGCGAAACAGAGGCAATGAGGATGACAGAGCTCTTAACCAATTGGCTTTCTGTAAGAATTCTGGAATCAGAGATGCTGGGGGATACGCATATAGGAGACTGGAGGTACAAACGTGGACAAGAGCATCTCTCGGTTAATCACCCTGGGGGGGGGGGGGGATCAGGGCAAAGTACCTGTTGCATTTGCTGTTGTGGGGACATGCAAAGAAATTGGAGCATGGCTGGCCCTAATGGTACAAAATTTTCTCTGCCACTGACGAACCACTCATGAGGCATCAGAATGAACCTGCTGAGTTTGTCAGCTATTATGCTGGATTTCCCAAGAATGTGAATTACAAGAAAGCAGTTTGAGGAGATCAACCACTGCCATGCCCACATGGCTTTTCGGCAAAGGGGGCGATATAGAGTTTCCCCTTGTGTCTTAATTTACCAAACCACAAACAAACTAAATATAAAGGTCATGCTGCTAAACACTGGGAGTCTTAGCATAAAACTGCATTCGAGTCAAGCATTCCTCACCCTGGAGGATGCTGACATTTGTGCAGTCACTGAAACCTGGTTCAAAGCTGTGGAGAGCACCCCAGCCTTACCAGGTTACTCATCCTACCATACTGTCAGACCCCAAACAGAGGGCTACAAAGCCAAAGGAGGTGGAGTTTCAAAACATGCACACCTCCAAGGCTGGTCAAACAGTATGACACTCAGGAGACACTCCAAGTGCAGTTAACTGTTGACAAAACACCTACTCAAATCATAGCTAGCTAGACTCCCAACCATGACTCAGGACGCCCACTCCACCTATCTGGAGTTACTTGAAGCCATCGAGATTCAACCCTCCACCCTGATCCAAGACCTATTCTAGCCCAAACATGAATGCCCAGAGATTGCTTAACTTAGTCAATGCCAGTGCACTGGATCAGCTGGTCGACACCTCCATGACAAGTGAAAATATCCTGGACCTGGTACTAACCAACATAAGCACCCCTAGTGTCATCCTCCTTGGTAAGATCTGACCATATAAGCCCCATCAGGGTCAAATAAAAAAAAAATTCCAAAGCTGACTACAGTCTCCTGAGAACAGGTATAAGCAGCTTCACAGCCACTGTCCCTTTATTTGGGACTAGCACTAATGTCCAAGCCTACACCAAAAAAGCTATGAGAATCTACAAAGCTGTATGGACTCAGTAATATCTGACAGGACCAATTCATCTTCCACAAATAGTAAACCTGTCTTGTAGACAGCAGCAAACAATCTCTATAATAAAAGGAAAGAAATGCTGTCCAGGATCAAGAAGGAGCTAAGTTGGAAGCAATCTCTCCTTTGTTTGAACAAGCAGAAAAGGTCACTAGTGAAATCCTAAGGCTAAGAGTCCACATTGGCCACATCCACTAAAGACAATCACAAGGCCTTCTTCACACAAGTCCACAATCTCAAAAAGAACACGCAAATTTGCTCTGAACTGGTGGTCAAGAGCACCACATACACAAAAAGCTGTAGATCTAGCCAACCTGCAGGCAGACAGCTTCAGTGAAAACTTCATCCCCTGTCCCCCCATCAGTAAACCAGGACATCCCCAGCACCTGCCCCCCTCCCCTCATCACCAGGAAGCAGGTCTTTAATGTCCGCTCAAAGGTGAAAAATACACTCTCCATGGGACCCAACAACATCCCTGGCTGTGTCCTATATGAACTTGGGAATGAGCTCTCAGCTCCATTATGCACCCTGTTCAACCAAAGCCGGGGCACCAGCTTCATCCTAGCTGAATGGAGGACAGCCACCATCATCCCTTTACACAAACATGGAGAGTCCACTGACCCAGGCAGTTATAGGCCCATCAGCCTAATTAGCCTGATCTGCAAGACCATGGAACGCATGATCATGGACCTTATAAACAAGGATATTGACAACCTCCAAACACTTCACCCCACAGAGTCTGGTTTTGTCAAAAGGAGATCATGCTTGTTAAACTTGGTCGACTTCTTTGAAACAGGTCACCAAAGCCATGGACGAGGGGAAGATTGTGCAAACCACCTACCTTGATCTAGCCAAAGCCTTAGACACCATCTATTATGCCCGAGTGGGGAATAAACTTTCCCAGCTAGGCATTAACCACTATGTTTACCAGATGGGTGGCTAACCGATGGAGCCTACTGAGTCAAAATAGGGGAAACCACCTCTAGTAGTAGACCCTAAACCAGTGGTGTACCCCAAGGATCAGTCTTGGGGTCTCTACTGTTTGGGATACACTTTAAGGTGCAAGTCAAAACCAGTAGTCTGTGGCTGACCAAGTTTGCAGATGACTGCATGCTGGGCACTGCCTTCAATTCCCTTAGTGATGTGATCCTCCTCCAAGAGAGCCTTTCACAAACTAATGACTGGTGCAAGAAGTATGGCCTCAAACTGAATGCCAAAAAATGCATAATTACCTCTTTTGGGGGAAAATGGTGTCCCCACTAATTATCATATTAATAACAATGTACTAAGCACGCAATCACCCAGAGGGACTTGGCACCCAGGTTGAGAGCAACTTGACTTTTGACCACCACATTACTTCGGTTGTACAGAAGGCTGTCTACATGGCCTACCTCATAAGTAAAAGTATTTCATCCAGGAACAAGGCGGTCATAACATCCCTGTACTTCTCCCTTATCAGACCCATTATAGAGTACAATGCCCCCCTTCAGCACGTATCTTGCCAAGCACATGCTGCAGTTGGAGAGACCACAGAAGTTTCTGACGAGGAAAATCCCGGGTCTCAAACACCCATCCTATACAGAAAGGCTAAAAGCCCTGTCCCTCTACTCAGTCTCATACAGACTGCTTAGAAGTGACCTGTGTCTGGCATACAAGGCTATCTCAGACCCAGCCTTGGTGGAGCTGTTGCATACTCATGAGTCAAACTCCACTCAAGGCCTCAACCTGGTCTGTAACATTAATAGAACTTGCTGGTAGTATAGCTTTGTGTCCCAAAGACTCCCATCTGTGGAACAGACTCCCTCTCCATGTCAAGCAGAGTACCTCACTAGCCCTCTAAGACAAACCATGATGACTGGATGAGAAACAGAAAATACACCCCTGGGATCCCACCTGTCACTCTGCTGGACAGGGAAAATGGGTGCTGACATTGTGGCAACATGAGCAAAATTCTTAGCTAGGCTTATAAGGGCCTCCAGGCCAATAGCCTAGTATCCTATGAACCTATGACTGCTGCTGGTATGAATTGCAAATAATCCCTAGAGGGATAGCAACTTGGAATCCCTGCAACCCTAAAAAGACTGCTCTCATTCAGTATAATGATATGGAAATTGGTTTCTTGGGGAAACCAAGTGCTTTCGACTGTCCTTCCCAAGAACTGCTCCCACCCCCACCTCAGTGGGGAGGATCTTATGGTCACTGTGGCCAATGGCGGAGGAAGAATTAAAAGCAACCTTCCCCTTCCTCAAAATCAGCAACTTCAGTGAGAGATTCTAAAGTGGGAATTATGTGCCTCTCCTTGCACATTCTCTTTTGGTGAACTTCCTCAGGGGGAATGTAGAATAGTGTGTGTGATTGCTGCATCTTTAAGAAGAGTTAAGGTTGACACATGCATATAAAATAGCAAGCACATGCTAGCTTCAGTGCCATTTTGACAGTGCAGCCAGAAAGTGAGCATGTATGAGTGTAATAGATAAACTTGTAAACAAACTAAGTTAGTTATTAAGCCTCAATCCAGATGTGTTTGCACATAACAAGGCTGCTTGAACAGAACCCACAAAGACTGGTCTACATTATCCTGACAGGACGAGCAACATGGTGTCAGAAATGGGATACCAGAGATTGCTTTTCAGAGCTAAGAGGTGCAGAGTTAACAGTGAAGGTAAACTAAGAAATGAGCATAAAAAAGGGACAGAAACGAACCAAAGGTAATGAAAACTTGCACAAATGATTTCATAAGAAAGACAAAACTGAGCATTATAAAGGCACAAACAGCATTATTAAACAAGCAAGAGGCAAAAAAAAGTTCATTAAACAAAATGTTTAAAATTAAGATATTTGACAAAATGGTTATCAGAAAAGCACATAAGGGGTTTGGAATTACCTCAGAATTGCAAAATGAGCACGTTTAAAGCAAAACGGGCATGTTTTCCTCAGCTGGTCTGGTCTACCCACAATCTTCCCCAAAGAAACTATAATCTTAGGTGATTTCAATATTGACTGGCAATCCTGTTCTGGCAACAATCCAACCCATCATGTACTTCATCATGGCTTCACTCAACTAGTCCAGTCACCAACCAGGATAAATAAAAACTCCACCAAGCACACTACCCTGGATTGGATACTAGTCAGTAAGAGCCCCTGGTCATATTTAACAGGCTGCTTATCAGATAGCCTCAGTGATCACTCCCCAACATTCCTACTCAAAAAATACCTATACCAAGCTAAACCTGTCATCTACCGTCAAATACGTAAAAAAATAAACTTTAACCCACTCACACTCATCTCATCCCTCAAAGAATGTAACTGGCATCCTCTAAAGTACCTCAGTCTAGATGATGCAGTTGAATTTTTTAATACTACCTTCCTGAACATCCTTAATTACCATGCCCCCATAAGATTCTCCAGAACCAAAGCACAACCCTCCCCATGGCTACAGAAAACCACAAAGTCAGAAATGAAAAACAGGGATAAAGCCTGGGAGCACTGGCGCAAAACCAAAACCCCCTCAGCTAGACAGAAATTCCTAGAACTACGCAACAGAGTCAAAAAGCTGATAAAACAGGACAAATCCCAATACTACCAGTCTGCCCTAGACTCCTCACAACACAGCCCCAAACAATTCTGGTCCTCCATAAACTCCATCCTCCACCCAGGTAAAGTCAGTACCCCCCCTCCTAACATCCCTCACTCCTCAGAAAATATTGCTTCCTCATTCAACACACACTTCACCCAAACCATACTAATCACTAGCTAAACTACTGATGTACTATGTTCTTCATCTGGAAATATGTTGTAAGTAATTGCTATGTAAATTGTTATTCACTATGTAATCCAATGTATATACTGTCTGTTTATTTTAACTGTGGAGCTTTTCTCCCCGGGCCTCCGCTGAAAATGGACCTACGTCCAGTCGGACACTCCCAGTCAACAAATTTAAATAAATAAATTATAGTAAAATGAGCACAAGAAACGTATAATGGGCATTGAAAAATATTAAATGAGCAAAACGAATATAATAAGGGCAAAAAGTGCACATTAAGCATAAATAAAGCAAGGCAACTGCACGTTTTTGGCAAAGTATTGTGTTCTGGCATAACTATTATTGTGCATTGTATTCAGGGCATAACTAGAGTTATTCTAAGCATCTCAGTGTGTAAAAGTGCTTCCAGTGTGCGTTTATTACTGTGTATTTATTACAAAGAGTTTGTGTGCAAAGTGCAACTATTTCCTGAAGTACAGTCAAAATACAGCCATTTTGAAAGATTTGTTGTGGAGGGTGTGTCTATCCACAGTGCCACCATTACAGAGTGTTTCTTGCACTGTAAAGAGTTATATGGCAAAGTACAGCCATTTTGGGAAAGTTTGAGTGCGCCAAGTGCAGTTACTTTCAAATGTTTGTTACTCTGAGTTTCTTCTGCCCAGTTCATTCGCACAATGTAGTTGTTTTGAAATGTTTCTTACACTGATAAGAGATGATGTCTTTCAGTGCAGTGATTTCAAGAATATTACAGTTCCTGAGAGACTTATTTCACAAAGTTCAGTTATTCAGAGGCTTGTTGTGCTACTGTTCATAGTTACAAGTACTGGCATAAATTTCTGGCATATGTATGTGTGTGCACATTTGTGCATACTTGGAAAAGCCTTTGCTGGTATGTGTTAATATGGCAGATGGATTTCGAAAACCATCACCATTGGTGTTTGATCAGAATATTGCAGAGAACTGGAGAATAATTTGAGCAAGAGTGCAATATTTTTATACAAGCAGCTTATTCTGACAAAGATGCACACACCACAACATTCATTTTGCTAAACCTAGCTGGGTCAGAGGCCATTGAAAGAGAGCTTTCATTTGTGCATTTACTAGCAGTATATGAGGGAGAAGGTGAAAACAATCACGTTGTGCAGGCTGAATCAAGTGAAGACCCCGAGCGTCTGAAATGCAAGTTCCTGGAAATGTTTAAGCCCAAGACAAATATTACATTAGAGAGGCATTTGTTTACACAAGAGATCAAAACCAGCAGAAACTTTTGCAGCTTACATTACTGACCTGAGAAACAAAGCTAAAACTTGTCAGATGAGTTGATAAAGGACAAGCTTGTGTGTGGTATTAATAGTGCTACCGTGAGAAAGATTTTGCTTCGTGACAGTGATTTAATACTGACCAGAGCTATTAAGATTTGTCAAATCCATGAAGATACAGAAAGGCACACTAGTATGCCTGCAAGTGATAAGAGCATGATTTCAGCAGGCCCCAGAGCAAATGTCGACAGTATGCAATACATGGCTAGCACAGGCAGGCCTAAGCACATGGCAGCTGCAACTCCTGTGGGTTTTCCTGGGAGTCCCTGTAGTTTTCCAGCAAGTTGTAAGGAAACAACATGCTCAGTGCAGCACAAGGGTGAGTCAGCAAAACCCAAAACCAGCTTTATTGTTAAGTGTTGCAATTGTGGTGCCAATCATGAGTCTAAAATAAAAAAATGCTTAGCATTTGGTCAGCAATGCCACAAGTGTAAAAAATGGAATAATTTTCAAAAGTTTTGCAATTGAGTAAGCTTCACACAGTAATAAAGAGGGGTCACTTGAAAAAGCAAGTTGGTCATATAGAGAGCTGCAATTCCACTTTCTACACAGATGGTAGTAACTGGAGAAAAGGTTGCTATAGTAAATTTGTTGGCAAAGAATGAAGTGTTTTGTACTGCCCAGATCAATGGTAAAGCTGCTGAACTTAAAGTAACACTGGCTCAAAGTGTAATGTTATATCAGCAGACACATTTGCTAAGGTGAGAATTAATAAACAACTTGATGTGGCTAGTTGGGCGAAACTTGTTGCTTATGAAGATGAAGAAATTCAAACCGAAGGCTCAGTAGTGCTTTCATATTATTAGGCTAGGAACTGTTATAGTTTGTTATTCTATGTAGTCCGCAGACCTGTGCGGTCATTACTGGGTTTCAGAGACAGTTCGAGAATGAGACTTTCTTTTACTAGAGTTCGTCATGCACATATCCTAGTTCCAATGTTACTAAAGCCACTTTCTCAGAGTATGCTGATGTTTTTGATGACAAGTTAGGCAAACTTCCAGTTGTGTATTCTATGACGTTAGTCCCAGAGGTCAGACCAACAAGAAAAGTTCCTATAACTATGCAGAATAAAGTTAAAGCTCAGCTGGATAAATGGTGCAATTTGTCCGGTTATAGAACCAACTGAATGGGCATTGTCTTTTTTAGCTGCCCACAAAAAAGGGTCAGACAAAATCAGAATATGTTGTTGACCCAAGAGATCTGAACAAAGCATTAAATAAACTGCAACATCCAATGAGTACAGTTGAGGAAGTCACAGCCATAATACCAAATGCCACTGTTTTTTCTGTCTTGGATGCAAAAAGCTAATTTTGGCAAGTGATTATTGATCACAAATCCTCCTTGGACTACTTATAGTACCCATTTGGCAGATATAGATTCCTCAGGATGCCATTTTTATTTATTTTTTATTATTTTACATTTGTTGACCGGGCTAGTCCAGATGGATGTATGTCCATTTTCAGTGGAGGCCCGGGGAGAAAAGCTCCAATGGTTATTACAAGTTTAAACAAAAAGATAAAAGGATGAAAACAAAGATGAAAAGATTATATACAAAATTGAGTTAGTAGATTGTATACAAAATTGAATTAGTACACGTAAAACACATATAAGAAGAAATAGCAATTACAAGATAAGATTAATAATCAAGTAAGTAAATACTTGCAATACACAAATGATAAAACATAGCGCGAGTAACAAATTGACAAAGAAATGTAATTTTTTTTTTTGTACAGTATATATAAGATTAAAGACGGGAACAATCAGGATATAGGAAAAAGAGAAGGAAGAAATTATGGTAGTGGAAAGGAAGAAGGAAAGGTCAATCAGGGTTAGTACAAGAACAAAGCCAGTGCTTATTAAGATGCATTTCCAGTTGTTTTTTAAATAGTGGAAGAGTGGACAAGGATGAAATATTGGTAGGAAGTTTGTTCCACATTTTTCCAATAGAGTTGGAAAAGAGGCAGTCACCTGCAGAGTTATTGGGCTTGGTAATATTAATCAGCAGTTTGTTTGAAGAACGTAGGTGTTTCAGGTTATTATAAGGAGTAATGAGGTTAGAGAGTATTGGTGTTTTGGATGGTTGATATAGAATTTTGTGAGCTATTAAGAGCTGCTGATAAATAAGCTTGTTAGGAAGTTCAAGCCAACCTAGCTGTTTTAGGTTCTGACAGTGGTGAGTTCTAAAAGGGGATCCTGTAGAAAATCGTGCCATATTATGGTAAGATGTAGCAAATTTGTTAAGGTTATTTTTAGAAAGATTAGTGTAAATAGGGGAAGCATGTAGAAGGGTAGAGATAAGGTGAGATCTAGCTAAGGTGGTCCTAGCTTCAGGTGTTAGGAAGGGTTTGATTCTATAAAGGAATCAAATCTTTTTGTTAACCGCTTTTATTGTGTTGTTGATGTGAGAATCAAAGTTAAGATTGTTGTCAATAGTTATACCTAGTAGCTTTGTAGTAGAATCAGGAGAAATAAAAGTGTCATCAGTGGCAGTGAGAGAAATTTAGAGGGGAGGATTTACGGGTAGGTGAAAACAGTAATAATTTGGTTTCCTTGGGGTTGAGGAGTAGGCAACGGTCAGAGAACCACTGTTCAACTGTGTTAAAAGCTTTTTGGGTAAGAGACTGGAGTTCAGTTTGAGAGGAAGCAGTGCAGATTATAGTAGAATCATCTGCATATTGTATGCAGGTAGCATTAGGAATAGCTGATTGGAGGTCGTTAATAAAGATGGAAAATAGAAGGGGACCCAGGATAGACCCTTGAGGTACTCCTAAAGAGATAGGAAGGAGACTAGATAGTGCATTTTTCCAACATACTGCTTGCTGACGGTTTTCTAGGTAAGATGTAAACCATGTTAAGGAAGAGGGATGAAGTGCTAGAGATTGTATGCAGAAGAAGTTTGTGATTAACCAGGTCAAAAGCTTTTGATAGGTCTATGAAGAGAGAAGATGATAGATTATTGTTGTTCTGGTAATAGTTGATGGAGTTGGTAAAGGAATAATTTCTGCAAGTGAAGTCTTTCAGAGTGCAATGGAGCAATTTTTTTTCAGGTTATTCTTGTGCCATAATAGTAGATTTATTGGTTGGAGGCAATGGTGAAGCACAGCTTGACAGAAACCTTAAGAAAGTTCTAGACAGAGCATGTGAAGTGAACTTAGTTCAAGCCTCTGAAGTGCAAATTCAGACTACCAGAAGTTACATATGTAGGCAATTTATTTACCAAAACTGGCTTAAGACCAGACTGGTCCAAGCAAGCAGCCATTCTTGAGATGCCAGCACCAGATAATGTTCAGGCTCTACAATGTTTTCTTGGTATGGTCAACTATTTAGGCAAGTTTATACCAGACTTCAGTGAGCGGACAGCACCTCTGAGAGAGATGACACGCAAAAATATTATATGGTCTTGCTTGGAACAGCACCAGAAGGCATTTCCAAACCTTAAGCAGAAAATTTCACCTACATTAAGATACTCCGATGTCAATAAACCAGCAACTCTTTCCTCTGATGCTTCAAAGTTTGGTCTTGGCGCAGTTGTTCTTCAAGAAGGCAGACCAGTATATCCTATGCATCTAGAACTCTTACCCAAATGAAATGTAATACACTCATATTGAGAAAGAACTTTTAGCGACAGTATTTGCATGTTTGAAGTTTCATGATTATATCTATGGTTGAGCTACTCAGATTGAAACCGATAACCAAACTCTAGTCACTATTTTAAAGAAGCCTATGCATTCAGCTCCAGTGAGATTACAAAGAATGATGCTCAAACTGCTTAAGTACAACTTCAAAATGGTCTACACAAAAGGCAAACTTCTTTATCTGGCTGATATCGTAACTAGATTGTTCAGAAATACATGGAACAGCTTCAGGCAGAGAATTTTGACTAGGATGTCATGGAAGTGCATACTTTTTCTACCATGAGACTTGCTGAGGTGAGAGGTCATACAAAGACAGATCCTATTTTGCAAAAGCTCAACCACTCCATTAATGTTAGATGGCCAACAAAGCAATCTAGTATACCACCTGAAGTGCAAACTTATTTTCCTTACAAAGACGAGATGTTGATGGAAGATGGCATTATTTTCAAAGGGCCTAGAATTGTTATTCCTGCTTCCTTACAACAGGACTATATCCAGACTTTGTATAGTGGTCACCCAGGTTCAGAATCTTCAAAAATAAAGGCAAGAGCAAAATAAGTTATGTTTTACCATAACATTCCATCTGTGCTGTTGATATTCTTTCATTCATCACTGATGGGTTCGGTTACGAGCCCTCAGAACCAAGTCGGCCTAATATATAGCTCGCGCCAACCAAAAAACTCTCGAGCTAAGCTTTTACCCATAGTGCCCTTCTCCCTGTTACCTCAGATCAAGTTTACCCAGTATTAGTAAAGCAGAGGCCATTTCTGCGCAAATGCCCTAACTCACCATCTGGATCCAAAGTATCCCACAGGAGCCTTTGGAGGGGGAAAGGAGGGTGGGAAGTGGTGAATGAAAGAAGATCAACAACACAGATGAGATGTTATGGTAAGACAACTTCTTCATCTGATGTTGTTAATCTTCTTTCCATTCATCACTGATGGGGACAGAATCCCCAGCTACCTTGTGTTCCCTGGGTGGCCCTTATGGAAGAATGTTCCTGTACATCATTGAGCCAAATGCAGCTCTCCTTCTGGAGGCCACATCCAATTTGCAATGATTAAAGTGTGGGGGTTAGCCCATGTGGCTGCTGCACAAATATCCATAGAGGCTCTTGAATGGAAGGCTACAGAAGTTGCCATAGGATCTGGTAGAGTGGACTTTAATATTCTGCGGTATAGGTTTTTTCGCAAGTGAATAGATGCAGTGTATGCAGTCCCTTTAGATAAAGTCACCTTGGATACAGAATTTCCCATTCTAGGTCCAGAGAAAGAAATGAAAAGTTGGTTAGTTTTACGTATTGCTTTGGTTCTGTCTAAATAAAACCTCAGCTGTCTATGTGCATCCAAAGAGTGTAGACAGGCAAGTCAATGGTCTGATTGATGGAAAAATCTGAAATAACTTTGGGGAGAAAGGATGCGTTTGTCCAGAGTGATACTCTGTCCTTGTGGAAGATTAAATAGGCCTTTTAATGCATAATGCCTGAAGCTCTGAAATTCGTCTGGCTGACGTGATGGCTACCAGGAAAAATGACTTACAAGATAAAAATATGAGGTCACACTTTGCTGCAGGTTCAAAAGGAGGTTGAGTTAAAGACTGAAGAACTAACATGAGGTTCCATAGCTCTATAGGTTGTCTAATTAGAGGCCTAATGCGAGAGATCCCTTTAAGAAAGGTTTTGCATAACCGAAGAGAGATGAGGGGAGAATTATCCAACACATCATAAAAGTTAGAAATAGCCGCTAGATGTACGCGTATAGTAGAAGTTGCAGCTCCATCCTTGAAAAACTAACAGATATTGTAAGACTGCTGTAACTGGAGCAGAGTATGGGTCTAACTTTTTTCTTAGACCAAATACAGAATTCTCTTCCATTTGTCTAGATATAGTCTTCTGGTGGATGGTTTGTGTGAGGCCAGGATAATGTCACGTACAGGTGAGGGAAGGTTATCCTGCCTGGCGATTATTGGAAGTGGAGAAACCAAGCTGTCAGCTTGGGAAAGGATAGATTCGGGTGACTCGACCCTTGGGGGTGAGAAATCACGTTTGGAAAAGGGTCCAGAATCCACAGTTGACATAATAGATGAGACCAAAGGAAGGGGAACCAAACTTGTCGAGGCCAAAAGGGGGCTATGAGGATCACTTTACACTTCAACCGAATAGCTTTCTTTATGAATTGGGGAATCAGAGGGATTGGGAGGGTAAACATATAGCAGTCCCGTGGGCCAAACATGAATCACAGCGTCCCTCAGGGACTCCCCCTGTAGGGGAAAAGGAAAATAGCTACTGCATTTGTTGTTTTACTGGGAGGTGAATAAGTCGCAGCAAGGCTGGCCCCAATGGCTGAAAATTTTCGCTGCTACGTTGGGATTGCGGGACCACTCGTGAGGCAGGGAAATACATCTGCTCAATTTGTATGCAATCATGTTAGAATTCCGTGGGATACGTGTTGCTATCAGAAAGACGTTGGAAGCTATCGTCCACTGCCAAATTCTCATGGCCTCTCGAAATAGGGGATAGGAATTTGTTCCTCCTTGCTTGTTGATATACCAGACTACTGAAATGTTGTCCGATTGAATTGTGATCGTTCCAGAAGGAAGAACAGATTGGAATGTTTGCAACTCTAACAGCACCGCTCAGTTCTGGAACGTTGATATGCAGGATGTCCTCCATAGTGGACCATATGCCTTGGACTCTCTTTCCCTGAAAATTGCCCCCCCCCCCCCCCGCCACCACCCTATCAGGGAAGCATCAGTGGTCATAATGGCTTTGGGTTGGGGAGGATGGAATGGGAGGCTCCAAAGTTCGGTCTCTGGCCTCATCCACCAAATAAGGTCATGTTTGCAACAATTGGTTATCTGAATCTGAAAGCATAGAGGGTGGTGATTTGGAAACTATTGAGATAACAGAAGCCATTGAAGTATTCGCATATGTAGCTTCACAAGAGGCACTATCGGTATGGCAGCTGCCATGGATCCTAAAATCTGATGAACCTCCATTGCTGAGGCTTTGTTTTGACAGAGTATCACCCAGAGCTGGAGCCTCAATTTCTGAAGTCTATCAACTGGGAGAGACACCAGACAAGAACAGATGTCGAAGACTGCGCCAATGAACTCTATGGATAGAGTCGGAGCAAGGTTGGATTTCTCACAGTTTATCTTTATTCCCAAAAGTCTCGCCAGGGAAAGAGTGTACTGCAGGGCTGCTACCAGAAGATGCTTGGTGGGGGTGGTAAGGAGCCAATCGTCCAAATGCGGAAACACCCAGAACATCCTTGAAGCCTCAAGTAAGCTGTGACCATGGCCATGCACTTTGTGAACACTCTGGGGGCTGTAGACAGTCTGAACAGCAGGGCATGAAATTGGTAGTGATTGGCTCAAAGACAGAAGCGAAGAAGACTCCTGGAGAATTTGTCCATTTTGATGTGGTAATACGCATCCCAGAGATCTATTGAGCACATCCAATCGCCTTCCCCTAGAAAAGGGAGAATGCACTGAACTATGACAATCCAGAATTTTGTTTGGTCAGACTTGTTCAAATTGCTGAGATCCAGAATTGGTCTCCAGTCCCCTATCTTTTTTGGCACCAAAAAGAATGTTGAATAGAATCCGGATCTGCATTGGGCTGGTGGGACTATTTGGATGACTCTCTTTTGACACAGCTTATTTCTGCAGCTGCTTCTTCCCTTTGACTGGGTGGAACATCAGGAAGTTTTGTCGGAAGTTTTGGGTAAGTGACGAGGGGAATGGTGTAGCCTCTGGTTATGATCTTCTGCACCCAACGGTCGGAAGTTATTGAATGCCAGGCAGCGTGGTACAGAGAGAAACGTCCCCTGACTGCTTCCAGTGGAAAGCAATTGGGACGCTATTCAGGATTGCTGGTAAGGCTGCCCAGAGAAAGAATCCCTCGGTTCTTGATTACGCGTACCCTTCTCTGCCTCAGTAGGGGCATCTTCCAGAATTGTTACCCCATCTGCCCCTGGGGGTATCATCTTCATGTGTGGCACAAAGGACCCCGAGAGCTTTTGTGCCACATTTTCTCGCTCCTCTGGTTCCTGGAAAAGGAACGTTGAGGATTGGAAAAACTTAGACTTACGGCAGACAGGGTCTTACCGCCCTGCACAGACCTGGCTAGGATGGCTTTCACCTTGGGGCTAAAAAGGGAAGATGCTTTGATTGGAGTGTTCAGGAAGGAAGACTTCAAAATGGTCCGCGAAGTCACAGAAGTGTATCCAGGCACAGCATCTCATAACTATGCCTGAACCTGCCGCTCTAAGCCGCCCCTTTGGTTGCATGTGAGAGCAACCTCATGGATGAATTGGAGATCGATTCCAGGGTTGCTAGCTGCGAGGCAACTTTGTCTCTTACCTCGTCAGACACAAGTCCTGCGAGTGTTCCAGAGAGTTCGGAAACCAAGTCTCTTTGGAGCCACAAAAAATGTGCCAAGTAATTCAGAGACCGTATGGCAAAAGTCACTGAAGCAAAAACTCACTTCCCTAATTTGTCCACAGCCCGGGACTCTCTATTGGGCAGATGAACAGTACGATTCTCTTCAGTGAAATCCTTTTTGTGGCTGCTGCCACCACCATAGCATTGACTAGTAAATCTTTTGACCAATGTGGGTTTTCTGCGGTGGGTTCGGATAGCATCTTGTCAGGTCTCTGAGGGACTGACTAAACAGAATTAGGGTTCTTCCAGGTGTGATGCACAGTGAGTTGTATCAACTCGTCTGCAGGCGGGGTCACCCAAGAGGTAGATGGCCGGGCACAAAAAGCCTGCAGAAACACTGACTCCTCGAAAGAAGGGTTTAGTGGGCTTCCAAATCGCCCCTCTGTTTCAACATTTCAAGGATGCCCCCAAAGGAGACATCATCAGGGGGTGACCGTGGGGACCCTTCACAGTCATCGAAATCCATACCCTCTGTCAGAGATTCTTCAGGGGAGTCTACGTGCTTTTTCTTGCATGATCTCTTCCCTAGGGGCTCCTCAGTGGGTGCCTCTGAGGAAAACTCTGAAGAGGGGGTGCCCTATAACGGGGTCTCATGCGACTTTCTTGCCCGGTGGCTTGTGTCAGCTGTAGCTCAGGGGGAAAAAAGGTCCTGGGTTCCAACGTCAGTGGAATGCTTCCAGAAGCAAGTGCCCTCTCCATAGCTCGAAAACCAGGTCTCCCCGAAGAGGGATGGTAGCCCGGAACAGAGAAGGACAACCTCGGAAAAGGGTCACACCCCGCTCTGTCGAACCCGCTCCTGAGGGTGGAGCCTCAAGCAGGATTGGTGCAGATAGCTCCCGGCACTGCGAAAAGAACTGTGGACACACTGAACCATACCACGAGCCGAAGAGCCCTCAGCCCAATCACAGCCTTGAGGAAGGCTCGGTTCAGAAGGGACCAAAGGCCAAAGGGATAGTCCTGGAACCCCAATAAGGTCCACTACAGGCGCCGAGATGGGGGGTGGGGTTCTGAAAATTACGGTGGAGCTGTTTGGAACCGGTATGGTCAAAGGAGGAAAGTAGGATGAAGCCCATGGAGAAACCAACCCAGGTACTGCAGGTGGATAGGTCCTAGACGGGGTCGGTATCCCCCTGGCCGTCAACGGCTGCTCCACAAGATGCACCACGTCAAACCCGGAAAGGCTCCTGGTGGATCTAGTAGATACTCCCAATGGGGAGTAAGGTCGTTCTAGGAACGGACTATATACTTGCCCCAGAAATGGATCTGTTGATGGAGAGTATCGGGTCCGTGGCGTAGAATCTATTGGCACCGATGTCTCACGTTTCGAGACAGGAAGAAGTGGCATCAAAATTGTTATCGGAGCCATGAAAGGACTCTGTGTCGGAGGAGCACTTGGAGCCGACACAGAAGGTTTAGTAGCAAACAGAACTGCAGAGATAGACATTAAAGGTGTGCACTGCGCCGAAGCGGCACTTGGTGCCGAAGTTGTAGTAACCTTTGGAAAAATCAGTAGCCTGTGCCGTAGACATTATCGGAGCCGAAGCTGGCACTGATATAGGAACAGTCGTAGTCAGAGCGGAAGAGGTCGGTGCCGATGAGGCGGACTTGTGCTCTGAAGACAATTTGGTACTCTAGACTTTACAGACTTGCCCTGGTCACCCAATGGTGAAGAGGAGACAGAGTGGGACCTTTACTTTAGTTGGAGGGGATGAGATCTCAGTCACAGGAAGGGCCTCTGAAAAGGGCGACTTAGGAGGCCCTTCAGAATCGTTTTTTGCACTTGTTCAAGGTGCGCCGACTAAAACTTTGACAAATCACACAAGGGGGTTGCTCTTAAAGATGGGGCACCCCAGGCAAACACAATCATCATAGGAATCACTGTTGGGCAGTTCTCCCTTACAAGAAGCACAATGCTTAAACCCCGATGTGCCTTTTTTTTTTTTTTTTTATCAGACATCATGAGCAAATATACACACAAGTCAGATAGGAAACTAAGGCAAAGAGTTCTGCTATATCTATATCTAAATATATATCAAAGATAGGTGAGAAAAAGGAAGAATAAGAAGAAATACCAATGATGGCATTTAAGAAATACCACAAGGGTAAGGAGAAAGGCCGTACCACCAATGGTACTTAAAATGACAAAAAAAGGTAGAAACAGAGGGGTAAAAGAAATATCAAAAATGCCAACAAGGAATAAAAGAGAGACAATATCCACAAAAAAAATATCAAAAGGTTAGACTTGGCTGAAAGCTTGGCTTGGACGCGGCTTTACGGCCATGTGGTAAAAAAGACCTGAGGTAACAGGGAGAAGGGCACTATGGGTAAAAGCTTAGCTCAAGAGTTTTTTTTGTCTGAAGCGAGCTTGGTATTAGGCCGACTTGGCTCAGAATCAAACCAATCAGTGATGAATGGAAAGAAGATTAACAACATCAGATATAGTATTTTGGCCTAAAAGACATTGATAAAGTACTTTCTTTTTGTTCAGTATGCAATAGTACTAAATCGCATTTGCAAAAATAACACTTCAATTAAGTCAAGCTCCTGAACTACCTTGGTCAACAGTAGCCACCGATATATTTGACTGGAACAATCATCATTACTTAATGTTGGTAGACTCTTATTCAAACTGGTTTGAGATCGATTTACTATGTAATCTAACATCCACTGCTATCACCAAGTTGAAACGTCATTTCTCATTCCATGGTAGTCCACAAAAGTTATTTCTGATAATGGTATCCAATTTATCAGTCATTTCAGAAATTTGCAAAAGAATGCAACTTTGTACATGTTACTAGTACTAGTCCAGAATATCCACAGTTAAATGGACTAGCTGAATGTGCAGTACAGAGTGCAAACCAATTACTATTTCACAGAATCTGAGGGTGTGGATTACAGGAGAAATTGCAGACATCTTCCTGTACTAGAATCGACACCGCAGCAGCATTGTTCCTGTGATACATACTCAATCTCAGAGCATGCCAGACAATGTTCCTGTTGCAGAACATGTCTTAACTTCTACTTCCATTCCTAATGATGTTCCTAATGTCCTTAAAGTTGAACATTCAGCAGAGACAGTCCCAGTTGCTAGACACAATTCTAATTTCTATGTCACACAATTGGGTTATATTTCCAGTCCTAGTGCGAAATGCACAGCAACCTGGACATAACTGTCTACATGTATTTAGTTATGTATAATTGCATGACAAAGAATTATTTGTATTGATTGCATGTCAATTAAGGTAGTCAATATTGCACGAGTTATTTCTCAAAGAGGGAGGAGGTAGAGTACTGTGTGTGTTGTAACTTTAAAGCGTTTCAAGGTCGGCACATGCATACAAATAGCAAGCACGTACTAGCATCAGTGCCATTTTGAGTGTGCAGCCAGAGAGTGAGCATGCATGACTAATAGCTAGTTTGTTTACAAGTTTATCCAAGTTAAAGTTATTAAGCCTCAATTCTGATGTGTTTGTAAATAATAAAGCTGCATGAACAGAACCCACAAAGACTTGTCTACATTATCCTGACTAGACGAGCGACAGGGATATTCCGGGGAGTTGAGAAGAGAGGGGAAATTCTTTAATGGGAACCAACTGGATGCTAGGAAAAAGTGTCTGTCTCTGTGGAGTAGGTTTGATGGAATCAGAGCTCTGAACCACAGACGGTTGAGGGATAGGATCTCAATGAGGATGAGAGACTGACTCACTAGCATGAGAAGACCCTTTCCACCACCTTTAAGATGCATCCAGAGAAGCCAGAGCTACACCGAAGCTGAATGGTTCAGCGCTGTCCAATCACAACTTCGACCTGATCTGCGCTTTGAGGAGGGAACCAGACCAGAAAGAATAGTTGTGTAACTCTTACTATAACCATAGATGTTTTGCTCTTCCATGTTGCAGTATTCATACTGTGGTATTTTCTGTCTCAGGCGACCTGACGTCGGCTCCTATGCAAAAGCTTAAGCCTGGCTGCTGTAGGTGAGTGGGACGTCACACACCAGAGACCATAAATGTGAAGTGTGCACTCACAGACCGCAGAACTTGAAGCCCAGGATAAGATGTATAAAAGAACAAGTTGAGGCGAAGGAGCAAATGTCCCTAAAGGGCTGTACATATTACCCTGTAGGGAGTGGATACAGAGGTCAGAGACCCACCACCCAGAAGAGTTAGAAAAAAGGGGGTATGGAGGGTGGGAAGGAATACTGCAACATGAAAGAGAAGGTTGTGGTAAGATTTTACACAACTATTCTATGTCCTTCTATTCCTGTGTTGCAGTATTTATACTGTGGGAGAGTACCACAGCTAGGAGGAGTGAAGGGAGGGGGCAGAGGTAGATGATTCCAAGAATCCCTGCAGGATTGCCTTGGCAAATCTTGCTCTGGCCCTAGTGACCTGGTCTAGCTTGTAGTGCTTTGTGAAAATGTGAACTGTAGACCAGGTAGCTGTTTCCATAATGGAGGCTATGTCCAGCCCTCTAAGAAAGACCTTGGAGGCAGCCATGCCTCTAGTGGAATGAGCCCCAACTCCCTGAGGCAACTGTTTGCCATAATGTGAGTAGCAGAAGAGAATGGATTTCCTGATCCAAGAGGAAATGGTTTGTTTGGAGCCTGCCTTTACCCAGAGCCCTGAGGTGAAAGGAGATGAAGAGTTGGCCAGATTTTCTGAACGTCTTTGTTTTGTCTAAGTAGAATCTCCGTTGTCTGTGTACATCTAGGGAATGAAGGATCCTCTCTGCGGTATTAGTTGGAAAGGGGAAGAAGGTAGGTAAGTGAATGGACTAGTTTAAGGATAGTTCGTTCACCACTTTGGGTATGAAGGAAGGGTTTGTGCGCAAGGTCATCCTGTCATTGTGGAAAGTGGTGTAAGAAGGACAGGCCATGAGGGCCTGAAGTTCATACACTCTTCTAGCAGAGGCAATGGCCACTAAAAGAATGTTTTTTCATATGGTAGAAAAGCTGTGCTGGCTGGCCCAAAGGGAGGTAAGGTGAGTTTTTCTAGTAAGAAATTGAGGTCCCAGGGAGGAGGGATGGGTTTTCTTAGTGGTCTGATATGCAAGACCTTTCTCGGGAAAAGTTTAATGTCCAGTCTGGAAAGCAGAGGTGGCTGTAAATGCAAGCAGGCTGAAATGGCCGAAAGGTGGACTCGCACTAAAGAATATGCCAGTCCTTCCTTAATTAGCTCACATATATAGCTAGGGACAAATGAGGGATCTGCCTAAAAAGGATTCTTGCCCTTATGGGAACACCATTTTGAGAATCTCTGCCATTTAGACAAATAGTGTTTCCTAGTAGTTGGTTTCCTGGCTTCCCTCAAGACTGAGAGCACGTCCTCTGAGTAGTGCTGTCTGAAAGGGATCAGAAGGTTATCACCCATAGAGCTAGGTGCAGCAGACACAGCTGAGGGTGAATGAGGATTCCCTTTTGTTGTGTTAGTAGGTCCACCTTGTGGGGTTAACTTGTGATGATTGCCCTTGGCTAGGGAGTGAAGAAGGTGGAACCATTGTTGCCTTGGTCAATAGGGGGTCACCAGCAAGATTTTTGGTTGTTCCTTCTTGATTTGTATTAGAGGGAAGGGAGGGAAAGCATATAGGAACATTCAAGGAAAGCTGAAGGCATTACTCTCCAGGTTAGATGAGTGTAATCCCTGGTGCAGAATGTGTGCAGTTGTCTGTTCTGGCGGGAGGCAAACAGATCCACTTAAGGTGTGCCCCACTGTGGACGAAACCTAGGAAGGTATCCATGTGTAACATCATTCATGCTGTAGAGAGGATGTTCTGCTGAGCAAGTCCACTTGTTTGTTTTCCTGAGAAGGGATGCAAGAGGCCTGCAGGAAAAGGTTGAGGTTGACTGCCAGATTTCAGATTTATAGGGTTATCCGGCAAAACTGTTAAGCCTTTGTCCCTCCTTGTTTGTTTAGGTACCACATGACCGTTGTGTTGTCTGTCACAATGTGAAGCAGCCCTGGTTGCAAGATGAGAAGGAAAGATTTTAGAGCCAGCAAGACAGCAGTCATTTCTCTGACATTGATGTGTTGATTTTGCTGGGCAGGGGTCCAACACGGTTGTACCCTGAAATCCTGAAATGTTGCCCCCCAACTTATGTCTGATGCATCAGTGTGCACTGATTGGGTGGTGGATGGGAGTTGTAGTGGAATGCCCCGGTTCTGTAAAGTTTGCTGAATCCACCAATGTAGTTCTATTTTTAGGCAGGGCAGAAGGGGGACAAGTTTGTGTAGAGGATGTTGGCTCTGAGGCCACACATTCTTTAGGTACCACTGGAATTTTCTCATGTGCATCCTTGCTAATGGGAGTATGGGAATAGTGGCTGCCATGAGACCTACAACTTGCAAAAATTGTCTTACAGATAGGTGAGATACTGAAAGTAGGTTTTGAAAATGGGAGGAGAGAGACTGCACTTTGTCTGGTGGGAGAAAGGATCTCATCAGGTCTGTCCTGATCATGCAAGCCTAGGAATACTTTGTCCTGTTGAGGAAGCAGAGAGGATTTCTGAAGGTTTAGGGTGAATCCCAAGTTGTGGAGGATTGACATGGTGAACTTGAGATGAGTCTGTAGAGTGGACTCTGATTCTGCCAGAATGAGAAAATCGTCCAGGTAAGGGTGGATTCGGACTCCCTTGGTTCTGCAATAAATGGCTGGGGCCAAGCACTTTGTAGAAACTCTGGGAGCTGTAGACAAGCCAAAGGGCAAGGCTGTAAACTGAAAGTATGAAGAGTGGCCAGTAAAGCACAGAAACTTCCTGTGGGATGGCCTGACAGGAATGTGCAGGTATGCATCCTTTAGGTCCATTGTGACCATGAAGGCTTGGTAGGGGATGAGGGGTAGGAGAGAGTTAAAGGGAAAGCATCTTGAAGGAGGGAACCTTCAGGAACAGGTTCAGATATAAGTCTAGGATTGGTCTCCAAAGGCCATCCTTTTTTGAAACTAAGAAAAGACGATAATAGAAGCCTTGCCCTTCCCTTTTCTGAGGGACGTCCTTCTATAGTTCGAGTCAGGAGTTCTTTCAAAATGAGAGAGAATAGATGAAGCTGATTTTTTTAATGAAATAGATTCTTTTTGATTTTGGTCTTTCCTTCCAGGATAGGAAATATCCTTTTTGGATGATGGAAAGAACCCAAAGATCTGCTGTGATGGACTTCCAGAAGGGAAGGCAGTGGGTAAGGTTGGTGGACAGAGGCAGTTGAGCAGGACAGTCATGCTGAAGAGGGCCCCCCCTCTGTCTGGAAAGGGCCGTTTGGCTGGTGACAGAGTTGGGGGGGTTCTGGAGTAAGACCGTCTCCTGGATGCTCTACAGGGCCTTGAGGAGGAAGGGCGTGACAATGAAGGAGTCCTTCTGACAAAGGATGTTTTTGCTGGGTAGTTCTTATAATATCTAGGGAAGGGGGACACCAGCAGATGCTTAATGTCCTGTAGTTCTTTGCTTTTCTCTTGTACGTTTTTGAAAAGTTCTGCTGAGTTTTTCCCAAACAAAAGGCTATGGTCCAGAGGAGCATCCATGATTTTGGATTTAAAATCCTCTGGTAGAGGCTATAAACGAAGCCAGGAGCATCTGCGCAAGGCCAATGTAGAGGCAGCCGACCTGGCTGAAGCCTCTGCTGCAATGAAACTATCTGATAGTGTGTCTGGCTACTTGTGTAGCTGGAGACAGTATTGATGCAATGTCAGCTTTGGTGGGACAGTCAGGGGTAGGAGCCAGCAAGGTGGAAGCCTGGGAGACAAGGTCCAGGGCGTACTGAACCATGTGGGTTTGGTAATTGATAGCCCTGTAGGCCAGGGTAGAGGAGATGTATACCTTTTTATCCTTTCTGTCCATGCTTTTGCTGTCTTTATCTGTTGGCAAAAGACAAGCAGAGGGTACTTGCCTAGACTGTCTGGAGACACAGCAATAACTGCTGGGTCAGTCAGGGGAGGTTTCACCAGAAATTTTTGGTCATAAGGCACTTTGTAAAATCAATCTGGCCTTTTAGGGGCAGGATGTTGTGAATCTGGGTTCTAGGAAATAGAATTAAAGGAATCCTGGAAGCACAGGAGGAATAGCTGATGGGGATTATGACTCAAGTTGCAAAAGTTCAACTTATCTTTTCTGGGTATATGACATTAAGGCAGTATCCCACTTGAACTACTCTTTCGTTTGTGTAGTAGTTTCCCCAAAGGTAATGCCCTCTGGTGGGGAATCTCCTTCAATAGAGTTTTCATGTGGGGAGTAATAATCCACAGGTGATGCAATTTGTGAGACACAGGAAATAGATTCCTGAGAAGATGAGTAGGACTGCTCTTTTTCTTCTTCTTCTCCCTGATGAGTAGTGGTTAAAGGTAGGGAGGAAGCAGAGGCTGGCCTGGGGCTTAGCACAAAAATGTTGAGTGCAGGGCCTGAGGGCCTATGAGCCCTAAAGGCCTGCATTAGTGAACTGGCAAATGACTGCCAATCTGGAGCTCCTTGAGGTGTGGGGCTCAAGTGTTGCCTTTTTTGTTGGCGTGGGCTTAGGGGTAGGCTTAGAGTCAGAGATCTGGGCTGGAGCAGGAGAAGTCTCTGTCGGACGACCAAGTATTGGCTCCCCCTCGATGTCGGTTATGGCCGGCGGCTGGCTTAACGCCGCTGCCGTGCTTTCCGTGGCTGCAGAAATGGCCTCTTCCAGAGGAAATGTCAAAGCTGACTGAGTAATCGGGTGTCCCTCGGCCCCTATACTGGTAGTCAGCAGGGCAACTGATGGCGGAGCTGCATCGGGAGCAGGCCTAGAAATCTTGATCTTGTTGTTCAGCTTGGGCGGCCAACTCGGGATCCATCCTGAGAGTGAGGCGTTTTAGTCCTGCATTTACCAGATACAAATTAAGCGCAACCAGTCGGCTGTGTAGGGTCTTTGGCAAGCTGACAAATGGGGCAGGCCTTATGGTCATGCTCCTTTCCCAAGCCTTATGGTCATGCTCCTTTCCCCCCCCAAAAAAAAAACACATACCGGTCATGAGAGTCTTTGCACGGCATCTGACTCCCGCAGTTACATTTGCTCTTTTTCGCAGACATCGGCTAAAAGTGAATCTACAGTAACCAAACAAGCGTACGTAAGAGCAAAAAATCCCCAACAGAGTACTTATCTTTAGAAGTCTTCAGTCGTAGCAGTGAAGTGGTCGAAGTAATGTCATCGGTGGCTGAAAAGTTCTGAGGTCTGTGTGTGCAGACGTCACATTTAAGGTCCCTGGTTTATGGCCCTACATATGACGTCCCGTGCACCTACAGCAGCCAGGCTTAAGCTTTTGTACAGGAGCCAACATCTGAATCACCCGAGGTGGGGAATCCCATGCTAAGAATACTGCAACAGAGAAATAGGAGGACATCTGGATGTTCCTCCAAAACTGATGAAAAGACAAGACGAAAACTGGTCAGGGAGGCTGCCAAGAGAACTACAGCAACAATGAAGAATCTGGAGGAATTTGTGGGAAGTACTGGTTGTGTACTACAAGTGACAATCTCCCATATTATCCATATGTCTAGACTATGGGGTAGGGTTGCAAGACGGAAGCCTTTTCTTACACAGAAAAACATCCAGGCCCGGCTAAAATTTGCAAAGTAATACATAGTCTCCCAAAAGCATGTGGGGAAAATGTGTTATGGTCTGATAAGACCAAGGTTGAACTTTCTGGCCACAATTCCAAAAGGTACATTTGGCGCAAAAAGAACACTTCGCATCACCAAAAGAACACCATCCCCACGGTGAAGCATGGTGGCAATATCATGCTTTAGGGTTGCTTTTCGTCAGCTGGAAATGGGGCTTTAGTAAAGGTGGAGGGAATTATGAACAGTTACAAATACCAGTCACTTCTGGTCCAAAATCTTCAGGCGTCTGCTAGAAAGCTGAAGATGAAGAGAAATTTCACCTTTCTACATGAAAATGACCCCAAGCATACATCCAAAAACAAAAGAATGACTTCACCAGAAGAAAATTAAAGTTTTGGAATGGCCCACCAGAGCCCAGACCTAAATCCAGTAGAAAATCTGTGGGGTGACCTGAAGAGGGCTGTGCACAAGAGATGCTCTTGCAATCTGACAGATTTGGGGTGCTTTTGCAAGGAAGAGTGGGCAAATATTGCCAAGTCAAGATGTGCCATGCTGATAGACTCCTACCCAAAAAGACTGAATGTTGTAATTAAAAAGGTGCTTATACAAAGTATTAGTTTAAGGGTGTGCACACTTATGCAACCAGCTTATTGTACATTTTTTATTTTTTATATTTTTTTCCCCTAACAGATGTTCGTTTTTCATCTGAATTGTACAGGTTATAGGTCACATTAAAGGTGGGAAAAGTTTTGAAAGGATTTTATTGTGGTCTCATTTTTTTATATCACAAAAACAACAGGGGTGTGTACACTTTTTATATCCACTTTATGTGGACAGTGACCCAACTTTTGACAAACATGTTTATTGTTGTAAGAAAGTCCTTGTATATTGCATAGCTTATGAATAAAGGGAGTGTGTATAGATCTAGGGATGTCATTGTCTTGCTTTATTCAGCCCTCATTAGGCCAGTCATTGAATATAAAATTTCCTTTGGCTTGTAACAACTGGAACGCCCACAGAGATAGCTTACTAAAAGAATACAAGGTCTAAGCATGTCCTACACGGACCAATTCAAAGCCCCATTGCTATACTCTGTATCCTATGGACTGTGAAGAGATGGCCTGTGTCTGACATGCAAGGCATTATTGGACCCATTACTCATAGATTTACTGCATGCCAGCAAGTCAAAATGGCATCAGAAATACTCTGCCTAGGGATCTAAGCCTGTTCTGCAACATCAACAGAACAGTTTGGAAGGACAGGTATATCTCACAGAGTATACTGCTGCTGTGGAACAGACTCCTCATCCACATGTAACAAAGTTCATCCCTGTCCATTTTCAAGTGCTATTTACATCTATGGATAAGAAATGGAATTAACTCTAGGAATTGCCCCCTGTTCTACTAATAGAGAGAGGTAGCTCTTAAATGCATTATCCCATGCATGGATCCCCAAAAAATACCTATGGTATGATCCCAGTTATTCTCATTAGGAGTAGTATATAATTATTAACCATGGGATAGGTAAGGCCAGTCTCTAACCAAATGGGATAGATTTCAAGCACAAAAAGGGAAACCAGCTAGGCTTAAAATGGCCTGCAAGGGCAGCTAGCCTAGCACTTACCTATGACCCCTCAAGTAGTGCTACGGTTTGCTTCTGTCATCTTGTAAAATGTTATCTCCAGGTGACTGGTTTTTCACCTCCCTAAAACTTGGTGCTTTGGGAATCTTCCAAATGTGAGGACTACAACAGTGAATATGATGAACATGCTACAATCCTGAAGCTATTTCCTATTATCTCAAATCTCAGCTTCTTCAGATGTTCACCATTTGTTGCCATTACAACTTTCTTATCTGTACTCAGTTTCATCCAGTGTGCCTTCAGTTTTGCATTCCAATCCCCTATCTTTTGCTAAAGTTCTTGATCAGAGTCTGCATAAAGCAGCTTGGCTGATCTGTCCCCTTCTGCAAAGTCATTCCACAAGAGACACATGAAATTACAATTGAGCTTCCCCTTTCATTCCCACAAGTGGAGCTCTTTTGAGTTTGCAATCTTAACTCACAAAGGGCATGGCCCGAGCCAATTTGGCCTGCAGAAAAAAAACTAGAAAATCCCAAACCTTTCACGGTACAACTAAATTCCTTGGTGAGATTGTCAAATGAACATTGACACATTAATAATTACCAAAAACTACAAGGTTCAGGTGACAAAGTAGCAGGCTGACAAGAAAATCTGTAAGCATGTCCTCAAACAACCAGATGATGGAGTAGAAACTTGTAGCTTTGCTTCTGCAACAAGGACATGTTCAAATGAATTTGTCATCTTGGTAGCAACTTGAGTCAATGGGCGGCTTGCAGTGGTGCAGTGGTTAGCGTTGCTGCCTCACAGCAAGAGGTTCTCCGGTTCGATCCTCGGCTGGGGTGCCTTCGGTGCGGAGTCTGCATGTCATCTCTGTGGTCATGTGGGTTTCCTCCAGGTGCTACGGTTTCTTCCCACATCCCAAAGACATGCCGTAGGCGGATTGGACACGCTAAATTGGCCCTAGGCGTGAGTGAGTTAGTGCGTGTGTGTCTCTTATGTGGAAGGTTGGGCACCGGGCTGGCAACTTCACACCGTAAAACTCCACTGCCAATCATGAGTGGGACAAGGTGATCCACTGTGGCGACCCCTAACTGGGAAAAGACGAAAGAAGAAGAAGTAGTAGTAGAAGAAGTAGGGTTGGGAAGGTGGCCTAATGGTTAAGGTATTTGCCTTACAAACGCAAGATGCAGGGTTTGAGTCTCACAAGGGATAATTGGCTAGGCTTAAAATAGCTCGCAAGGGCAGTTAGCCTGGTACTAATCTATGAACCTATGAACTTGAGTTAATTGTAGTCAACAACAGGGCAAAGCTGCCCCAGCCCTGACCACAACCCATCCAGGGCAAATGATGCCAGAAACCCAAGTGAAACAGTGGATGTCAGATGTGGGCTGAAACTATCAGAGATCTACATAAGTGTGTAAGGGTCAGTATCACACAAAAGGCTTGCTGCAGATTACACATTAATGCATGCATTATTGTCCTAAAGTGAACAAGAGGGTCTTAAGCACTTGTTGTTCTTGAAGAAATGCAACCCTGAGTTCTATCAGAAGAAAAGAAAGAATGAATTTCCCTTAGGGTATTTCGGCCCAAAACAGGAGTATTAGGAGTACAAGGTAGACACAGCCTACCACACAGATGTGCCCTGGAACTCCCTGAGACTTCTTACAGATGCCTGCTGCCACCAACCATCCCTTTACCTGCATAAAGATGAATAAAAGAAATCTGAACAGAAATTAGCCAAACACTTGACATCCAACATTGCCAAACTCCCAGGTTTATCAGTAGGCAGGCAAGCCCATCAAGAATAAAGCTGAAGTCTCAAGAAAGGGAGAAAGCTCTTCAAGAGAAGTTTAGGTAAACAAACACTGTTGGACCAAAAACTTACCCTGCATGAAGTCCTAATGTAAGCATGGAACAGCAGATCCAATTCAGGCACCTGTGTGAAAACCCAAAGATTTCCAGCAACTGACCAAATAGGGTGTCGCACAGTACTTTACCCAAAATGAGAATGGTTTCTGTTTAAAGGTCCAAGTGCAAGGATTCCAAACACCATAAAAAGCAAGATTCCATTAAGAAGAAAATATGGACTGAAAGATGTATACAAGAAGGCAGGCAGTAATGTAGCACCATTTGATAACCAATTGTTGGGGGGAACCAACAACACTTCTCGTAATACAAAGTATCAGACTACTTCAAGACCAAGCCATTGTCATTTAGCAATGGGTGCAGAGAATGAGCTTTGGTCTTCAGCCTATAGCTCTAGCAAATCTATCTGCATGTCAAATTTATGAAACCTGACAGCTCAGTTTTAAAGCCTTAAAAAGAGTCTTTCTCCTTTAGCACAGATTCCTTTGGGTCCTCAGGCTTTTCTTGAACATTCCTCATCAAGTACGACAGGAACAGAGGACCAGTAAGCCCCAAAAATGAAGAGAAGCATCCTATCTTGTCACTCATGTCTAAAGCTTCGGACTCCTTGTCAAGTGGCTAAAGTACTGTGGTCACCAGTGTGTATGCTGGACTGATGAAATCACACGAGTTAGCACCAGGGTGTTTACATGTTCTGCCCACTCAGGTAAGGGGTGCTTAATATCATGATATGCTCACTCACTGACTGGCTTGTACAGGACATCTGCTTTCTTGGGGGATGGATTTTTTTTTTCTCAGAGCAGAGTCAGGGTGTTTATAGTCTGCTTGGATCTTAGCCTCAACAACTGACCAAATGACACCATAGAACGAATGGCCCAAAAATCCTCAGACCATCATCTCTAAACTGCACAAAGGAATAGGATCTCCTCACAAGACCAAAAGTCTATCTAAAGAAGGGATCACTGTGAAATGGAATTTTAGTGGATTTACTTTCCTTGTCCATCTCGGTGACAATGGCGTCAGGAGACCCATGGCTAATCACACAAGCTGCATTAGGGTGCCCAGTATCCTCATTACAAATGGGGCTAAACTGCAAAGTAGTAATGTATAAAGACAAGCACATGAAAGGTGGTTGTGTTGGGAGACATACAATAGTGATAACACACTCACTGAAGGTGAAGCACACCGGAGAGATCTGCATGTGCCCTAATGATGGCTTCAGAGTGTACTCACCATGAGTGCAATCTCACCAGCAAATGAAGGTCGCTTTGGAAATATTTGCTTGATGTCAAGCCCCTACAATGCCTACTTTATGTCAAGCCCCTAAAATGCCTGCTTTATGTCAAGCCTCTACAATGCATGCCCTGATGCAAGACTACTCAAGGGACCCTTCCTAACTATGTCTTCTGTGTTTACTTGGTCTACAACAGAGATGGAGAGTATAAGTATGGCCGCTTTAAGGCCCAATTGCCACCGATCCATAAACAGGTGACTCAAGGGATGACTTGCAGGGAACATGGTCAGATAGTCACAGGATCCAGCCAAACAAATGGGGAGTGGGTGGCGCAGGGAAGGAAGCATGCCTATCCCAGTACCCTTTTTGCTAAAGTGGATGGCTGGTGCATACTCAAGCCATTTCAACCAGGGAACAAGGACAGGACACAGGGACAAATCTAGTCATTTAATAACAGTCTCACCTTATGGAGTGCTAGGCCATAACCTACTCCCCAAACGTTCATCCTTATGACACTGCTCTGGTCTACGCCTGGAGCTACATGGCTTTTCTTCCTGCCATTTGAAAACATACAAGATCTTGACAACCACCATTTATTTTTCTGTTGTAAAAGTAGGTCAAAAGCTTATGTTATTGCACCTTTGAAAGGAAGAAAAGATTAAGTCACTAGGAAATGTGGCAGTTTTCAAGGTAACACCACTCCATGACACAATAATGAGATTGTCATTCCATATCCTAGACTATCACTCAGACTATACAACACTTAGTGCGATAGTTAGGCATGCAAATCTAGAACCTAACTGCTGATGGGAAAAGAAAGCAATCCAAACTAGGTGAAAGGACAAATAAAAGTTTGCTGGGACATGTTTATGTATTTAGTGCATTACATCATTACAGCATTGTAGGTGTCAGAACATGTGTATAGATACCTCCAATAACCAGATCTTCCAAGCATTTTAATAAATGGTTATTTTTTGAGGATATGAGCCCAAACAAGGATCCTCGAGTTCAGACATTCAATGCCTAATGTGCTTACTGATCAGCAAAATAACAACTAAACAGTTACTGCTCAGCCATAAATTCATACCTGGGGTGAGAGGCATAATGAAAGATGGGGGAGAATCCTGTAATTAACAGCACAGTCAAGCACTATCCTACCTCTCCATTACGCAGCGGGGTCCCTCCCAATGTTGGGATACAAGGTAGAGGGCAACGATCACGGCATTCAGGGTGTGCTACCACTCTACAATCTCGGCACTTCAGAGCCAGTTTTCCAAACTTAATCCTCTTTCCACAAGGTACACATGATTCAGGCTTTATAACCTAGAAAGCATAAAAAAGTCATGCAAATGTAAAAATATTCTTGCTAGGGATAACTTTTTACTTTTTTTCCATTTGGACCATAGTGCACTTGGTGAATAAATCAATATGCATCACTTAAAAAAAATAAGAGTGATTAGTTTTTGAAAAAAAAAAAAAGGCATGTACAGATCATCTTTTCTGAACACATTAGTGCTGTTATAAATGTCTAGCTCTTTACATGAGGTGCAATATCTTTTTGGTACAACATGGCTCTGCCAGTGGCCTCCTTGTTCTCTTCTTTGCTGATCACACCAAAGCTACAGGATTATCCGGGGAGTATACAACTACTAACTCAGTGCTCAGACTGCCTTTAAAGCTGACAATATTTGGTCTAAGGTTGGTTGCCACTCTAATCATTTTTACTATTTCATATTATGGGGAAACTTCTTTCACATTCCATAACAAAATTGGAATTAAAATGTTTTTTAATATATATATATATATATATATATATATATATATATATATATATATATATATATATATATATATAACAATATACTTTATTTTTTTTTTCTTTAAAAAGAATTCTCTATGCATCAGTGGTAAATAAATGTAGATAGTAAATTGCATTTAGCTTCTTCTGACATGCCTTCAGCTCTATCAAGTGCAGGACTGCGGAAGCATTAGTAAACTCGGTTTCAGAAAATTACTGTGGAAATAAATATTTTCACTGTCTTTTAATATATTAGAATCACAATGCCAGCTAAGTTGTAAATTCCCATTTCAGTAATTACAGAATAATCTATACTTTTAAATTTATCTATACAGAATGTGGTACTTTGGTTAAACTTAATATTGCTTGTCACTATGTTTACATCCTACAGAAGCACACAAAGTGAGCTCAATACCTCTGCAATGCATCTTACCATCTGCTACACTGATATCTGGATCAAGGCGAGCAACAGTATCAGACTTGAGACAGATTCCAGTTTTCGGTTAAGAGAATAAAGCTTGATTTGCAGAGAATATCTGGTGGAATGCAATGGTCAGCTTGGACATTACTGTAATACAGATACCACAAATCTGACAATATACATACTTTGTGATTTTAAGCATCTTAGACACGCAGCTGCTCTGTTAGGTCCTCCATACCATTTGGTGACACAGTCTCCAGATGTGTCACGTGTATATTGAGTAGGATAGATTGTCACAGCATGTCCATGGAAATGTCATTACCTTGCTCCTTGTGGATTAAAATGATTCAGTACTTACTCTCCAAAGATTTTCCCCCGAGCCCATGCCAGTTTAAAGAATACCACTTATTAGTAAGCATGCAGAATGGAAAGCAGACCTTCCACGGTGAAGCGGACTGTTTCTCTCTTAATCACTTAACGAGTAACTCAACTCAGCTGGTGTACCACAAAAGTGGAGCTTCTTTCAGCCTTGCAACTACTCTTATCATGCCTAAAATGAATAATCAGACAACTAGTTAGGGCTTTAAACATGAGTTTCGCATTTTCCTTTGCCTTTATTAATATTTATGCACCTACATAATTGTCAAAAATATAGTTCTGGGTATTAATTTTTCTAAACAGTAAGTTATGTACCCACCATAACGTTAGATGTATGTAGTCCGTCTCGCCTCACATTCTTCCCCTGTGGGTTCAGAGCCGAATATCGGCTCCGACTCAGCCTATTTACTAGCTCGAAAGTCTTTGATTGGCTGGGCTAAGATGGTATCCCACAATACACTGCTCCACATCCCCAGATCTAGTTTGCTGCCAACAGAAGTATAGTATACATCACCCAAACACACACACACCCTTAACAATGAGGTCCAACAAATTATCCAAAGGGACTCTGCAATACGAGAAGGACATGGTGTTCCTCCAAATCCTCCAGGCCAGGGGGACGGTGGGAGGGTAATGAAGAATGTGAGGCGAGATGGACTACATACATCTAATGTTATGGTGAGTAGATAACTTACTGATGTTATATAGTCCTATCTCGCCTACATTCTTCACCTGTGGGACAGCGTCCCTAGCACCTACATCCTGGGTGGCTCAATGGAAAATACTCCTGAGCACTGTGGAGCCAACAGATGATCTGCCACTGGACACCACATCCAATTTGTAATGAGACAAACGTGTGATGAGAAGCCCACGTTGCAGCTGTACGTATATCATCCATCGATAACCTAGCCTGAAAGGCTGTGGAAGTGGAAACAGCTCTTGTAGAATGTGCTCTGACTGGAAAGTGCAGACTCTTTTCCCCCTGCCTGATAAATAAAGGAGACGCAACCAGCTATCCACCTAGAGATGGTGACCTTGGAAAGCGCAGACCCCAAGCGATTCTCTGAAAACTAAACAAAGAGCTGGTCTGACTTCCACCAATCTTTTGTCCTATGCAGACAAAAGCGCAGTTGTCTATGAACATCCAACAGATGAAACTGGTACTCTGCCTTGTTGGAAAAATTGGGGAAGAAGACCGACAGTTCAATGGACTAATTAATATTAGATAAGGAAGTCACCTTGGGAAGAAAGGACAGATTTGGTCTCAGAGAGACTATCTTTATGGACTATCAAATATGGGGGCTTGACTGATAGGGCCTGGATTTCTAAGACTCATCTAGCTGAAGTGATAGCTATCAAAAAAGGCAGATTTCCATGTAAGAAATTTTAAGTTGCAGGAGGCCACAGGTTCGAAGGGTGGGAGAGTGAGAGCCTGCAGAACGAAATTGAGGTCCCAGGGCATAACAGGTTGAGATACAGGGGGACGAAGCAGAAGAGTGCCTTTCAGGAATGCTTTACACAGTCTGTGTGCCATTAAGCTACATGAAAATTTGAAATAGCGGCCAGCTGAACTTTGATGGTGGCTGAGCCAGACCCTTGGTAGAACAAAGCAGACAAATTCCAAAACAGAATCGATGGGGGCTGTGTAGGGGTCAATACCTTTGGACTGGGCCCATATCGAGAACCTTTTCCACTTACTAGAGTAGATCTTCCTAGTGGGTGGTTTATGAGAGGACGAAAGAATATGGACCACGTCTGGAGAAAAATCATGACATCTGACTATGGATGGAAGTGGAGTAGCCAGACAGTCAGCCTGAGGGTCCCCAGGGAGGGGTGGAACTGTTCCGACTTGTCAGCAAGTCCAGACGAGGGTCCAGAATCCAAGGAATATCCACAACATAAGGTTGAAGGAAGTGGAACCATACTTGACGAGGCCAGTGTGGCGTGATCAGAATCAACCTGCTTCCCAAGGACAGAACTTTCTGAATCACCCTTGAGATAAGGGGAAACGGAGGGAAAGCATAAAGTAGACCCGAGGACCAATTGTACGCAAGAGCGTCCCTTGGAGATTCCCCCGGTGGGGGGATTAGCGAGAAGTAGCTGCTGCATTTCGCATTGAGGGGACTGGCAAACAGATCGCAGCAAGGCTGACCCCATCTGCTGAATATGCTTTCTGCCACCCAGCGGTTCAGGGACCACTCGTAGGGCATAAGGATCGCTCTGCTTAGCCTGTCTGCAATCACATTGGTTTTCCCCGGGATGTGCGTTGCCACCAAGGACCGTTGGGAAGCTATCACCCAATTCCACACTCTCATGGCCTCCCTGCACAGAGGGTAAGATCAGGTTCCTCCTTGCCTGTTGAGATACCACGCTAATGACATGTTGTCCGAGTGTATTGCAATAGTCCCTAGAGGGAGGACATCCTGAAGTGCCTACAACGCAAAAAGCACTGCCCTCAATCTCCAGGACATTTATGTGCAAGTCTATCTCGTGCTCCTGCCACGTGCCTTGGACCATCCTGCCGAGATAATGCCCCCCCCCCCAATCTGGGAGGCGTCCGTGGTCACTATGGCTATTGGGTTGGGTGGTACAAACGGTTTTCCTACATTTAAGTTGTTGGTGCATAGCCACCAACTGAGGTCCTGCTTGCATTTGCCTGTGATTAAGATTGGATGGGATAGCAGTAGTCTTTGAAAGGACCATTGGGCGAATAGGAGCCATTGCAGGATTCTCATATGTAACCTCACTAACGGGACCATTATGATAGTAGACACCATTGTCCCCCTGTAATTGACGAATTAGCCTTGCCTTCACACGTCTCTGAGGCATCATTGTACGAACCTGTTGTTGCAACCCCGTGATCCTCTCCAGTAGTGGTAGGAATGCCCTCAATCGAATAGTGTCCAACTCTGCTCCTATAAATAAGACACGCTGTGAGGGTAGCAAGGCAGATTTTTTCCAGTTTATTGTAATGCCTAACTGGTGACATAGATTGATGGTAGTATCTCTGTTTTGAAGAAGTAGATGCTTGGTGGGGGCGGAGAGGAGCCGGTCGTCCAGGTACGGAAACACCTGGAATCCTTGACGTCTCAAGTGAGCAGTCACCACTGCCATGCACTTGGTGAACACTCTGGGGGCTGTGGTGAGACCAAAGGGCAGGGCTCGAAACTGGAAATGCCTGGCTCCCAGCCGGAAGCGTAGATGACATCTGGATGCTCTGTCCATTTTGATGTGGTAGTAAGCATCCTTCAGGTCGATGGAGCACATCCATACTTTTTTCCCCAACAATGGGAGAATCGATTGTAGCGTGACCATCCGGAATTTGGACTTGCGTACGTAATGATTGAGTTGGCTGAGATCCAAAATGGGTCTCAGGTCCCCCATTCTTTTCGGCACCAAAAAGAATCTTGAGTAAGTCCCTAATCTGATCTGGTCTGGGGAGACTGGTTGGATGACTCCTTTTTCCAGTAGCCAAGAAACCTCTGATGCTGCTTGATCCCATTAACTGGGTGGAACGTCTGGGATCCGTTTGACAGGAGGGAGTGCGGAGTAGAATGGGATGGTGTAACCTCCGGCGATTATCCCTAATAGCCATCTGGGTATCAGTATCATCATACTGGGTGATGTTGACCCAGGCTTCCAGATACTGGGAAATTTGACCCCCGACTGGCTCCAGAGAAGCACACAGTCAGGCACACCCTCAGGAATGAGAGTATGGGGAACCACGAAAGGAATTGCAGTCCCCAGAATTGTGGGGGCCCCCTCTGCCTCTGGGGCGACGTCTCCCTGAATACAACCCTCCCTCCCCTGCCTCGGGAGGGGGTCACCTTGTGCGGCAGGAAAAGGCCTTTGTGATTTCTTGAACCACATCTTTACCCCTCGCTGAGCCTTGGGATAAGGTCTTGACGGGAGGGAAAAACAGACTCCTACGGCAGACAAGGTCTTTCCCTCTTGCTCAACTGGTGAGGGTGTCTTTCACTTTGGTTGCGAACAAAGAGGAACCATCAAAGGGGGCATCAGTGAAGGAAGACTTAAAGGCCTCCGCAAAGTGACACAGGCGTAGCCAGGCTGGTCTCCTGAGGGCCAACCCTGAGCTAGCCGCCCTACTCGCTCCTTCGGCTACGTACGAAATAAGTCGCATGGGCGAGTTAGCGATGGAGTTGAGGGTAGAGAGCTGAGCGTTGACAGTCTGGGCCACCGCCTCAGGTACGTTACCCGCTAGAGTATCTCCTAACTCCTTAAGGAGATCTCTCTGGAGCCGCGTGAAATGAGACAAATAGTTCAGTGACCGCAAGGTAAAGGTAGCTGAAGACAGGGTACGCTTCCCGTACCGGTCCATAGTCCTAGACTCCTTGTTAGGAGGATGGACTGAAGCGGAAGACTCAGCAACTTCCTTCTGGGTGGCTGCCGCCGCCACCATAGCATCTACCGGAACTCCCTTAGTTAAAAATTCTTTTCCTTGGGGAGGAGACAAAAATTTGTTGGGGCGTCGAGGAACAGGCTCCACAGAGTCAGGACTCTCCCACACCCTTCGTCAAATAAGGTCAAGGAGCTCGTCGAAAGGTGGAGACACCCAGGAGGCGGAGGGCTGAGCGCCAAAAGCCTTAAGGAATACGGACTCCTCCTCGGAGGGGGTTTTGGAGGGCCAGTCTCCTCTTTGTTTCAGGATCTCCAGGATATCGGAGAACGAAACGTCCTCAGAGGAAGACTTGGGGGACCCCTCCGATTCCTCGAGGTCAGTATCGGAAGTGAGGGACTCGTCCTGGGAGTCTATGTGCTTCCTCTTGCACAATTTCTTTCTAAGGGGGTTCCTCAGGCACAGGCTCTGAGGGCCCCTCAGAAAGAAGGGGACCGCTCGTGGGGGGTATCCTTAGGCTCTGGCGCTCTGCTGTCCAAGGATAGGTGGGCGTCAAAAGCTCTTGCTGGTGTTGTGGGGGAAGGTAGAACCGATCAGAGAGAAGTAGCTGACCTAGCCAGCGCTCTCCGTATAGCCTCGAAGGTGGGAGCTCCCAAATCGGAGGACTGACCGCCCTCCAAGGTCATGACCGGGACCAGTGTCTCTGCAGCCGAGGCACCGAGAGGGAGGCTCGGAACCGAAGGGTGTTCCGAGGCATCCCCCTCGGGCCCGACCGAGGAGACCAGAGTCTCGAACCCTGTGGACGGAACCGACAAGGTCGGAGCCAATGCGGGTACCGATAAACCCCGCTGGGGGATCGGAGCCGGCGCAGGAACGTCCCTCGTAGCAGAGCTTACCAGCTCCGACAAGGATGCGCTCGGAGGAGGAATAGCAGAATCAACCTTAGGAGCCGGCTCTGGAGCCGACTGGGTATGAGCCGAGAAAAGTTTGGCCAACACCAGAAACTGTAGGAGCCTCTGCACCACCCTATCTACATCCAAATTGGAAAGCCTGGAGGACTTGGAGGAGATGGATGGAGACCTAGACCGCCTAATCTGGAGAACACTGCCTCAAACTTGGAGACCGGCTCCGAGCGGACGCAGACTCACTAGACACAGCTACCTCCTGCGGCCTGATGACGGTGGAGCCGAGGAAGCAGACTCAACAATAGTGATTTTAGAAGGTGGCTCCGAAGCAATAGATGGAGCCGGAGACCTTTTCTAGGATTTTTAGGATTTAGACTTCGACTGGAGCCGAACCTAAATCCTCCTCAAAGGACGGTTTTAGCAGTCCCTTTAGGATTCATTTGTTTTTCCTCTCTTGGAGCACCCGAGGACTAAAGGCGTGGCAGAAACTGCATGACTCCTGTAGGTGGATGGCTCCAAGACAGTAAACACAGACCGAGTGTCCATCTGCGATGGGCATCTTATAAGTACACTTTTTAAAGCCAGAGGGCTTATGCTCTTTCTGCTCCTTAGACATTCTAAGGCCAACAACTGTAGCAGCCGCTACTGACAAAAGGCAGGAAACCGCTATCACAGAGACCGAGAGTCAACACAAGTACAACAAACAACCAAGGCACAAGGGAGAACCTCTAACTAAAACCGTTCTCCACTTAAAAAACTACAACGCACCAAAACGACAGCCAGACAAACACCACAATGGAGAACTACGTCCTCTAACTGAAACGGGCCTAGCCAGAGGGAAGTTAAGGATACCAAAACACACAAAAACACTCAACTCACAAAACACTAACGCAGCAACAATAGCTATGAAAAAGCTCTATTTGGATAACAACAATCAGCAAAATTTTTCACAGGAAAAAGGTTTTAGCAATACTTAGCCACAGCCAAGTCGAGACCACGTCCGAGCTCTACAAGCGGCAAACGAGATCTAGGGATGTGGAGCAGTGTATTGTGGGATACCATCTTAGCCCAGCCAATCAAAGACTTTCGAGCTAGTAAATAGGCCGAGTCGGAACGATATTCGGCTCCGCTCCGAACCCACAGGTGAAGAATGTAGGCGAGATAGGACTACATAACATACATAGATACAGTACATCCATCTTCATATGGATTTGGCCGATTGCTAATAATCACATTTACTAAAATAAATGAATTCTTTTACCATAGGAAAATGTTTTTTTGCTCATCATTTCAGTAAATTCCACTCACTGGCATCACATACATTCAAGTTTGTGTAATCTTTCAGTTCTGTAAAATGATGGGTTTATTAGCAAAGTTAAAAAAATTATAAAGAATTTGCATTGGTTCAAATTCTCTCTCTCTCATTTCTGGACAGGTTTCATTACAGTTGGTCTGTAGCATGGGGAAAATTTGGGGCAAGAAAAGAACTTTTACAAGCTTAATTGATTTAGACACCTTCTGAAATTTTGAATTTGTTTTTTTAAGTATTCATGATTTGCCATACATGTTGTAACACGTCAATGACTATTCAAGTTCATTGTCAAAATGTAGCAAGTAAATTATGATTAGGGTGCAGAGAATCAATAAAAGGGATGTCTTTTTAATTTTTAAGAGGATGGTCGATTATCTGCGGACTGGAAAGGCTCAAACGGAGAAGAAAGAACTGAGCATACAAAGAAAGTTGCAAAAATGGGGACGCCTAACTATGAATTGGAATCAGACGACTGACTAGAATAAATTATAGGAGTGGAAATACACCTGGCACCACTGAACGCAGTACAGAAAAGTTCAGTCTCAGACTATAGTAAATTAAATAAAACTGTTTCTGGACTGTCACACAATGACCATTCCAATGAGTTTAACAAGCAACAGCAAGCAAATGAGTGGCATTTTTGGCTAGCATGAATAGTATCTTAGCTACCAAAAGATTTGACCACACACACGTCTCATTTTCATGATCGTACTTGAATACCACTGCTACTGTTCATTTACTTTGTACAGCATAAAATATATTATGAAGTGAACAGCAAGCAAGTTATTTGACTCTAACCTAGTCAAAAGTTGCTTTATTATTAGTAACACACAAGCCTTTATTGCGCTAGTTAATCCAGGGAAAAATTAAAGCAATATATAAATCTGACCAAAAATGCTATGCACTTAACGCTGCACTGCACAATGATTTAGTTGACAAATGCTAAAATTACATACAATACTGTAATTACAAAGCAGCATTGGTAGTTTTCATTCTCTTTAGTAGTAGACCCAAGGTTAGCAGGACCTAGTCAGTCTGGGTGGGAAAAAGTACAGTTGTGTACACTTAACATTAATATAGATGTTAGTGTCTTCACTGTTGCAGTCATCACATTTTGGTTATCCCTGCCAGGGTAGCCCTCAGCCTGAATACTAGAAACTTAGTATTTTTGCGTTGGTTGCTGTCGCTTGAAGACTTACATCAGGTAGTCAGTGGTATAAAGGAAAGAAGCTGACGCCATTACATCAGTTTTTCTTGCCCTAACCAGTCAGGAGCCCATAAAATAGGAGGCCAGGCTCTGGTGGCAGAACCCCACCAGTGGAAAATAAATACCAATATGTCCCTTGTAAGGAAAGGGGAACAACAAGGAAGAAAGGTAACAAAAAGAAAAAATGGGGAAGGAAGGAGGGAAACCAGCAACAGTGACGACACTAACATCTACATTTATGGTAAGTGTACACAACAGTACTATGTTCTTCGTGTTTCACTGTTGCAGTCACCACATTTGGTTAGATTCCCAAAGCTAAGGAAATGAGTGGAGGCAGTCAAGGATGCTAGGGGCTGGCTAGCATACCCTGCAAGACTGCAGAAGCAAAACCTGCCCTGGACTTAGAAGGGAGAGGCAGGTGGTAATGTTTGGTAAAGGTATGAACAGATGTCCAGGTGGAAGCTTCCAGGGGACTCCTCTTAGGAAAGCTGCAGAGGTGGAGGCTGCTCTGGTGAAGTGGGTCCTGACCCCCTTGGGGGGGGGGGGCTTGCCATGCTGTTTGTAGCAGAAATGGATACAGTATGCTATCCATATGGAAATGTTTTGCTTGGAGATGGCTTTGCCCTCCGCCCCTGAAGCAAAGCTAACCAGCAGTTGATCAGATTTTCTGAAGGGTTTAGTCCTGTCCAGATAGTATCCGAGTTGTCTGTGCACATCGAGAGAGTGCAGAATCCTTTCCCCCTTGTTTTGAGGGTTAGGAAAGAAGGTGGGCAAATGGATGGATTGGTTGAGGGCCACACTGGACACCACCTTGGGTATGAAGGATGGATTGGTTCTTTGGGATACCCCGTCTGCATGGGTTCCCACTGCCTTGAGTGCTTGCAGCTCAGAGAGTCTTCTGGCTGAAGAGATGGCCAGGAGAAAGGCCTTCTTCCAGGAGAGAAATTTTAGCTCTGCAGAAAAAACTGGTTCGAAAGGAGGCAGGATGAGCTTTTCCAAGATAAGGTTAAGGTCCCAAGTTGGTGTTGGTGCCCTCCTGGGGGGGCTCAAGTTGTTAGCCCCTCTGAGGAACTGTTTGATCAGAGGGTGTGAAAAAAAGAGGCTGCTCAGTGGGAAAATGAGCTGAAATAGCAGAGGCATGAATTTTTATTGAGGAGAAAGAGACCACTGTGTAGTAGGGTCAGTTAAGTAATCCAGGATGAGAGGGATGGAGGGCTGTGCCCTATTGGCCCCCTTAGCCTGGATCCAGGTGCAGAACCTTTTCCATTTATCTGCATAAGACTTTCTGGTGCTAGGGCGTCTGGCCTCTCAGATAACATCCAGAACCAGTTTACTGAGGATGGCAGATTGGTCAGGGTATAAGCCACGCTGCCAAACTGAGTGTCTGCAAATGGGGGTGCATGAATTCCCCTTCCCTCTGGGTTAGGAGGTTGGGAATCTGAGGAAGATTCCATGGGGACAGGCTGTGCAGCAAGGGGTAACAGTGCTGTCTGGGCCAGTCTGGAGCTACGAGAATGGTCCTTGGTTTTTCCTCCCTTATTTTGATCAGTATCTTGGGAATGAGAGGTAGAGGAAGAAAGGCATAGACAGATTTACCCAGGGGAAGGACAGGGCATCCACTTTCCATGCCATGCAGTGATGCTCCCTGGTGCAGAATTTGCTGAGCTGATGGTTAGTGTGGGAGGCAAAGAGGTCTACCTCCGGGATTCCACATTTCTGAGTTATTAGTAAGAAGGTGTTTCTGTTGAGCTGCCACTCATGGGGGTCCAAAAGTTTTCTGCTTAATTGTTCTGCTAGGGAGTAAAGATTACTGCTCAATTCTTCTGCCAGGGAGTTGAGAGAGCCAAGCAGGTATTGCGCTAACAGGTGTAAATGCATGGAAGACGCTGTGAACCAACGGGTCATGGCCAGCCCACACAGCGGGTAGGAATGAGTCCCTCCCTGCCTGTTGATGTACCACATCATTGTGGTGTTGTCTGTTTGATCAGGAGAACCCCTGGAGAGAGAAGGGGTTTGGAAAGCCATCAAGGCCTACTGCACAGCCATCATCTCTTTTTGACTGATGTGCAGCGGGAGTTGCTTGGGGCTCCATTGGTCCTGTATGCACCTACTGTCCGGGTGTGCGCCCCAAGCATAGTCTGATGAATCTGTGGTGAGGGTCTGGGCGGCGGGGTGTGGGGAGAAGGGCAGTCCCTTGTTGTGGGAGCAGGCTGTTGCCCACCAAAGAAATTCCTCCCTCAGGCAAGGAATAATAGGTAAAAGAGTTCCCAGATCTTGTGTGTTGACACCAAAGGCTCTTTAGGTACTACTGAAGTCTCCTCATAAGCAGTCTGGCATATGGAATAAGGAGTATGCAAGATGCCATGAACCCCAGGGCTTGCAGAAAGCTGGGGCCTGGTGGCCAGTTGAGAGAAGTAAACTGATAGAAAACTTTGTTTCTCTGGTGTTAGGCATACCATCAGGGATGCTGTATCCAGACTTGCTCCCAGGAAGATTATCCTTTTGGTGGGTACCTGTTTGGATTTCGTTTCGTTGATTGTGTACCCTAAGGAGGTTAGAAGGTCCTTTACAAAGGCCAGGTCTTTGAGCAGCTTTTCCTGGCTGTCTGCCTGAATGAGGCAGTTGTCTAAGTAGGGGTAAATTTGAATATTTCTTTGCCTGCAAAAAAGCAATGGCTGGAGCCAGGCATTTTGTGAAAACTCTGGGAGCAGTAGATAAGCCAAAGAGAAGTGCAGAGAACTGAAAGTGTTGAGATCCTGACCTGAAGCAAAGATGTTTTCTGCAGGAGTCCCTGATGGGAATGTGGAGGTAGGCCTCTTAGTCCAGGGTGGCTAGCCATGTGTCCTTGGACAGCACGGGTAGCAGCTGCTGGAGAGTGAGAATTTTGAATTTTGGGATCACCAGGAAGGTGTTTAGAATGGATAGATCGAGGATCAGGCGCCAGGTGCCCTCTTTTCTGGGTACCAGAAAAAGTCTGCAGTAGAAGCCCTGGCCTATGTTCTACTGCTCCCAAGGAGAGCAGGGCATGGATTTGCTTTTGAGCCTCTGCCCACTGATTTAGTGGTAGATCTCGGAACCTTTTTGGGGTTGAAAGGGTGTGGAAGAAGAATTTATACCCCTGAGACACAATGTTCAGAACCCATTGGTCCTTGGTAATGGTGGCGAAGGTGCTTGAGTGAAAGGAGAGTTTTCCTCATAGTTGTATGTGATGATGGGCAGACGTAAGGTCGGGAAGTGGTGAGTCATTGTGGGTTTTTACCATAACGGGATGGCTTAGAAAGTACAGTTGTGTACCTACCATAAATGTAGATGTTTGAGTGTATTCACTGTTGCAGTCATTACTCTTGGGTTATCCTGCTGGCAGGCTACCCTCAGTCGGCCAGAATTCCAATGTCTAGGTCTGGCGTCGGTTGCTGTCGCCTCTTCCCTGACGTCAGTGCGCCAGGGGTATAAAAGATGCAGCCAATGCCATTTTCTTCAGTTTTTCTTGCCCCAGATGTCAAGTGCCCCAAAACTGGTAGGCTGAAAAATATGCCAATAAAAATGCATGCACAAAAATAACATTTTCTTTATCTACAAGCAAATAAACCAAATAGGTTGTATAGGATAGAGAAGTGCAGATAAGTCCCAGCAAAGAGAAGGGGGATGGTGGGTGGGTAACCTGTACTGCAACAGTGAATACACTCTAACATCTACATTTATGGTAGGTACACAACTGTACTATGTTCATCGTGTTACTCTTGGGTTGAATCCCAAAGCTGAGGACGGGTGGCTGGGCTAAATAGGATTAGGAGTGGCTGTGAGGCCCTGCAGAACTGCAGTGGCAAAGCCTGCTCTGGACAGAGTAAATAGGTAAGTGGTAGTGCTTTGTGAAAGTGTGCACTGAACTCCAAGTTGCAGCCTCTGAGGAAGGCTGCTGAAGTGGCTGCTGCTCTGGTGGAATGAGGCCTACTGCCCTTAGGCACTGATTTGCCATGCTGAGAATAGCAGAAACGGATGCAATGGCCTATATATTTAGAAATGGTCTGTTTTGAGATAGCCTTTCCTTGTGATCCTGCAGCATATGACACTAAAAGTTGCTCAGTCTTTCTGAAAGCTTTAGTTCTGTCCAAATAGAAGTGTAACTGCCTGTGTATGTCCAAAGAATGCAGAATTTTCTCACCCTTGTTCTGTGGATTTGGATAAAAGGTAGGCAAGTGAATGGTTTGGTTGAGGGCCACACTGGATCCTACCTTAGCCATAAATGTAGGATTTGTCCTCAGAAACACCCTGTCTGGATGAAAAGTGATAAAAGGTTCCACAGCTATGAGTGCTTGTAATTCAGAGACTCGCCTTGCTGAGGTTATTGCTAGGAGTAGAGCTGTTTTCCAGGATAAGAATTTTATATCTGCTGCTGAAGCTGGCTCGAAAGGAGGCAGTGTGAGTTTTTCCAAAACATAATTGAGGTCCCAGGCCGGAATTGGTGCTCTCCTTGGAGGCCTAATGTTTTTGGCCCCTCTGAGGTACTGCCTTATTAAAGGATGAGAATAGATAGGTGGTTCCATATTGTAATGGGCTGAAATGGCAGAGGCATGAATCTTAATTGATGAGAAAGAAAGGCCTTTGGTTCAGCATCTCAGTTAGGTATTGTAAAATCTGAGGTATATTTGGTACACACATGTCAATGCCTTGTTCCTGGCTCCAAGCACAGAATCTATTCCATTTTTCTGCATAAGATTTTCTGGTACTGGGCCTCCTGGCCTCCAAGATAACATCCATTGCAGCTTTTGAAAGAGGTGTGTTCTGAATGGTTACATTATCTGCCATGCTGCCAGATTTAAGGTCCTGAGTTGGCTGTGCAGGATCTGATTGTTTTGTTGGGCCAGCAAGTGAGAAGTTTGAGGCAATATCCATGCTGGACCTTGAGAAAAGTTCTTTAGCACTGGGTACCAGTGCTGGTGTGGCCAGTCTGGTGCAATCAGTATAATTTTTGGCTTCTCTTACCTGACCTTTAGGTGTACCCTGGGAAGGAGAGGCAGTGGAGGAAAGGCATATACTGTTAGGTTTTTCCAGCTGAAGGATAGGGCGTCCACTTTCCATGCTTGCTTGTGATAAATCCTTGTGCAAAATCTCTGCAATTGGTAGTTGTGAGGGGAGGCAAATAGATCTATGTCTGGGCATCCCCATTTCCTTATGTTGAAGACTTGTGGATCCAGTTTCCATTCGTGGGGATCCATGAGGTTTCTGCTTAGTTCGTCTGCCAGAGTATTTGTTTTTCCTGGCAGGAATTGTGCTTGCAGGAGAATCTGAAAAGCTAATGCTGTGTCCCATAAGGTCATTGCTAGTCTGCAGAGGGGGTAGGAATGTGTACCTCCCTGCTTGTTTATGTACCACATGACCGTAATATTGTCTGTCTTTATCAGTAGCTGTCCTGGATGAAGCAGGTCCTTGAAAGCTGTCAGGACATTTTGAACAGCTAGCATCTCTTTTTGATTGATGTGAAGATGCATCTGGTTTGCAGGCCATGTGCCCTGAATACATTTTCCTGCCATATGGGCCCCCCAGGCATAATCTGATGCATCCATTGTTAGTGTCTGTCTGGCTGTGGGTAAACAGAATGTCAGACCCTTGTTGTGGTGACAGGCTTCTGCCCACCTTCGAAACTCCTGTTGTAGGCAGGGAATGAGTGCAATTACTGTCTCCAGGCTGTGGCAATGCTGAGTCCAAACACTTTTTAGATACCATTGTAGTTTCCTCATATGCAGTCTGCCACATGGAATTCGTAGAATGCAGGATGCCATGGAACCCAGGGCCTGCAGGATTTTCCTTGCAGATAAGTGGGTTTTTGTTGCCAATTTCTTGAAGTAAGAAGTCAGTTGTTTTTGTTTGTCTGGCGTGAGATAAGCCATCTGGGCAGTTGTATTTAAGCTTGCACCCAGGAATATTATCTCTTGAGAGGGCACTAGTTTTGATTTCTTTTCATTTACTGTGTACCCTAGGCCAGTTAGTAATTTTTTACAAACGCCAGATGCTTTAAAAGAATGTCTTTGGTCTCTGCTTGAATTAGGCAGTCGTCCAATTAGGGATATATTTGAATTCCTCTTTGTCTGCAAAACGCAATTACTGGTGCCAGGCATTTTGTGAAGACCCTGGGCGCAGTAGATAAGCCAAAGGGCAGTGCAAAGAATTGGTAATGCATTGAGCCAGCTATGAATCTGAGGTATCTTCTGCAAGATTGTCTGATTGGGACATGCAGGTATGCCTCTTTTAGGTCCAAAGTTACGAGCCAAGCCTTTTTGCCCGGCATGGGCAGTAGCTGCTGTAGAGTCAACATCTTGAATTTTGGAACTTCCAGAAACATATTTAGTATAGATAAGTCCAGTATTGGTCTCCAGGTTCTGTTCTTTCTGGGTGCTAGGAAAAGTCTGAAGTAAAATCCTTGCCCCTGCTCTTGTTGTGGTACTTGCTGAATGGTCCTCATGTCCATGATGGCTGTAATTAGTTTTTGTGCCTCTGTCCATTGATTGTGTGGCAGGTCTGGCATACCTTTTGACCTTGGTAGAGTGTGAAAATGGAACCTGTAGCCTTGGGACACTATGTTCAGGACCCATTTGTCTTGGGTAATCATTTGCCAATTTGATGAAAAAAGTGCTAGTTTTCCCCCTTAGGGGGCTATCAAAAGAAAAGTGCTTGGATCTGGCAGAGGAAAGTCATTGGGACGGTTTCCTGCAAGTCTTCTTCGCTTTTGGAGGTAAGAGCACCCCATTGTTTAGGCCTATATGAGCCTTGGGGCTGAGATCTGCCTCTAGGACGCCTGTATCTGCCTCTTTGTTGTCTGTCTGACACTGGAAAGGACCAATTTTTAGAAGGCCAGTTTCTACTAAACCTGGGTGGCTGTACCTGTAAGAAAACCTTGACACTGTGCATGGATTTTGCCTTATCCTCCATTTTTTTTTCAATACCTCTTCTGCTTTAGAACCAAACAAAGTATCATGCTGCAATGGTGCATCTAATAATTTTGCTTTAACATGATCAAGCAGATTCTGTTCCTTTAACCAAGCATGCCTTCTAATAACAGAACCTGTAACAGCGGCCCTGCAAGAGGCCTCCAATGAATCATAACCACATTGCAAAGTATGCTTTCCCACTTGTTCGGCTGCATGCAATAAATCCTGCAATTCCTTGGTCTCTGAACATTCAGTATTAGTCAACAATTTCTGTTTAAGCAGTGACATCAAATATTATTGATATTTAAGCATATGAAACTGACAATTTAAAGCCCTTACAGCCAAGGTAGCAGAAGTGTAGACTTTTTTCCCCCCATCTGTCTAGAGCCCTAGAATCTCTATCACAGGGGACAGGGTTTTTTGCAGTGGAAGCTTTAACCCCTTTGGAATCGTGAGATATAGTTTCTGGGTCAGCAGCGGGATTCTTATATAGGAATTTATGAGAATCCGGAACCCTGTAGTATCTGCCTGGCTTAGCAAGTGCAGGGGGTAAAGAGTCAGGAGACAGGCCGGACTCTGAAAATACATCATCTACAATGTCTAAAACAGGTGGAATAGCAAGGGGTCTATGCTGAGGAAGTAGCAGAAAGTCTGAGCCTTTTCTTAGATTCAGAATAATCTTGGCTCTCCCAGTGGAAATGCTCCCTCATGGTATGCAGGGTTTCCCCAAAAGAATAATCCTCAGGAGGAGAGGCCGAAGGAATGGATTCTTCAGCATCAGAATCCTCATAGGGAAGCATGGAGTAATCCTGTTCAAAGAGGAATCAGAGGAAATAGAAACCTGATCAGAAGAATCATACTCTGTTTCTTGCCTAGGCCTCTTATCAGTAGGGGGATGGGAACCCCTGATCAAAGTAATTAGGTCTTTGGCCATTTTGAGCATCTGTTTTTTAGGCATGGAAGTCTGAGTAGGAGAATGCTGTACTTGTTTCTTTGTCTTTAGAGCTCCTTTAGTCTTTGAAGCTGAAGATGGCTTAATATATAGCTGTGTAGGTCTGAAGGCACCCTCAGAAGCTGATGCCTGCTCAGCGGCTCCGGACCATCTGAGGGAATGATTTCAGAGTGTCCAACACCTTGACTATCCAGAGGCCCTGTCGGATCCACGTGGGAGTCGGAAGCGGCCTGTGGCTCTGAGGTAGCGGGCACCAGGGGCTGCGATAGCGCCTCACTGAGAACCGGCGACTGGCCTAGCAGAGGCCTCGTCGTCGGTTTTGGACCTCGGATGCTTATCCTTTTCCTTGTCCTTGCGTTTTTTGTAAACTCCGGTTGTCTGCTGGTCCGACGGCATTATATAATAATTAAATCTTCGGCCAAATTAATGAAATACAAAATCAAACCGACGCTTAATAATGCGTTGGTTAAATCTAGCACAAAACCGACAGCAACGTTGTGATCAGGGCCTAGGCAAGGAATACAGTAAGAATGAAAATCCTTATGAGGTATTTGTTTCCACAAGAAATACAATTGTTAACTTTTTTTGACATCGGTCTGGAGCAAGAAAAAAGTTTCTGCAACGGGGTACTTAGCTTTAATGAAGACTTCGGTTCTGAAATTCGAATATGAAAATCTCAGGAGTCGGCTGACTGGCACTTGCGAACTGCTTTTTCTTCGGGCACCGCGCGGCAAGAAAAACTGAAGAAAATGACGTCGGCTGCATCTTTTATACCCCTGGCGCACTGACGTCAGGGAAGAAGCGACAGCAACCGACGCCAGACCTAGACTTTGGAATTCTGGCCGACTGAGGGTAGCCTGCCAGCAGGATAACCCAAGAGTAATGACTGCAACAGTGAAACACGATGAACATCTTCCTGGTTTTGAAGTGGAGGCAGTCCACTGCTTAGATTTCTGCAACCCCTGGGACTGCTGTCTTGGAGGTCTGCTTCCACGGGGCCTAGGCTGGCCCTGTTTACTAGGTGTAGGCAAGGACCAGTGCTTGGAAGGAAAATGCTTGCTGAACCTAGGGAGCATAAGAAATCTTTAACAGTCTGCATAGATTTTGCTTTTTCTTCCATCTTTAACACCTCTTCTGCTTTAGTACCAAATAAGCTATCCTGATGCAAGGGTGCATCCAACAACTTTGATTTAACATGGACTGGCAGGGGTTGTTCCTTAAGCCATGCATGTCTTCTAATACAGATCCAGTGACTGCTGCCTTGCAAGAAGCTTTTAGGGCGTCAAAACTGCAGTGCAAAGTGTGTTTAGTTACTTGACTAGCAGAGTGCATTGACTCCTGTAAATCTTTAGATTCTGCCCATGCAGGAAAGACGACATTATTGTTTAAGGAGTTCCAACGTATGTTGCTGATATTTAAGCATATGGAACTAACAATTTAGTGCCCTGATAAGAGTAGCTGATGTGTATACTTTTTTACCCCATCTGCCCAGTGCTCTGGAATCCCTATCTGAGGGGATGGGATTCTTAGCTGAAATAGCTTTAACCACTTTTGAGCCTTGAGTAATGACTTCAGGGTCCGCTGTTGGGGTTATGTTTGTTGAGTCAGGGACTCTGTAGTACCTGTCTGGTTTTCTGGGAGCAAAAGGGAGGGCATTTCTAGTCTAGCTGGATTCAAGGAAGACATTATCCACCACATCTAGGATTGGGGGGGGGGGGTGGCTAAGGGCCTGTGTTATGGAAGGTCCAGGAACTCAGAGTCTCTTTTTAGGCTGTGGGTAGTCTTGACTCTCCCATCTGAAATGCTCCCTTGAAGTATGCAGTGTTTCCCCAAAGAAAAAAATCCTCTGGAGGAGAGGCTGAAGGAATAGATTCCTCTGCATTAGAATCTTCATATGTAGAGAGGGGCTGCATGTCTTCATAGTCCGATGCATCGGATTCATCTGACACTTGTTCAGACTCTTGTTCAGAAAGAACTACTGGAGACAGATCTTTTTCTTTTTGAGGAAGTGGCTTGGCTTTCCCTACTCAGCATGATAAGGTCCTCTGTCATTTTAAGCATTTGTGACTGAGGCAAGGGAGCAGGTGCCAGGGAATTGCTGGCAGTCGATTTCTTGGGGGTGGTTCAAACCCTGGGCCGAAGGAACTCTGTTTTAGAAAGAATGGTAGCCGTGAAAGAGGTGTCGGTTCATGTCTGGATTCCGTGTTGCAAAGGACTTCCTCGGAAGCTGGTGCCTGCACAGCGGCTCTGGACCCATCCAAGGAAGAGACTACCACAGGATCCTTAGACGAAGAAAAGTTCTACAGCACACCGGACTCCGAAAGGGTCTCGGTAGAGGCCTGAGAATCAACTGAAGTGGGCATCGGGGGCTGTGAAAGCATCTCACTAAATTCCAAAGGATTGACGAACAGCTTGGCGGTAGTGTCGTCTGAAGGTTTGGTCCTGTGCGGTCTATCTTTACGTTTTTTGGAAGATCTGCTGTCGGATGGCTTATGGAAGCCATATCGGAATTCGAGGACTGTAATCTGAAATATCTGGCTACAATAACGGCCCAACGATGAATAGTTATGGCATTAAACAAAGCACAGAACCAACAATGAGGGATGTCGAGGTCTGGGCCTGGACAAGTGATGCAGTAAAAGTGGAAGTCTCGGTGTGGTATTTGCTTTCCACAGGCGAGACAATTATTAGCTTTTTCTGACATTGGTTAGTGCAAAAAAAAGGATCCCCAATGGGGTATTTAGCTTGTGAAGACTTCAGCTTCAGTTCGGAAACGAAACTCAGGTAGCAGCCGACCGGCACTCATGCGACCTGCTTCTGCTTCGGGCTCCACGGCAAGAAAAAACGATGTAATGGTGTCGGCTGCCTTCCTTTATACCACTGACGACCTGATGTCAGTCTTCAAGCGACAACAACCGACGCAGAAATACTAAGTCTCTGGTATTCAGGCCGGCCGAGGGCTACCCTACCAGGGTAACCCAAATGTGAAGACTGC